>NC_089799.1:31622113-31664613 GCF_040412425.1 Macrobrachium rosenbergii | reverse complement strand
TAATATTGGTTACCCAAAAGAAAACCAGCCTTTAGCATGCTTGGAATTTCTAATGATAACTGACGTCTATTGTTCAAGTTATCTGCGTTTAAAATACAGTGATTCTTTGCTCTCCAAATCGGCTCTTGTAGCACATTAATATTCGTGGCTAATGATGTTCATTCTCCTTTACGGTTCGTTATCCATTTTCTCCGTGTAATCTTGTTTGTCAATTGGATAGTCTCTCTCTCTCTGTCTCTCTCTCTCTCTCTCTCTCTCTCTCTCTCTCTCTCTCTCTCTCTCTCTCTCTCTCTCAAAGCTCGCATTTTTCTCTCACTTTACAGTAGTATCAAGTCATTGTAACTTTTTTGCATTTATCATTTTTAAATATTTGCCAAGAATATGTAAAAATACAAAATACCATTGCTTCGTACCACACGACTAGATCCTGATAAAGACACCATTGGTTTGAGTGTGTATGTTAGAGAGAGAGAGAGAGAGAGAGAGAGAGAGAGAGAGATGTGGTTGTGTGTTTGGCAGGGGGCGAGGGGATGTTGGCCATTATGGTGGTTGCGTTATGTCCTTCCACCCTTTGAAATTTCGCGGGAAACTGGGGACCTGAAGTGGGCTTAGGGCCTATAAGAGACTTTTGATGGGCGGTTTGGCAAAAGGACACACTCCCCTCCACCACCCTCGACTTTCTTCCTCTTCAACTCTCCTTCCATCTCCCTCCCAGCTTTTGCTTTTTCCCTTATCCTTTGTCGACAGAGGGAGGGTTCAGTGCTTAGTCGAATTTGTGGAGTGGAGTAAAAAAATATTTTTAGCTAATTCGATTGTGGTTCATTTAGCCAGGCAGAGATTATCTGCTATTTTAATGGGTTGGGTGCTGTAGACATACGTACATACATACATACATACATACATACATACATACATACATATATATATATATATATATATATATATATATATATATATATATATATATACAGTATATATATATTGGTATTTATTTATTAACATATCATATATATATATATATATATATATATATATATATATATATATATATATATATATATATATATATATATATTTTGACTGGGCCTGTACCTGTAATGCTTTATATATAACTTTGTAAATTTTAGTTCTAATACAGAAACAGACACAGTCATGTATATACATATATATATATATATATATATATATATATATATATATATATACATATATATATAAACATATATATATATATATATATATGTGTGTGTGTGTGTGTGTGTGTGTGTGTGTGTGTGTGTGTAGGTGCATGTGTGTATATAATATATATATATATATAATATATATATATATATATATATATATATATATATATATATATATATATATATTATATATATGCGTGTGTGCATGGTGATATAAATAGTTAGATAGTACTTCATATAGATGCCTGCTGTAGTGAGTAAATAATAGCACCGATTGGATAATAAATATTTCTTTGATAAACTTTATATTAGATTTCAAGGAAATATTCAATATTTTCCGTGTATTTCCCTTAACTTTTTACCATAAAAGCTTATGTAGTAGCTTCGAAGACTAATGTAAAAGGAAACCATAATTATTCGCAAATGAACTAATGCCAGTGGAAATCTGAATCAGACGGAAAATTAAAGGCAATCGCTGGGTACCTTTCAATGATGCTAACATTCCCCTTAACCCGATATTCAGTGGCGACTGTGTTCGGAAATACCTCAATATTCACTAATAGGTCTGGTGATTACCGCACTTTGTCCCTTAAAGGTCTTCATTAGTGGCGGTTTTGGTTCATCTGGATTTCCTCATTCTTGGGTCTGATGCTTCTTCACCCTAGAGTTTTTAGTCACAGAATTCACTTAACGGTCGGACCCTCGGAGGTTGTCCCTATTTGATGTCATAATCCCAAGTAACCAAAGCAGTCGTCCCATAGATGTTCCTGGGTTTGGTATAACAAATTGATAAGAATTCGACAGCCTACTGTAGTTCCAGTACTGTCATTCGCTTCGTCTGGTATCGTCGATAAATCCAAGCTCCGTCTTTGAACTTTTTTTGCTGTGTTTTGGCACAGTGATATCAGCGTGATAGTTTGTCATTTTACAGTCGGTATCACATATTTTCTCTGGAGTGTGACAGATCAGCTATTTCAGTCTTTCGTTGTGGTTTAGCAAGTGTTGATATGGCATACCTGGTAATTTGAAATATCTGTGCGAAACTGGTTGCCGGTTTAGGTTATTCTGGCTTTATGCCAGCGCAGGCCGTTGTCCCTCACCGCTGTACCATATTTATGAGCCATGACGTGTGAAGGGGATGAGAGGCCTGATGAGGACCTCTTGACTCTATCTAATCAAGAGACGCTATTCTGTACGTCGCCAGAACAGAGCATAGCGCTCTTGACCACATAGTATTTTCATACGACCCCGAGCACGTTGCAGTTTTCTGAGCAAAATACTCAAGTGGTTTGTACCAGAAAACATCGTTGTCGTCTATCCGAGTGTCTGACTTGCACCAGAGCTCGCCGGAATTTTGGCATTGTACAAGTCTCATATGCACCAGAAAATGTCCTCATAATGCTGCCTTTGTGTAAGGCTCAATTGCCCAGAACAAACATCAATACTGTTACCTGTATGCAAGGCTCATTTAGACAAGAACAAGTAGAAATAATGCTGCCAATGAGCAAGTTGTAATAATCATACTAAATTGCTTATTTAATATAATATGATTTGCACTTGAACATGAGGTAGTAGAACTGCCGAATTGCAAATATGATGTGTACCAGAACACATGATAATAATCCTTGAATTGAGTTTTGATTCAGAAATCAGACTAATAGCTTCACAGAAATAAAATTGTTTATTGCATCAGAACACATGAAAATAACACTTCCGAGGTGCTAGTCGGAATTGTATCAGATCACACCGATATAATCCAGCCAGAGAACTAGTGTGATTTTCATAATAATCCTATTTGGAGTAATTGTCTGATTTGTAACAGAATACGTCGTAATGGTAATGCCAGTGTAAAGGGCTGATTTACTCCAGAACCCGCCAAACTTTTAACCACATATGATTTCGTTGGAATATGGAGCACTTAAGTACAAGTGTTATTTGCACCAGAACTTATTATGATCTTACCGAAGTAACAATTTACTTTGCAGCTGAACACTGTCAAATAGTAAGGCTAGTTTGCAACGAAATACATAGTAAATCAACAGAAACACCAAATGCAAGAGTTCAACCAAAAACGCGTAACATTCGAATGAAAACTGAAGAGGCAAGTTCATTAGTGTTTCCGTAGCTTTGCTAGTCAGGCAAAATACTGATGCAGTGATCAGCTTTGTAAACATTACGTATTAATTAATCTAGTGAACCTGACCTAGAATTGCAAGCGAATGAAAAAATGTAAACTTACTATAAACGTGCCAGTCATGTTCCTCTTCTCATTTTACGAAAGAGGGAAAGAGCCGGTCCAGTAAACCGTGGTTTTTTTTGCTAAGGATAGATGGTTCTGTCTGGTTAACGGAACAAACTGTCTGTCTGATGTGTGCGCGCATGTTTGTTTATCGTAATTGTATTCTTATTTTTAAGCTTATTATACACTGGCATGACTCCTATTATGGAAGCAGAAAGCCACATTGACAATATCGGTGCTGCAAGTCAACTGATAAAAATGGGAGCTTTCTTTCGTTTGCTTTATCGATCTCTTTTGACAAGTTAATTAAAATTGTTCGTCAGTTGAGAGATGCAGTATTGTTTTCATTGCGAGACATGCTGTGATATCCATGGGATAAATTTTAAAGTATCGTTCATTTTCAGTTAAATAAATAAATTTTTGTTAATCGGAATAATTAATGTTTCTGAGTACTCGCCTATCTCCCTGTAATAGATCGGCAGATTCACCAGCATTATTAGCGAAGCTGTGAAGCACAGTTTCGTCTTTCAGTTGAAGAGCAGAGAAGAAAGTGAATGAAACATTTTCATCATTTTGAAAATTGGCTTCATACAGTACGTTCTTATATTTTTTTATAATTACCCTTTTATTGCTTTTTATTCTTAAGTGTTTTATAAATACTGATTTTATGCATTTTGTTTCACATTTTCCCTTTTGTATTCTTTATTCAAGAACAAACTTTTGCAACATTATTATTATTATTATTATTATTATTATTATTATTATTATTATTATTATTATTATTATTATTATTATTATTATTATTCAGAAGATGAAACCTATTCAGATGGAACTAGCCCACAGGGGCCACTGACTAGAAATTCAAGCTTCCAAAGAATATGGTGGTTATTAGGAAGAAGTAAGAGGAGGTAAATGGAAGTACAAAAGGAAGGGATCCCAGTTACTAAAAAATTAAAAAAAATAAATTAATGAGTAGGTAAAAATGTATTAGCATCCAAAGTGAAGTGATGAGTTTACATGCAGAGAATGACTGTAGTCGTTCTTACTCCGGGAGTTTTCTTTGACAATGTCGGTTGACCAACGTGATCTGAAGCTGCGTATTTGATTGTACCAAAGCTTTGAATGTCTCTGGAAGTTCAGTTATTAAGACTGAAATTTTATGGAAAGCAAATGACCGCCTAGTGATTTTAGTATCTGGAAAGTAGCCCAGATTATGTGTCCATCATTAGTACGCAATTAATGCTTCGTTAGCAGACAGTTACTGCTGTTGTGAAACTCTCATACAAGGGTCTTTACAAGTGGCTTAAAATCATGCTTTGTAAAATGCGTTTGCTAGTGTATCCACTGTGCGAATCTCCTCAAACTTCATTTTCCATCACCTTCATTATTATCATCTTTCTTTTCCTTTTGTATACTGTCCTGTTCTGTGATATTTACTTTTCAGTCGTGGAATGTATTTCATTTTTTCGTTTCTTGTTATGTTATTTTTCTGTTGTTTTCGTATTTTCTATTTTTACTGTCAGTACCTTTCATTTGCTAGCTTATTTAATTTCAGTAGTTTTTGTTTTTAATGCATTATTAAGCTTCACATTACACAAAGTGAAAATTCTAGCTTTTTTAACCGATATTGTTTTCTGTATGTTGTTATAAATTAAGCCAATTTTATGCCAGTATAGCCCCTTCCCCAAAGGTATTAAGAGATAGGAGACCTTGTGCGGGCGTCAAGACTCCTGCAACCAACCGAGGCGATTGTTTTATTTCTTTTAACCTCCCAATTTTTCTTTCCGAATCTCGATGATATTGGGCAGGAAACCCTTGACCGATCTTACATTCCAAGGCCACTGACCAATTTTTGTAGCAAAAGAGGGCACGATTTAACGTTGAATAGGTTTTTTTTTTTTTTTCACTTTCAGCTGAACCTTTTAAAATACTCTGGAAGTTATATTATTGGTGCTTTACAATTAAACAACAGTTTTCAGAGGTAGTTGATAAAATTTTCAGAATTTTTCACCCCGGAAGATGAATAGCCGCAAGGTCCAGGAAAAACACCAATATACAGGATTTATGTAAAGATTCCAAAACGATAGCAAGTCTTGAGTCCGTCTGAAAAGTGTGATTTTGGGGTATGCCTCATGGCGTCAGGTTTGTGGCGAGTTTTATTTTCACTGATTATTGAACAGAAATTTACGTGTAAAATGCACTGTTTCACATATTTTTTGTATAACTTTTTAAGTTTGACATATGAGCATCATTCAAGGCCATTAGTGGAGACGGGAAAGATTACTTGTAGCATTTTGTACAACGCAGTCAACATTATTATTATTATTATTATTATTATTATTATTATTATTATTATTATTATTATTATTATTATTATTATTATTACTTGATTTATTTTCGCTCCTTCACATTAAACCTTTGATTAGATCTTGGTTAGAAAAAATGATTAATTCAAGTCCACTTGTCCTTTTAGCAATTTATTTTCATTATTCTCTTTTGTGTATCAGAATTTCAGTGGCCTTTCGTGTCGTTCACTATTATGCCATTCCCGTAGGGGGTTAGTGCCGCCAGTGCTCCTCATGCGGTGCACCGTAGGCATTACTTAAGGTCCTTTGCAGCGTCCCTTCTGCCCCCAGCTGCAACCTCTTTCATTCCATTTACTGTACCTCCTCCATTCATATTCTCTTTTTTCCATCTTGCTATCGACCCTCTCCTAACAACTGTTTCTTAGTGCAACTGCGAGGTTTTTCACCTGTTACACCTTTCAGACCTTTCTACTCTCAATTTCTCTTTCAACGCCTAATGAACCTCATAGGTCCCAGCGCTTGGCCTTTGGCCAGAATTCTATATTCCATACTATTATGCCACATCTAGTTAAGTCACTGCGTTTGTTTGCCTGTATATCATTACTTGTGTCTTGGGAGAGGATCTTTCTTCAGACTTCGTGTGCTCGTCCATATTGATATTAGGGATGTTTTTATTTACGTAAATTCGCTTTTTATTCCTGGACGGAAAAAGCATGCTTGCAGGCATGCATGTATGATGTTCTTTCTCCTTACTGGGGTTGCCTCCTTGGAAATGGTAACCATTCAGGGCTCAGCAAATATTTTGAGATGAGGTTGCTATGCCAATGCTAACCTCCACCCTGATTGCAACCCATTACCCTCGAATAATTCTTAGCAAAATAAGAGAAGCGTGGAAAGCGTCGGAGCAAAGTAACTGGTGAAAATACAAACGTCTATAGCTAAAAATAAAAACTTTAAACTCAGAAAAATTGAGAGTAAGATAAAGTACTGTTGATGTGATCAGCGCAAGTATTGGAAGTGTACAATAATAATTTATAAGTATACACACATACGTATATGTATATATATACTGTATATATAGATATATTATACATATATGATATGTATATATATATATATATATATATATATATACAGTATATATATATATATATATATATATATACATATATATATATATATATATATATATATATATATATATATATATATATATATATATATATATATATATATAATATATATGATATATATATATATATATATATATATATATATATATATATATGTATGTATGTATGTATGTATGGATGTACGTCCGTGAGTATACATATAAGTCACACCTTTTTAGATAATTTGTGGTTATGTTATTTATTGCTTTACTTTTCATGTGCTTATCTTGTCCATTTAATGATTGTACGCTTTCAACACTTGCGCTGGTTACATCAATACTGCTTTTTCTTATTCTCGATTTTTCTGAGTTTAAGGTTTTTAATTTTGGTCATATATATTTAGACTTTCGTCAGTTATTTTGTTCCTCTGATTTTCACTCTTCTGTACATAAGTTCGCCTCTTATTCCTGTAGGAATCATGCTTGCAGGCATGCATGTATATATATATATATATATATATATATATATATATATATATATATATATATATATATATATATATATATATATATATATATATATATATATATATATATATATATATATATATATATATATATATATATATATATATATATATATATATATTATTGTGCTTTTGTGCTTCTGTCTGCTTGTACGTATGTACATACTAGTCTCCTTTTTTAATAATGTGTGATTATATGTTGTTATTTATTGCCTTTTGTTGTTATTTATTGCCTTTTCTTTCATCAGTTTATCTTGCCCATATACCGTAATTATTGTACACTTTCAACACTTGCGCTGATTACATTAATAGATCTTTATCTTATTCCCAGTTTTTCTGAGTTAAGGTTTTTATTGTTAGTTATAAATATCTGTGCTCCGATGTTTTTAACTATCCTCTTATATACTTTGATATATGTATATATGTATATACATATATATATGTGTGTGTGTCACTTTTTAATGGGTTTGTATGTTGTTATTTCCTGCTCTATCTAAAGTCATCTGTTTATCTTGCTAGGGTAATTATTGTACACTTTTAAACACTTGCGCTGATGATATCAGTATCTTTATCTTATTTTCAATTTGTCTGAGTTGAGGTTTTTATCATTTCCTACATAATTACTTTTTTCTACATACATACTTTCATAATTTATTTTGCTCCGATGCTTTTCACTGTTCCGTTCAGTACATTGATAAAATAATGGCCCCTCATTTATAGTTGTTATAATGAGTGGGAAGTAACGAAAACATTTAGCGATCATCAAGAGAGTGCCGTTGGGCTTCCCAAACAACCCTCTTTGGCGCAGCGTTGAATCAACAAGAAAACGATAATTGCTGGAAGAACGTCTGACAAACGTTGTCTCGACATGCGTTTTTCTAAGAAAGCAATCGCCATCGATATCGTCTGTAAAAACATTTTGAGCCTCACACTCTTCAAGGCGTCCGTCGGCGGCGTCTTTTGATCGGCCGACTTAATGTCGCTTTTGAGAATAAAGAATAAATTGGCCTTCCAGGAAATGACTGCAACTCTCTCTCTCTTCTAATTTCTCTTTCCTTCTCTTTTTCTGGTTCCTTTTTCTTTATAAAGAGGACAATTAATGAAGGACACAAGAGGAGTGAAAAAGTAGCTTTAATCAGAGGAAGCCCTTGTGGTTCCTGAAGGCAAGTTCTGTTATTTTTATTCCAAGTTAAATATTTGGGTTCTCGGAAAGGAGACACTTGGTCATCTAAAGGACGAATTAAGGGATCGTTTTGTTGTGGGTGTGAAATCGCCAATTACAAAGAGATCTTGGTAACAGGAGAAGGTTGCATTCACTGGCGAGATGGAGACACAGGCAAACCCCGGTGATCAGTAACTGATCCGCCTACGGAATGACTTGCTATACCTTCACGCATGCGCTCGGGATTTTCCGTTTGACGAGCTTTTGGCGCCTTTTCGTTATTGGGATACGCATGAACACTCACCTACATATAATATATATTTATATATATATACTGTATATATATATGTGTGTGTGTGTGTGCGTGTGCGTGTTTGTATATTCAACTGCTCACTTTTTTTTTATTAGGTACGTATGTAATATTAAATACCACAGTGCCCTTTTAACTATCCGAATTTTTCCCACGTTTGGATACGCTTGTCCCTACAAAGCCTGAGATCCAAACGCAGGAATGTGAAGCAATTCTGACGTCCGTAGCAGGATTCGAACTCGCATCTGGAGTATCAGAACGTGGTCAGATCGGCGTGGTTAGTACAGTTATATGTATATATATATATATATATATATATATATATATATATATATATATATATATATATATATATATATATATATATATATATATATGTGTGTGTGTGTCTGTATGTATAGATATCTCATTAAACCATTTCCTCTAATAAGGGTTCTTTGATTCTTCTCGAAAACCTTATCAACAAATTAACAGTTAGGTTCAGGTTCATCATCAGCAGCATTTTGAAACCCACACCCTACCCCTACACGCACTGTACACATCACCTCAGTCTTGTTGGCATTCGTATACTTTCAAGATATTAAGTTCCATACTTTTTTATACCCCATGCGGCCTCTTCTCCGCCTTCTTCCAGATTATATGCTCTTTTCATCAGTCTGCTCTCCCCAATTCTTTCCACACGACCAGATCATTTCGAAATAGCTTGATCTATCCTTGCACCTACACTAACCGTTTTACCGCTTCTTCTATGTAAATCCACATTTGTTAAGTTTCTAAGTATGCTGTTACACCCTATATATTATGCGAACAATTCCTCTCAAGTTTTCAGTTTTGTTTTTCCACTTGCATTTAGAATCCATGCTTCACTTTCATAAAAAAGTTTTGGCCCAACACTTCCATGATAATTACTCCTTGCCTTCCACAGACTTTTGGAATCTCTTTCTAATCTTTCCGGGACACCCTGTTACGTTCTTTGTTTGACCTATTCCGTGAATGTTTTTCTTTCTCCCTTTTATCATCCTGTGTTACTTCCTCATACCTGTACGAATCAACCTTTTGGTAACGACATGAATTAGTATTTGTATCTGTTTCGTATGGCGTATTTTGCTGATTTTCATCCTATTCAGCAGGCTGACATGAGTCTCACGTCACAGTTTCTTATTCATCCTATTTATTTATTGTGTTATTTACCATATTTGTTGTTTTTTAAGCTTATTTCTTTTCCTCTATTCTTCTCAATTTCCATTTCTGTACTGTGCTGCTTTCCTAGTTGGAGCCACTGGGCTTGTAGGATTTTGTCTTTCCGGCTGGGGTTGCAGCGTGGATTGAATTGATAATAATAATATGCACTCAGGTTACATAATTTAAATAAAATGGTATTGTTTGGATCAGTGGTTGATCGTGAAGTTGGGTATGCAAGGTGTGATGCCTGTTCAGGTAACATCTTAGGTAATATGTGAGAACTTAAGCTCCAACTTCCTTAATGAGATCATTTGAGAGTACCCTCTCCACTATGCTCAGAGCGGGCTTTCTGAATTAACCACTATCTCTAAGATCACTGCTTGGTCCAGAGGGTTTGTAAAACTCCCTGCCGCGGTGACTCCATAATAGGTATTGAGTAAGCTCGTAGGTTTCAACAAAGTCTAAAGATTACCTGATTCCAACTTCCTTTATGATCTCCGGGAATCATGTGATAGCGCCCTTGGTTTTCACTGAAAAGATCCTGGGCTTAGTCTCAATGTAAGGAGGAAGTTTGCTTCTAATGCACTGTGTATTCGGGATTTGGGTAAAACTTACACGCAAACTGCGAAGCTTATACAGGTAACTCCTTAGGTGCTGAGCAAGTACTTAGGCTGCAACTTTTTGTGTGACCCTTATAATAGCACCCTTGCCTCTCGCTCAAAAGATCCTCTTTGATCCAGGTGTGAGGTAGAAATCTATTATTATTATTATTATTATTATTATTATTATTATTATTATTATTATTATTATTATTATTATTATTATTATTAACTTTTTTCTCCAATTTTGATAAAACTTGATAAGTATTTGAGGTTTGGTGATTGTTTTCCCTAAACACTTTTTACCTTGACATATTTTTCAGTCACAGGTCAATTTTAAGGTTAAAATTTTTCCCAGAAGCTGTGATTTTTACGGGCCTCTGGTCTTTAGATTCTTACGGATGTGTGAATTTATAGTTTTTGGGATTTTATAACTCTCATCTTGTTTTATTGTCAGTAATCTGTTTAAAGGTCACCTTACATTTTCGTCCTGTCTGGATGAAATCTTGTAGGTCGGTATAATAGGTTACCTTGGGAATTGGTAGTTATTTAACCCAAATATTTTGTTTAACTTTGGCAAATTTATCACTATTTATTTTTACATAATCTTGATTCAAAGTTGTTAGGATAAGTACCATGGAGCTGGTGATTATTTTCACCAACAGCTTGACCTTGACATGTTTCAGTACAGGTTTGTTTAAAGATCAATAATTAATTTATTTTTCCTTATTCTAATAAGCTTAGTAGACAGGTGTCCTGGGTGTTGGTAATTATTTTTCATAGTATTTCTACTCTGACCAGTTTTTGAAAATCATTTGGTTAGTTTTTAAGTTAACATTTTTACTCTGATTTGGATAGAGCTTTACAAGTACGTACATCGGTGGTTGATTATCCCTCTCCCCCACAAATTTTTTTCATTTTTCAAAATCACGGGTCAGTTTAAAGGTCAAAATTTTAGACTTTTCTCTGTCGGTCTCAAAACTGGTAATTAGATGTTTTTGGTCTTCAGAAGTTTGCCAGGTCTTACAAGAGATAAGTTCTGAAGTGAAGCATCTGGCATTTGACGATCGGGTATTTTACCCCCTCAAAAACTGTTTTTCTTAATATTACGTCTTATAGCTTATGTTCCTTGTAGGTGGTTAGTGCCGTCAGTGCACCTCACGAGGTGCCCTGTAGGCATTACTCAAGGTTCTTTGCAGCGTCCCTTCTGCCTCTACCTGCAACCCCTTTCATTCCTTTTACTGTGCCTCCATTCATGTTATCTTTCTTCCAACTTGCTATCCACCCTTTCCTAACAATTATTTCATAGTGCAACCTGCGAGGTCTACCTCCTGCCACACATTTCAGACTTACTGTCGATTTCCTTTCCAGAGTTGAATGACCTCATAGGTCCCAGTGCTTGGCCTTTGGCCTGAACTCTATATTCCGTTCTTCCGTTTATGATATATGACTTTCAAAAGATTTTTCACGAGTCAGTTATAGCAAAGCCAATATGTAATGTCGGTATCTAAATATAGTATCTTTTCGGTAGGACCTACTGAGTTGAAGTCTAGTTGTTGTTATTATTAATCGCAATGATCAAAGTGCTCTAAGCATGTTCATAAGCACTTATACAAAATAAATTTATATACATCTGATACAGTCGTAATACGAAATACAAACAGTGAAATATGCATTTCCGCACCGACACACTCACACACACACACAGAAGGAGAGAGAGAGAGAGAGAGAGAGAGAGAGAGAGAGAGAGAGAGAGAGAGCGGCTGGAAGACCTTTCACAAGGTTCTCAGATGTCCTTATCCAGTAAAGGCGAGGTCGCCCTGTCGTCTTCCTCGGGTTATTCTTCTTGTTACTCGTCCTCGATAGTCCGAGGATGGTCTCGGAGGTTTCATTGTTTTGGAGGAGGAGGAGGAGGGGGAGGAGGAGGAGGGGATGGAGGGCAGAGGATGGATGGCGGGGAGTGGAGGATATGGAGGAGGAATTCAGGGTGCACCTTGTTTTGTTGTTTCCATGATGATAGCTTCTTGTTTGGGTGGGATCTCTTTTTGCGTTCCCGATGATTTTTGTTTTGTTTACCTTTGGACTTTCCGGTTGTGAGGGGAGATGGGGGAAAAAAGTAGATGGAACAGACCTATAGAAGAATAGAGGTAATAAGAATCAAGAGTTTCGTGGTACTGGAGAGTAGGAGTATCGGGAGATATATGAACGATATTAAAAGAAATGTAAACTCGATACTTTCAACAGACAGAAATTGCAGGATTCAAGTGAGGACGGACGTAGAAAGTGAATAATTAAGATAAGGGGTCAGAGGTAATTAAAGTATTTGTTAGGTTTTGGGTAAAGAGAGAAAAAATCGGGGTAAGGCAATCATTGACAGGAAGGAATTGCGGTAACCATTAATGAATAAGAATAAAGAGAAAGGTAAAAGAAAATAAGAGATTATTAAAATATATAAAACAGTAACTACGCAAGTGCGTAAAATTCATAGTATGATGCAAGAAACTGAAAGATAATTAACTGAAACAAAGGAAAATAACACAAAAAAAAGAATAAATTCTGTATAAGGCAGACTGAACAAAGCAAATTCTTTTTAACCAATACGTCCCAAGTTCCAAGTTCTTGAAGGTCAAGAAGGAAAGAAAGAATGAAACCTAAGAAAGTCCTCCTACCGAACCGAAAGGCATCAAATCTCATATTAGCACAATAGTTCATTGTCAGTGGATTTTTCATTGATAATTTCATGTATGAATCAAATGGAGGTGGGAACAAGAAAAAAGTAATGATTCTTTCATAAAATGATTTGGTGTGCATATTTTATTCTAATTTTATTGTATGAACGAATATTTCCGTGTTAATTAGCAACATATTCATCTGTTTCTTTCCCGATAGTATTTACCGTCTGCACTCGATGTTACGAATTTATTGTATATTATATTTGTATACATATATAGTGCGTGTTTCGCCTTCGCAACTTTTCCCGTAAAAAGGGGAGGCAACAGAAATAATTACCTTTCCCATTCTCAGTGTGTTTGCATGTGCATGTTCATATATAATGTTATGTTTATTTGAATAATTTTATATATTTATATTTATATATATATATATATATATATATATATATATATATATATGTGTGTGTGTGTGTGTGTGTATGTACATTATATATATATATATATATATATATATATATATATATATATATATATATATATATATATATATATATATATATATATATATATATATATATATATATATATATATATATATATATATATATATAGATATATACATACACATACATATAGATAGATAGATATGTGTGTGTGTGTGTGTGTCAAAAATCAGTATAACCACTTTCAGTTTCATCCTTTAAGTGCAGAAAACTTCCGTCTTCTTGCTGTCCGTCCTACAAACCTATACAGAAGGTTCATCAACAGCAAGTCAAACCCTTTACACATACACAGCACCACTCGCATCTACCTTGCATCCTCTCTCTGGTCTCCTAGATACAGATTTTAAAAATTTACTGATAATTTGTATCAAGATTAGATCATTGTTTCAATCTTATTTTGATGATGAAATCTTAAAAGTGTTGGCCTCTGCTTGAGAATCAGCCTGTGACATTTTAATATGTCATTTGGTAATCATCGTAAATGGTCGCTTCAAATAAAATTTTAACAATTGGTAATACTGTCACCGGGCGGCAAGATACTCCGTACATTCGCATCCCTGGTTTGCTGATCAGGTCCTTTGAAGATCATATCATAATGGCTATATGAATGCTGATTAGATCTTGATGTTACGGTACTTGTGTCAGAAAACTACTAATTCTTGTATATTTATAATTTAACAATTGTTTAAAACCAGGCAGTGTAGCGCTATAGGTACCAAATTAAAATCTTATTGTGATTTTTTAATCGGCCTTTCAAAACGCATGTTAAAACGGAAAGAACTATACCAAAATATTGGATCCTCCTATCTTGTTCAGTTGCCTCATTTTATAACTTCTGTTTTGGCTTCATTAAGATTAGAGGTCAAGATTTCTAGTTGTGTGAAGCATAGTTATACGGTTTCGGAAAATGTGCTTATAAGCTAGGTACTCTTAAGTTTTGCATGAGGCTTAACATAGTAATTTTGGTGCTATGCATGCTTGTATTCTTAGCTATACTAACAAAATTACCATGTTCCAATTTGTTTTCTACTTACAATCCTTTTTTGAAGTAAGACATGGGTAACTTATGGCTTACCGGACAGCAATTGCTCACTCTGTCTTTGACACACATGCATATTAGAGTCCCTGGCTTGCAACTATTATTGACCAATTTTTTCAGTAATCATAATCAATTACATGACAGTTACGATGACTGGTTTGATTTATTATTTCCAGTCCTGTGCTTTGTATAA
Source organism: Macrobrachium rosenbergii (assembly GCF_040412425.1). Lineage (NCBI taxonomy): Eukaryota > Metazoa > Arthropoda > Malacostraca > Decapoda > Palaemonidae > Macrobrachium > Macrobrachium rosenbergii. The sequence continues at coordinate 31,649,586 of NC_089799.1, read as the reverse complement.
CACTTTTGTTACTGCTTTGACGTGAGTTTCCCTCACGCATAGTTTTCGATTATTCGATTTACTTTTAAAGGAGAGGATATTTGGGAACGTGTGTTTGTAATTTTAACTTTTCTGTTCCTTTGCTGAGGTGTTGCCTTGACCACAGAGTTTAGATAAGACTTTGGAGATTAAAAACGTAACATGTCTAGAGAGGTTTCTTTGCAAAGTATTTGCTGAAAGTTGTCTTTAGAAAACTATCTCTCTCTCTCTCTCTCTCTCTCTCTCTCTCTCTCTCTCTCTCTCTCTCTCCATTTAATGTACCAACATAACAGACCCTCTTCCCTGACCGCAGTCTTTTTGAGTCTTTCCTCAAAGTGGAGGATTCAATAGAACACAGCCTTTTTGTGGCTGTCACATGTCACTTCTGTCTACCCACCGCCCAACCAATTCCGCTTAGCCCCAATATTCCACTCCCCGTTCCCGACCCCCCTCCATCCCTCCCTCCTTCTCTTTTTCTTTCTCTTCTCTCTCTCTTGTCTCAGTCACCTGCTCATGGTACGAGCCAGTTGACAGCTATTGGTAAACCGGCGCTAAGGGGAGAAAGCATTCAGAAAACCATTTGCAAAATTGGCTGTTTTATATATCGACCATCGTCAGAAGGGGGCGATGGTGACTTTAGTAGGGTTGGAGTTCGTGGTGCGGAAGGTTTTGTATGCAGGATTGGCCTTTAGTCTTTCCATTGCTTCTCCATTCACTTATGATTTCTTTTATGCCGCCTCTCTTTCGAATTTTCATGTGCTCCACGATCTTTATTCTTCCTTGTTAATATTATTCATCTTCATCATAAAATTTTTTCCTTTTTGAGGGGGTGACGCCAAAGAGGGACAGCTTTTCGGATTACCAGCAAGTCTTTAGGGATGAGGTTACTATCCCCGCGCCCCCTCCCCCTTTTTTTTTTTTTGCCCCAGAAGATCCTGGTATACATATACAACTTGGTGGACGGTAGGCAGGGAGTAATCCCTGGCCTAGAAGACGCGATCCGATCACTGCAATTTGTGTAATTCATGCTTGTTTTATAAGTACGAATTTTTTCACTATTATAGGTCTAGTAATATTGAGTTTATGCATGTTTCGGGCGTAATCAGTGAACGTAACAAGCTCATATCAGTCCTTGGTGAACTAATCAAAGAAAGTGCATTCATCATAAATTCAACTAATTCAGCTAATCCTTGTCAGAAAGCAATCGGGCAAATGAAGAAAGTAGCCAACTTTCCATATATTTTAGGAAGCTGGTCGCGACCAAGCAGGCATAGGAATCTGGCATAATCGGTGTTTATTTAGAGTATGTTTTCATGGTTAAACATGTATTAATGAAAAGGCCATTTAGTGGTGTAATAGTTTTTTTATTGAAAGTACAACTTCTAGAATAACTGTTATTAAACTGAGGAGCTCTTTGGAAGTGTCACAAGCATTGTTTGAAATGTCATATTCACAGTGTAACGGTCAGTAATTGAGAGATTTTGCAGTTTTAACAGGCATTATTGAAATGTATGTTTTCACTGTAGCAATCATTTTGGCAGTATAAGAGGCTTTAATAGAATGACATTTTTGTGTATAACGATATTACAGTACACCTGGTAGTACATGGGTCATAGGTTGTAAACATTAGTGTTATACCTATCCTTCATTGTGAGAGTATTTCCGTAGTATGAGGCATTAATTGAAAAGAATTTTTTTGTATAAGGAATGAATTGGGTGGACAGTTTCGTTGTATGACTTTATTTGAGCAGACATTTGGGAGTATAATAGTTTTATTTCAAGTTGCATTTACGTAGTATGACTGCCATTAATGGAGTGTTTATTTGTAGTATAACAAGCATTAATTGAAAGGTAATATTTTCATTATAACAGGCATCAGTCGAAAAGACTTTTGCAGCATAACAGCATTAATGGAGAGAACCATCTGCAGCAAACAGAAATTGACTGAAAATCTTTTCTACTGTATAAAAGACACGAATTCAGAGAAAAAGTCATAATTTAATGTTCATTTGCTCACAAGACATTTCACATTAAAACCTGTATTGTGTGAAAGGTATTATGCTTTATTACAGAAATTGATAATAATAATAATAATAATAATTGTTATTATATTATTATTATCATTGTTATTATAATAACAATAATAATAATAGTAATAATAATAATAATAATAATAATAATAATAATAATAATTATTATTATTATTATTATTATTATTATTATTATTATTATTATTATTATTTATAGGGGAGGTCATGATCGGTGCTGAATTATGATTGGCTGCCCGGGGCATGTACCCTCGGGCGGATAATTCAGCACCGATCATGACTTCCCCTATAAATATTATTATTATTATTATTATTATTATTATTATTATTATTATTATTATTATTATTATTATTTAACCCCCGTATCTGGTCCTCCCTCCTCTCCCCTTCCTCTTTCTCTTTTTGTCTGTTTTAGACCCTTGTTCATGGTACGAACAAGCTGACAGCTATTGGTAAACAAGCTATATAAGGAGGAAGCATTCAGGAAGGTATACAGTATTAATGACATTAACTATGAGGGCATTTTTGTGGTATAACATACATTAATTGAGAGTTTATCCTAAGGTCTTTTCACTTCCTTTTAACCTAAAGTCAGTAACGATTATGGTGATTATATTATTCATGAGAAGGATTATCGTAAGGTTGTTTATTAGATTGAGAAAAAAAATAAAGGGAAAGAGAGAAAAGGAAAATCTACAAAGAAAAAGGGAGAGAGAGAATTATAAAGAATGAGCTCTTTGTAAAGTATAAATGAAATGCATTAAAATGGCAACTGAACGATACAGATGACAGAAGCCAAGACAGCGTAGTAGGAAAACAGCATTGCTTATAAATGAAGATCAATAGAATGAAACTAAATTGCCCGAAAAAGCCCTTGACTGTAGAAGCTCTAAGGTTATTCAAAAGAGAGAGAGAGAGAGAGAGAGAGAGAGAGAGAGAGAGAGAGAGAGAGAGAGAGGAGCACTCATTCTTAACTGTGCCTGTTTATTCTGTTTCTTGTAATAAAAGATGTTAAAATGCCTTTTATTATAAAGACAAGAAGTAGATCTCAGAGAGAGAGAGAAAGAGAGAGAGAGAGAGAGAGAGAGAGAGAGAGTACCAAAGCAAGCATCGTTCTTTCTCGAGAAATCACCGCCGTGTCCTTATCTGTGTTTGTCTGTTCTTGGGGCTTTCTCGAAGTCCCTTTCTGGGAAACCGTCCCGAAGAAACACAAAGTCGTTGCTGGCTTCCCCTCGTGGGAGTTCCTCCTCCCCTCATGCTTATTTCCCCTTCACTTCGTGAACTGTGAGATTTTTATGCATGTGATTCTTTTTGTGCTAAGCTTAAATAAACCGCTTGTGAAATTGCTTTAATCTCCCCTTGTTCACTTCAGCCATCAAAGCACCTGATGCTTTTTATTTGATCATTTCATTATTCAACATTTCCGTGCTGAACGTCTCTGTTCTGGTTCCATTTTGATTTCATTTATCTTGCTTCTTATTAGTTTGTGTGTTCGTTTTCTAAAAGGGCTTAGTTAATATTCTCCTCTGTATAGGATGTAGCAGTAATCTCTAGGAATTGTCGCCATGCACACATATATAATATATGAGATATATATATATATATATGTACATATATATATATATATATATATATATATATATATATATATATATATATATATATATATATATATATATATATATATATATATATATATATATATATATATATATATATATATATATATATATATATATATATATATATATATATTTGTATGTGTATCATGTGGGTCTTTATGCTTGTGTCTCTACATACAAGCACGCGTAAAGGGGAAGGGTGTTTCGTTTCAGAATTGGAAGGGCAAAGAAATCCATGTCTTTCTGGTCAGCGTAGATTTCTGATTCATTACGAGATACGCGGGACCAGCATAAAACATATTCAGATTAAAACCACTGCAATTATAAACCCCAGAAAGATGAAAACTCGAGAATTTCCTTTTACCCTTTATGTAAGACAGTGGAAGAAGGGATGTGTGTTGTAAATAGATTTTAATTGGAAAGAGGGGCATAATCTTCTCTTTGTAGAAGGGAATAGATGTAAGGGGATGGCAGTTGGATATTGCAGGTGAGGGGGCATCAGCTCCTGTGGGCAGAATGGCTGCAGGGAACGGGGGTAGGGGCTGGCTGTTGTGGGGGACTCACAGACGGACAATATAGTTATCCGGTAAAGGATTAAGTCATCTCATGAGAAGGGAGCCTTGTGTGGAAAGGGGGCCACAGCCCCCTCGCCCCCCATGTTAAAAGACAGCACATAATGGACCCTAGTGACGACATGACAGCGAAATATGACGTTGTTACTCTTGTTCCCCCATTTGGAAAGGAGTACGAAGAGAGGTCCGCCGTGGGTTGCAGTGGGTTGGCGTGACCTGGAGTGACAGAGGCGTGACGTGTCTCTTGTCTGCGTAGTAGGCGGAGGACGAGGGGACTCCGGTGACCTGGTTCCTCCTCCACCATCTCGTCTTCGGTGTTGACGCAAAGAGTGAGATGGACCAAGTATACAGTAGAAAGAATTGGGTTTCGAAATACGTTTTAACCTAGCACACGTTCACAAGCAATATAACAAATAATAATATATATATATATATATATATATATATATATATATATATATATATATATATATATATATATATATATGAATTAATTTTATCACATCGCTTTGATTCATATACAAGCATTAAGCTACAAATGTCCTTTAATATCCAATTCGCTGCACCTCGGAAATAATATATTTTCATATATGTTATCCGAAGGGGTATTTTTTTTTTTTTTAGTTGATATTAAGTTTGTCGTCTCGTGGGCTCGAACCACAAAAGACAAGAACTCAGGACTACAGTGACTCGCCTTAAACCACACGGCCTTGATGGTTTAAGTCGTCGCTGTAGTCCTGACCTCTTGTCTTCCGTGGTTCGAGCCCACAAGACGACGAACTTATTATCAATTAAAAAAAAATTCCCATTCTGGTAACATATATGAAGATATATTATTTCCGAGGTAGAGCGAATTGGATATTAAAGGACACTTGTAGCTTAATACTTATATGTCACTAAATAGCGCGTGACAATATATTTAGTCAAGGCCACAGGAAAAATAAAAGAAGGAGTACCCAGCGTTTTCGTGTTCTTTCAGCACATTTTCATTCAACACATTGTACTCGAAAATGCGTTGAAAGAACACGAAAGCGCTTGGTACTCCCTCTTTTACTCTTTCTGTGGCCTTGGCTTAATAACACACACACACACACACACACACACACACACACACACATACATATATATATATATATATATATATATATATATATATATATATATATATATATATATATATATATATATACTGTATGTGTATATATATGTGTATTTGCTTATGAATACAGTATACTTAAATAACTATGGTATTCATGTTTTTATCTATCTATCCATCTATATGTTTGTATATATATATATATATATATATATATATATATATATATATATATATATATATATATATATATATTTATCACATATATTCATATATATATACAAACGTCCTTTAATATCTGTCTGTTTAATTTTTGATAATAGTATGTTGATGGTCGAACCACACGAACAGTTTTGTACAGGGTCCTAACGCAGAATAATGTCATGTCATACAGTTTCGGCTCCTCAAGCGGACTTCGTTAAAGTGCCATTCTCTCACCGTATCTGTTTAATACGTAGCCAGACACCCTGGGTGCTAACTGAAGTCACCCCAATCGGAAGCAGTGTCAAGGAAATAACAAAAACAATCTTTTACGCCGACGATATGCTTCTGATATGTGTCAGTGCAAGGGCTCCAACGACTATGTATGTATGTGGATAAATATGCACAACGTATACTACATGTCGCTGCTCCTTAGATTCTTAAACTCACTGACGAACCGCAAATTATCCCGGGGAATCTATATCTGGAATTCGTACTTGAATTCCCATTTTTGGGGCCAGTCATTACGGGGGACCTAAAGATACGGCCGCCATTGAACTAAAGCGAAGTCAGCATTTTTTGATTAGCAGCATGGTTGCAAGATTTGCCTTTTGTCACCGACAGACAAGTTGCTGCTCTTATACTTCTACTGCTATAGCATCTAAGGCTGTCCCCTTTTGAAAACTATACCCAAGCGAACATGAGGCGTGTTACTTTCGTTCAAAGTGACTTTCCAGGTTCCATACTAACACACCTCGTTATCAATCTGGTACGCAAATGTTCGTTAAACGATAAATCATTTAAAAATCATTTTATTCGAACCATGCAAACTGCATCTGCATTCTGTATCTGTATATGGTCGTCTCTAGCTAAAAAATAATTTGTTAGCAACGTTCAAGTATAGCTGTACAATTTTTTTAATCTCATGTATTTTATCATTTTGTACCGTATTGCATATCCCTAGTGTATCTCTGCACATGGCCTTGAGTTGAAATAGAGAATGATGTATATTAATATATATATATATATATATATATATATATATATATATATATATATATAATATATAATATATATATAAATATAAATATAAATATATATATATATATATATACATACACATACATACACGTGTGTGCGTTTAATATATAAATGGATGGAGATGATAGGAAACAGAAATAACATGTTAGACATATATGCAGAATGTCTGGTAACAAATTGGGTTGTGGATCAGGTAAGGAATGGTTGATCTCTTTAGATGATACATTACTAATTGGGAATAGTAAAAAAACACTGTAAAAACTGGTAAAAGATTTTAAAATTGTTTGCAATTCCAGGAAGTTATGAGTAGATGTTAGCAAGAGTACGGTTATGATTGTAAATGGAAACCTAATTGAATGTTGAAATGGATATCGGAAAAATTGAAGTAGTCAGTTTGTATGGTATTTGTAAGTAAATATTACGGATAAGGATAGGTGCATTACAGACTAGGTGAAGCAATGATGGTGGCTGGCTTATGCAAATGACGGGGGAGAAACTTAGAATGACTACTAAAGTCAATGTGTAAATGAGTTATGGGTTTGTTGAACCAACTGTCCTTGATGGAAGTAAAGTGTGAATGTCGAATACAAAAGATAAAAAAAAATTTTGAAGTTACTGAAGTTACCTTTTTGCACAATATATGCAGCATCAGAAGAACTGGGAGAGTATGTTGATATACAGAATTGGTGAAAAGGTTAGCACGGGTGAATGGATGTTTGTGTTTGTATGGTGAAAGGAGTGCACATTTTGGAAGAGTAAGCAGAGAGGAGAAAATGTTTTAGAGGAGGTGAAAAAGGTGTTTATGCCCAGCAAAAAGTGAGTGCATGTAAGATAGAGGATAAGGTGTTAGAGAGATCTGACCCACTGCTTATTGGTTTCATAAACGATTCCGTAAGGTATTAATGTGACAGTAACGTAGGGAGACAGCTTATATATTTTGTTTGTATATATATATATATATATATATATATATATATATATATATATATATATATATATATATATGTATACATATATACATACATACATGCATTATATATACAGTATGTATATACTGTATATATATGTATATAATATATATATATATATATATATACATACATACATACATGCATTATATATACAGTATGTGCAGAATCTACTGGTCACTTTTACCAGACACATATGTAATTCTACTAGCCACAATGCCCTCTTAACCTCGCTAATTCTTCGCGCTTTTTTGGATATGCTTGTAACTACGAAGCCGATGGATCCAAAGGGAAGAAATTGAAGAGCCTGTGACGGCCGGCCGCGGGAAGCGAACCCGAGTTACCTTAATCACAAGGAGGTCACGTTGCCGACCTGACTACGAGAAGGATAAAAGTCTATCACCTCTCGTACATATATATACCTGTCGTTTTCAGATATATTTATTAGAGCTGGAATAGACCCATCCTCACCATCGTAGCCAAGTGGGCAATCGTTTTTATTGCTTTTTAGGCTGAAATGTATATGCAGAATCTACTGGTCACTTTTACCAGACACATATGTAATTCTAATAGCCAACTCTAATAAATATATCTGAAAACGACAGGTATATATATGTACGAGAGGTGATAGACTTGTATCCTTCTCATAGTCAGGTCGGCAACGTGACCTCCTTGTGATTAAGGTAACTCGGGTTCGCTTCCCGCGGCCGGCCGTCACAGGCTCTTCAATTTCTTCCCTTTGGATCTATCGGCTTCGTAGTTACAAGCATATCCAAAAAAGCGCGAAGAATTAGCGAAATTAAGAGGGCATTGTGGCTAGTAGAATTATATAGTATGTAATTATAAATATGTATATATATATATATATATATATATATATATATATATATATATACAGTATATATATGCAGCTAGGGGCTGAAGGGACGCTGCAAAAAAACCTTAAATGATGCCTACCGTGCACGGCACGAGGCGCACTGATTGCACTATCCCCGTACGGAGATTTGTTTTTAGAAGCGACACCAATGTGTGAGTGGAGTGGAGCCACTCCATGTAATGCATAGTAGCATAACGATGAATAACAGTGAAAATTAGAAAAAATGTAGAACCCATGAGTCTATATATTGGTATTTTGATGATTCTTTAAAAGGAGGCCAAACATCTGAACAAGAAACGAGAATAAATATTGTTCACACAGAAACAAACTATATATATATATATATATATATATATATATATATATATATATATATATATATATATATATATATATATATATACACACATATACATACATCATACATACACACACACACACACAAAATATTTTCTGTTAGAACAGAATTCCATCAAATATAAGGAGGCCATTAAAACGCCAAAATGTGGAAAATAAAGGCTCTATTTCTGAGACCAAACTGTTTGGTCTCTGAAATATAGCCTTTATTTTCCACTTTGGCTTTTTTATGAACTCCTTTATATATATATATATATATATATATATATATATATATATATATATATATATATATATATATATATATATATATATATATATATATATATATATATATAGAGTCTGTGTGAACAATATTTATTTATTCTAGTTTTTTGTTCAAATGTTTGGCCTCCTTTTAAAGTACCATCAAAATACTAATATATAATCTTATGGGTTCTACATTTTTCTAATTTTCACTGTTATTGACAGTTATTCTACTATGCATTACATGGAGTGGTCCATTCCACTAACATTGGTGCCGTTTCTAAAACAAATTTGATGTACAAGGGGAAACTTGGCAGTCAAATAAGCCTCAATACCCACCACAGGTATTATTTATCGTTTTAGCAACGTCCTTCAGCCCCAAGCTGCACCCCTTTTTTTTAGATGTGCCTGTTCATATTCTCATGTTCTTCCATCTTATTTTCCAATTTTTTTAGACGTTATTGCAATTGTTTGTATCTTTATTTTCAGAGTTTTTTGAATGATTAAAGGTCCTAGATTTGGCCGGATTTGTCTAAATTTTAATTGCAGATATGAGGTATTCTGAAAACAAACATTTATTGCCCATTTGTAATCTGTCCATTTGAACTAAACCAACAAACTCTTCCATATTAAATGCTGTGACCACTCATTTTTTCAACAGGATATTGGAATTGAAGTCGCTCTTTATAAAACTTATACAATGATGGTTATGTTGGTTGCCGAAAATTCCTCTAGAGATGGCATAAATGAACTTCCCATTCTCTGAATCCAGCTTGAGAATATTGTTAGCTGGGATTGAAGAAACTCTGAGGAAAACTTGGCATATCACCAAACATGCAGACTTTTGTTTAATAACACAAAGCTCTTGGTCAAAACGGAAATCATGCATCACGACTCATCTTATGAGGAAGTGCAAAGTATCCAAGGACTAAACATAAAACAAATGAGTAATTTTTTTTTCCACTTGGGAAAGAGTTTTGAAAGCAAAAACAGGAGAAACTTAATAATAGATTAAAAAGTGATCAATGAATTTTTTTTTGATTCAGCACAACTGGCAACTCCTTCCTGATGGTTTTATAAGTTCCACAAGAGCAAAAATACACCCACTGATGCCTTGTAACATTGCAACATTTCCCTCAATGATTATATAAATGCTAAAAATATGAGGCAACTATTGTGTAATACAAAAAACATGACCTTCTATCCAACTGCTTTTCTGAAACTGGTTAGGGTAATTACTTAGAAACAAGGAATTGTCAGATGGAGTCTGTTGTGTTTTAAACTTACTGAGCTTAAACATTTACAAGCAGAGCCTTGGAACTGGGCATTGATTCATCCCAAATGGACATTCAACTAGATTCAAAGATCAACTTTGTTAAAACATATTTTGTTTGAATCAGGAAATAAAGATGTGCTTATTGCCTTTAAGAAAGATGCAGTTCAGCATCTGTCTGATGCATATGTTTATAGTGATAATATTAGCCTTAATAAAGCATAATAAAATTATCAGGAAAAGATGATTGACCACAATATCAAATTTGAAAATGAATTTAGTGCTGAACATATTGAGGGTTTATTGACACAGTCTTCTTCAGTCAAGTGTCTATGAGTGTAAAAGTAGTATTTGGTATTAGGGTCCCAGTGGTATATCTAAGTACTGAGTCAGGTTTTGTTTTCCCACACCTGAAGAATGGTTATACAAATTAGAAAGCAAAAATTAGACACTCAAATATGGTGAAACTTCCATGTTCCATTGTTGGTAGCATTGAAACTGTTAGCAAAGACATGAAGTAGACTACTAATTGATATAAAAGATGAAAATAGTATATGATCTGTATTTTTGAGAGTACTTCATCGTCAACTTGAGATTCAGTTTTAAACCAATATGCCCTGAGGGATGGGCAACAGATTTGTCCACGCAGTATTCCCCTGGAAAGGGTTATTTAGGGACTTCTGGGTCGACAGTTTCGGATGTGCTCATAACCCAACAGTCAGTGGAGACCCAGGTGATCCTGTCATCCATGGCAGTTGATATCTGTTTTTCAGTACTCTGGTCCTCAGAAACTGGGAGAACTGAAACTTACAACAGAGTGAAACTAAATGCAAAAATTGCTCATCTTCCAGAGTATTCATTAACGTAAAATTTTTTTTTGCTTTATATCCAGAAAGCCACTTCACCAGCAGCATTTTCCAAATGTCCACGGACGTCTGACACAGCCTCCATCAAAGATATCTGCTGGAGTAACCAACACTTGCCTGCCTATAGAATGCTCTGCCAAAGTGGATGAATGCAGATTTTGGGTTTGTCCTAGTCCCAGCAAGACAACACTTTATTTTGCCCATCCAACTCCCACCTTGCAGCATCTGCAGTGAGTGTTGATTTAAAGCTGTGGCATGAGGGATGTGATGCTAATGGGTTGTAAACTGTTTGTGAATGAGTTTTGTCCCAGGCTGAAGGTGAGGGACTATCCACTAAGATGGAGGAGTTACTCTCTGTTGAGCATTATGTATTGTGGACAAAAGAAACAGAAGACCCAGCAACGATTAGTGATCATTAGTCAACATAACGCCTGCAGTCAAAAGGAAGCAGATCTTATTGGTTTTCTCCATGCTAAGAATGCTGTTTCTGTCGATGATTGTGAAGAGAACTGTCATAATCCAGTCGGAGAGGGAGTACTGGGTCCCAGCAATGTCTATCAAATCTGGGCACTTGTTGCTGTGTTGTCTGGAAAACATTTTCGATACATCCTTGTTCTGACATTGTAAATTTTTTTATGTAAAGACATGGGAGGATTCTTCATTTTTTCATGCATTTACGTCCATGTAATTCCCCACCAGATGTTCTCTCCAAAAGCTTTGGGCTGTGGTCAAACATGTTTGGGTGTGAAGTAACCTGAGTCTTCAAGAAATTCAGTGACAACCCTAATGGCAGGTTGATGCCAGTGATCTGAAGGTCTCAGTGGTGATGTTGTTGTCATGTGGTTGATGGATCAAGTTCATGTGGGCGGGGTCACTGATGCCAGGTTACACTTCTTCTGCAAAGAAGCTGAGAGCATATGATATCCCATTCCTCCAAGTCAGTCTGTTTTGATGGACATGCAAAAGGTGCAGCTGTTCAAGCAGGATACATGATGGAATCAGGCATTAGTTCGTCAGACTGATAGGTAAGTCCAGCTATGTGGTGCTGACAAAAGAGGTGAAGAATGAAAACATGAAGGCATTTACCAATTGCTGAAAGTCCTCTGAACTGACAAAATGTTGTCCTTCTAGCGTGACTGTCGGAAGTTAGATGCAAATGGCACACCGGAGTGGCAGTAACTCCTGGTCGAACTTGGAGGACTAGAATTGTTCCATATATAAGTATAATTATATATGCATGTAAATGGACAAATATATATGGAGTCTTGTTCTCATGCATGTTCCTGCCAGAACTAGAATCCGTGTGTAGGGTGTAGGCATATATGGGGTAAATATATATTATATATATATATATATATATATATATATATGAATATATATCTTGTTTTTTATAAGTATAATTATATATGCATGTAAATGGACAAATATATATAATATATATTACTGTTGTATTTTGCAGCAAATTTGTTGTAATATCACATAAAGGTGATAATATAGAATTAATTAATACACATAAATAAATAAACAAGAAAAACTAATTAGTTGAATAATTTTTTTTCAGTTATTTGCTTACGTATCTTTTAGTGTACTGTATCATTCATCATACATATTTATGGAATATATAGCAATAAAATAGTTTTATATAATGCACTTTATACTATTATATAATACCGAATCCATTTCTATACATTTAAATTAAAACAACAACTCAAGAAGTAACAAAAATACTGAATGTAAGATTTTTACGATATGGACTGCAGAAAATGGCGGTCCATCTTGAAAATGGCCACCATTTTGGATTTTCAAAGGCTAACGTTTTTAATTGAAGGTGACCTACTATCAATATGTGTTCCAAATTTCTGTATCCTTGTATGACCGACGCACAATTATCTTGTTATCCGCTCTACTAGAGTGGCTCCATTCCACTCACACATTGGTGCCGTTTCTAAAAACAAATCTCTGTACGGGGATACTGCAGTCAGTGCGCCTCATGCCGTGCACGGTAGGCATTATTTAAGGTTTTTATGCAACGTCCCTTCAGCCCCCAGCTGCACCCCCTTTCATTCCTTTAGCTGTGCCTCCGTTCATATTCTCTTTCTTCCATCTTACCTTCCACCTCCTCCTAGCAATTGTTTCAACATTATTTTCAGCGCTGAATGACTCCATAGGTCCCAGCGCTTGGCCTTTGTCCTAAATTTTATATTCCAGCTTCAGGTATTCATGAAAACAAATCATTTATAAGCATTTGTAATCTGTCCATTTGAACTATTTCTACAAATTCTCTTCCATATTAAAGGCCTGTGACCACTCATTTTCTTCTCCCTATTGGCTCTCTCCGCTCTTTGAATTCTTATACAATCCCAGGTATGTTGGTTCGTGAATTTCTAGAGAGGTGGCATATAAACGCTTATCTAAATAATCTTTGAGAATATTGTTAGCTCCCGTTGTGTCAGCGAGGACACAATCTTGGCATATGAGACATGCCTCACTTTTGTTAATTCTTTTTCCTCTTGGTTTGACCGTTCTCATGCATCACGCATTCTCATCTTATCCTTTTGCTATCCAAGCCTCGTCTAAATATAAAAGGAATCGAGTAATTTTGTTTTTCCACTTGGGAAAGGTTTTTGAAAACAGTGAGAAATCTAATAATATCCATAATGATCATAAGAATTTTTTTGGATTCAGCACAACTTCTTACTCCCTTCCTGATGGTTTTATAAGTTCCTCTTGTAGCAAAAATACCATTTCTGAGGCTTGTATACGTCAGGCAACTATTTCCTCAATGATTCCGACGTTCTTCATACTCTTACCCCAACCTTGTGTAATATTAAGCCATGACCTTCATTCTTGCTTGAAGGAAGACTGGTAGGGTAATTAGCTTAGATCATGATCCTGGTCACTCCTTAAGGAATTGTCAGATGAACTAGTCCTTGTGTGTTTTCTTTTTCTTTGCTAAACATGTACATACCCTTGGCCTTGGAAGCGTGCACTGATTCATCCCACTCCTAAGGAGGACCATCCTCATACCTCGGGCTAGCACTTTTGTTAAAACTTATTTTGTTTGAATAAGGAAATAAAAATGGGTTGCTTGTATGAGCAGCAGCTCATGGCATATGGTCTGCTTAATATAATAATAATAATAATAATAATAATAATAATAATAATAATAATAATAATAATAATAATAATAATATAATAATAATAATAATAATAATAATAATAACCAATATAAAGAGGCGGCGAGTAAGAGGCAGGGTCAAGGTGTATTCTGATTTATTGACACAATCTCTGACAGGTCAAGAACTCTTGCGAGTGTAAAAGTAGTATTTGACATTAGGGAAAAATAGTGGTATATCTATATACAGTCAGGTGTGTTTTCCCACACCTGAAGAATGGTTATACAAATTAGAAAGAGATTTCACAATATATATGGTTGGAAAGCTTACAGTGTCTGACATATGTTGGTAATTACAGTTCTAGCAAAGACATGAAGTAGCTTCTGAAAAATGCATAAAAGATCGCTTGAATCAGGAGCGCTGGATCTGTATTTCTTGAGAGTACTTGGTGCGTCACGTAGATTTCTGTTTTGAAGCGAGGATGCCCTGAGGGTCCTTGCAACAGATTGGGACGCGCAGTACTCCCCCTTGAAAGTAAGCCTAGGGGAGTGGGTTGCAGTTTCGGATGTAGGCTGGTTTTATCTGTCAGTGGAGACCCAGGTGATCCTGTCATCCACCGTCAGTTGATACACTTTCTCTCTAAGTTGCAGTATGTGGTCCCGAGTAGGCTGGAGAGAGGGTGGGGGCTTGTTTGCGTCTGTTCTTATGAATGCAGACATTGCTCTTTTAAGGTATTCAGGGACGTATTCTTTTTTTTTGCTACACCGCATGTTGTCTTCACCAGCATGATATTTTCCAATGCTCCACGGACGTCTGGAAGAGTCATGGGCTCTGTCGGGTTTTGAAAAATGTCTGCTGGAATTACCAACACTTGCCTGCCTGTAGAATGCTTCTGCCGGCGATGCGTTGAATGCTGATTTTGGGGCTGTTCTTAGTCCCAGCAAGACCCACTTTAGTTCCTTTCTCCAACTCCCACCTTGACATCTGGCAGTGAGTGCTGATTTGAGGGAGCTGTACAGCCACTCCACTATGCCGTTCGCTTCTGGGTTGTATGCTGTTGTGTGAATGAGTTTTGTCCCAGGGCTGAAGGTGAGGGAGCTCCATAAGATGGAGGTGAAGTTGTCTCCTCTGTTGATCATTATGTATTGTGGTACTCCATGCCTGCTGACCCAGCCTATTAGTGCTTTCACACAACGCTCTGCTGTCTGCGGTCTTATTGGTTTTGCTTCTGGCTGTCTGGTGTTTCTGTCGATGATCGTGAAGAGACACCTGTACCAGTCGGAGAGGGAGCAGGGGTCCCACAATGTCGACGTTGATGTGGGTCAGTCGTTGCTGTGTTGTCTGGAACTCTCCTATCCTTGTTTCTGTGTGCCTCATTTTTTTTTATGTTTGGCATGGGAGGCATTCTCTTGCCCACTTTTTGACGTCCACCTTCATTCCCCACCAGATGTACCTCTCCAACAAGGTTTGGGCTGTGGTCTGCCTGATGGGTGTGACAGGTTGTGAGTAAGGTTGAAGGCTTTCTTTCTCAACCCTAATGGCAGGTGTGAGTGTCCAGTACTCATCTCAGTGGTGATGGTCATCTCTCTGTGGTTGATGGATAGGTCACTCCTTGTAAGGGCGGGGTTCTCCCGCTGAAGTCGCTGTAGGTTCACATCATTCTTCTGAGCCAATGCTATTTCGGGATATGATATCCCAACCTGGATGGTGTTGATGGATTTATGGGAAAAGTTATCTGCCACGTTGTTGGAAGAGCCCTTTAAGTACCTGATGGTGTAGGAATGTTCTGCTATCGACGATAGGTGATGCTGCTGTCTTGCTGACCACCTGTCTCTGCTTTTGGAGAAGGCATTTACCAATGGTTGATGGTCCCTCTGCACCACAAATTTTTGTCCTTCTAGCGTGTGTCGGAAGTGGTGGATGGCTCTACGGACTGGCAGTAACTCCTGGTCGAACTTGGAGTACTTTTGTTCCACTGGCGATAACTTCTTGCTGAAGAATGCCAAAGGATGACGACCATCGTCTGAGTCTTGTTCGAGCACTGTGCCCATTACTGTGCCACTCACATCCGTCGTTAGGGCGAGGCACCTATGGGGTAAAGGAGAGATTAGTTCGGCAGCGGAGGTGATAGCTTTTTTGGCTAATGTGAAGGCTTTATCTTGTTTTTTATACCAACATAATTTTTTAGGTTTTCCTTTTAAGTAATCATATATTGGGGTCATTATTTCAGCAAGGTTGGGTATGAAACGGTGATAATAGGTAATCATTCCCGTGAAATCTTGGACTGCTTTGATTGTTGTTAGCTTTGGGAAGTGGGTGATTGCTTGGACCTTCGTTGGAAGGGCTTGACACCTATGGGGCTTATTTGGTGGCTCAGGAATTCCACTACTAGTTTTGCTCATTCGCATTTGTTTTTTCAGACCGTAAGTCCATTTAAGTATTTGCAGGACCTGCCCGACGTCTCTCATGTGTTGTTTGATGTTGAGGCTGAATGTCAGTATGTCATCGACGTAGACCATGCAGAAGGCTAGGTTGGCTAAGATTTCGTCCATCAGACATTGGAAGGTCACACCTGAGTTCCGAAGGCGAAGCAGCTATAATTGAAGGTGCACGTGCCGATGGGGGTGATAATGGCCATTTTTTCTGTATCCTCCTTTGTGACCGGGACTTGGAAGTATCCCTTCAACAGGTCGATCTTTGTAAATATTTTGGCACCCTTCATCTGGTTTGTTATGTCAGTGATGTTCAGCAGTGGGTACCTGTCAGGTGCTCTCTTGATGTTGAGCAGGGTCACCATGTGCCGTCAAGTTTTGGTACCATATGTAGGGGAGATGCCCAGGGGCTGGGAGGCTTTTTCATGTCCCGGAAAGCATGTTTGGCATGGGCAAATTTTCCTGGGGCCAAACATCTGAAACAGTCATGCACTGGGGGACCTTCGATGACTATGTGGTGCTGGATGTGGTGCTACGCAGGTTTGGTTAGGTCGTGCTGCAGGTCGTCCTTAAATACCTCTGGGAACTCCTGTAGGAAGTGACTTATCTCTGGTGCTGGAGTCAGAGCGAGTGGAGCTATGGGGCCGGTCGTGTGATCAGCTGCTGTCTTGCTACATCCACCAGCATGTTGTGGGCTTTTAGGAAGTCTGTTCCTAAAAGTGCAATTGCTACATCTGCTATGATGAACATCCAGTTGTACTGCTTCCTGGTGAAAGGCAAATTCACGGTCGGTTTCCCATGTATTTTCAGCAGGCTCCACTGGCAATGGGCACCTGTAGAGTGCTGGGGATTGGATTGAGGCGTTTGCGTGGGCTGGCTGATACGAACGATTTGCATGTGCCAGTGTCAACCATGAACTCCATATTTGATCTTTCGTCTACAATGAAAAAACATGTCAAGTCTTTTTACTTGTACCTGGAAGAAAGACAACAGAAAGCACGCGTGATTTCTCTTATGGGGCAATTGACTGTATGATGGGGAAATTTTGAAATTTTGAGAGTAGCATCTTTCACAAGGTCCAGCGTAGTTTCTGGGTGGCTGTCTGTGGTGGGCATCGTAACTAGCCACCGTAGTTGCTTGTGGACATGCGATGGTCGCTGGTCTGCTTCTGCCCCTACGCTGTCTAGGAATTTCCTAGCTCTGAGGGTGGGTGGCATGCTGAAGGATGACCTTAGTTGTTCCTTCAGCACTTTGTAGGTAATGGTGGTCTGTTGGTCAGTAACCCATTCTGCGATCTGCTTGAAGATGTCGTCTGGCAGATAACTCGAGGACGGTGTCGGCTTTGCGGGATGAAGAGGAGATCTTCTTAGACCTGAAGATGGTCACCTCTCTGAAGAACCAGGCCTCTGGGTTGTGGGTTGTGAGGGGCGGTAGGCGGATACTTGCTGCTGCAGCATTGTCGCTGGATGGGCTGGTGCTGGCTGTGTTGGCGGTGTCGGTCATCTTCGAGGTCACCAGTATAACGAGGCGGCGAGTAAGAGGCAGAGTCAAGGTGCATTCTGATTTATTGACACAGTATCTCTGACAGGTCAAGAACTCTTGTGAGCTTAAAAGTATTATTTGACTTTAGGGAAAAACAGGGATATCTATATTCAGTCAGATGTGTTTTCTCATACCTAAAGAATGGTTAATAAATTCTACATACAAATTAGGAAGAGATTTCAAATACATATGGTTGGAAAGCTTGCAGTGCCTGACACCCGTTAGTAATTGCAGTTCTAACAATGACATAAAGTAGCTTCTGAAAAATGCGTAAAAGATAGCTTGGATCAGGAGCGCTGGATCTGTTTCTTGAGAGTACTCGGTGTGTCACGTAGATTTCTGTTTTGAAGCGAGGATGCCCTGAGGGTCCTGGCGACAGATTGGGACCTCACAATAATAATAATAATATTAATAAAAACTGGTGTTTGGCCATCTTCCCTGCATAACCTCAGAATCATTTACCAATTTTTTATTTATTTATTTGTGTCTGCTTATGAATTTTAAGGCAAACTGATTTCTAAGTTTTCTGACCATCTGATAGTCTTATCTGCATTACCCAAAAGCTGCTTTTTAGCCTGATAAAGTTTTGTCCGTCACAGTTCCTTTGCTTACTTTCAGTTTCCTTTATCAATAGCAGTTTTCAGTTTGTGTCTTCAGTTATTCGTGTTTATCCATGCTTCAAGCCTCCACGCTTTTTCATTTATCTCCTATTCATTCTATGTCTTTCACATTCAACACTGAATTACTCTCTCCGTATGTTTACTTTAATCTTGGAGTCATATCTGAATGGAATTCAGAGTTTATTCCTCATAAACACAGCCGCCAATCTCTCCAATTTTTTTTTTATGGTAATGCAACTTAATCTCTTAATCCCAATAGCTTGTATGAAATTCCTACTTCCTTAAACATCTTGGAGAAATCACAATGCTAAATATAATTCTAATAAATTAAATGTTTGTTTGGAAGTTGTAAGCTCTATTCTTTATGCCAGTAATTCAGACTTTCTGTTAGCCAGATTTTTAGAGCACTGCTCAAATTTGGCGGCTTCTTCCTTTGTCCTTCTTGACAGCATTGTACCAAAGGCACTGAGTGTAAGCCATGTCTCAACATCTGCATTTCCTAAGACCCTGTCTCCTTCTGCATTCTCGCTATCCTGCTGTTATGGGCACGATATCGGTCTCTTTTCCACAAACAGAAAGAGTATGGCGGCGAGGCAAATTTACCTTAAAACTTTCTTTTTCGATCCCTGTTTCCATTTTCCTTGATGACTCTGATATCCCAATTTTTTTTTTTTTACCGTTGGATCATATATATATATATATATATATATATATATATATATATATATATATATATATATATATATATATACACATATATGTATATATATATACATAAATTATATATATTTATATATGTATAGATATACATATATATATATATATATATATATATATATGTACTTATAATTTATATATATAGAATATATATATATATATATATATATATATATATATATATATATACATATATATATATGATATATATGATATAATGTATATATGTATATATATATATATATGTATATATATTATGTATAATTTATAATTATAATGTATAGATATACATATATACTTAAAATTTTTATATATATAGTATATATATGCATACACACACACAAACACACACACACACACACACACACACACACACACACGTACATCCACCCACGGAAGGGAACAATGCAGTGGCTGTTTGAAATAAATACACAGTAAAAGAATAAGGTGCTGGATTTTTAGAGTTTTCAATTAAAAATGTTCGTCTCTTGAAAAGGGATTACCATTATTATCTGAGTCACGTGGTGGAAGTAATTTCTTTGGGAATGAGAGAACGAAATAAATAATGCCCGGATACAATTTAGAATATCAATTTCATTTCCATATTTTCTAGAGGTTTCGATCCAATAGACGAAAATTGGCCAGCCATAAATTTTGCAGAGTTGAGCCAGCTAGAATTATTTTTGCCATTTTACCTGTGGTATCAGATTATTCACAGTTGGTTGAATTTAATTTCTGTATTAGACAGTCTTATTCGGGACCGCATATTGTATTTTGCTTTAGAGCTTATTCCATATTTCTGTACTAAACAAATGAAAATGAGACTCGTACCACATGCAGTCTCTCTCTCTCTCTCTCTCTCTCTCTCTCTCTCTCTCTCTCTCTCTCTCTCTCTCTCTCTCTCTCTCACCTGACTTGGGAGTATGATTTTCCATTTTTTATTATTTTATTTATTTGTTTTCTTTATTATGTTGTTAATTTCGGTCACTCTCACCACCCAAAGAAAGATGAGAGTGTACGATAATACAGTACATAATTATTATTGTTATTAATATTATTATTATTTTTATTATTATCATTATTTCAGTAGATGAAACTTATTCACATGGAACAAGCACACAGGGGCCATTGACTTGAAATTCAAGCTTCCAAAGAATGTTGGTTTCAGACTTCCACCGCAGACCCCACACTGCAGTAGTAACTGATCATGACACAAAACCAGTGATTTTTCATCGCTCTGTATAAGACGCGAACCCGTGACATCTGAGTGGCATGCCACGACACAAACCACTATACCAGCGGACCAACTGGAGTAGACATGTGTACGGCTCAAAAGCAGAAACTGCTCAATTTTTCGTCAGCGTGGTGAGGACGGCTCTATTTCGGCTCCGTTAAAATTTACCTGAATTTGGCAATGTTTGTGTATACTAAGGTCAAATAAATTTCAACTCTTCAGGTTTCCAACCAGAGTGGGTTAGAGTTCTTTCTGAGGGGAAGAACTTCTTCATCTATGTCTTCACTGATTCCAAAACATTTTGTGTAAAGCGCAATCAAAAAAATATTAGGGAATAAAGAAGATAAAAGGTCTTTGTTGTAAATTTGACTAATTGTCTATACGAGTATAATGCCAGATCGCGCATTCAAAAGTTCACTATGTTTTTAGGGAAATGTACATGATTATTATGTATTTCTTCTAATTAAAAATAGTATTCTGGACTTGCAATAAACTTTATTCGTTTAATGGTCTCTTTCATACTGCGTTAGTAGTGTATTTTGTTTAAATATATTTCATAAGGATACTTGGTGCATGGAAAATTAAATAAAGACAGAAATATATTTTGTAAGGATCACTAGCAGGAAGGAGATCAAGCGAACAACACTGTAAATATTGAAAGAAATCATTCAAAACGCAGTACTGATCTAAAATGGTTCTTTACTCAGTTAAGAAAGGCCGAGAGATATATTAATCAAAAGTCACTTATTGAATTAGAACCACTTACAGCTGCAATTAAAGAGTAATCATGCAGAGCAGACCACACGACCGACTGTTTTATAAGTCACGCCCTTACCAGAAACGCTTCACAAACGCAACTGTATTCAATAAGGATCTTTGATTATTAAAAAGGAAATTTTATAACGGAAGATGCAAATGACATAAAAGAAGCGATTATTTCTCGGAATAAAGGGTTCGGTCTGGAGAAAAATTAATTAAAGAGACAAAGAACACAAGGAACAAATTAGAATAAGAGAGATCTTTATGTATTCATTTTGGGAAAGAAAACAAAGAAACTCGACAAAAGTCAGAGTTTTATTATCGGGTAATGAACCGAGAAGAAAGGGAAACGAGAAGGAAGGAGGAAAAGAAAAGAAAAGAGGAGATGCAAAATGAAGACGCAGGGTCGCTTTCGGATGAAATCGAAAGCGAATGGAAAAGGGTGTGCTTTTAAGACTGTCCTTGCTGCTTCAAGTTTTGCTTGAGGACCGGTCACACTTTAAAAATGATTCCCGAGGACAGATGCCTGTCAGAAAGACTTTTTTATTTTTACTTAATTAAAGCAGTCCACTTTTTTTTTTTTTTAAATTATGCAGTCATCTGTGAGAGCGTCTCTATTATGCATTGCTTGGAGTTTCATAGTGACACAATAAAAATATTTTAAAAATATATATATATATATATATATATATATATATATATATATATATATATATATATATATGCATATATATATATATATATATATATATATATATATATATATATATATATATATATATATATATATATATATATATTATATATATATATATATATATATATATATATTATATATATATATATATATATATATATATATATATATATATATTTATATATATATATATATATATATATATATATATATATATATATATATATGTATAATCACACGCTCGTTTTGTAATCACAGTAATGCTGAAGCTTTAGTAAGCTTTGATCTTACAGAGAAGTTTAAGTTTTAAAGTTTAAATTCTCATATCTAAAGATGATGGTTGGTGAGGAAAAATGCTCCCAGTATGAATCACTATCAGCCGAATTTTTTCTTTAATCAATAGAAACTGTTGGGGTGAAATGAATAATCTTTGACTGTTTGCAAAAATTAACAAGTTCAGCATGATCCCAAGACTGTGAGTATGTGAATACTGCAGCCTCTCAGGTAATGCGAGTGTACTGATATGTCCAGAGGCCCTAGAATCGGTATTTTACAACCTCGATTCTTGAAGGGTTATGGTTACTATCATAATGGTAATGATAATGATGATGATGATGTCGTCCAAGACTCCTTAAGTTTCAGAAATAATAAATAAGTGTTTAACAAAACTTTACGCAGCCCATGTCAAAATGTGTAAAAAAAAAAAATTGTATATTTCGCATTTATAAATATAAATATTCCATAAGAATTAAGATTGAAAATATAAATGTATATATATATATAGAGAGAGAGAGAGAGAGAGAGAGAGAGAGAGAGGACGTAGTATAAGTTACACCAGCACATGGCAGTCGTTAAGAAACGATGATAAAGATGATGATACTCATGCACTCTCTTGCATCCAACCACTGGAGGGTATATTAGCATATAAATTGATACCTGCCTGTTATATCATGGACTGGCATCGAGTCGTGTGAGCAGTAGTATGCTGGGGGTATTGCTCCTTATCCTTCCTCCATCTCCATCCTCCTCCTCCCCCTCCTCCCTGTTCTGCTCCTCCTCCTCCTCCTCCTCCTCCGTCGCTGTCTTCATGCAAGCTCACTCAGTTTCCTTCGAGTATAGGGCTTTTCGTATCCTTCGTTGTGCATTGTTTTCCCTCGTCATTCGCGTAGGTCATTCCCTTTCTTTAAGATCCGCCCCCAACTCTTTATTATCACCTCTGGAGTTTTTCCTTATTATTTCATTTTTTACTTGTCTTCACTTTCCCCCATAACACCAATTTCATGCCTTCAAACCCATCGGCTATAGTCACCGCAATGTCAGTTTTTTTCATCATCGTTCATTATTGCCTTTTTCTTTCTCATTTTTGTTCTTTCTACTTCTCTGCCTCCTGTCATTCTTGTCTTTCAGTTAATGCGAATTGTGTGTGTTGTCCTTAACCCCTTCATCTGCCTTTTTGTTGCTTTTGATGTCCTTGTTCCCCTGTTGTTACCTTTCATTTTCCCCCACTATCCTCTCTTCTGATTCCTCGTCTTTTCTTGCTGTGACTGTCTTCCCCTCGTCCCCCTTTTGAAGTTTTTATGGTCACTTGCATCTTCCCTTCTCCTCGCTTGTGTAATTTTTTAATTACCCTTCTCACGTGGTTCTTCTGTTTTCTCTCTCTCACTACTCCTCTTTCCTCATTTGCTTTTACAAGGTAAGGTTAGGTTTCCTCACTTTTCCAGTTTGCAAAGCCTTCTATTTTCATTGTACTCTTGTTTTAGCTTACTTTTGCAAGCTGTCAGTTCCTATTCCGTCTGTTGCTGTTATCGGTGTCATCAGTATCTCTGTCGTTGTTTACATGACCGTCCTCCTCTCGCTTTTTTTAATTCTTGCACTGCTCTTGTTTCGTTTTCTTATTCTTGAATACTATTATCATTTTTGCTGTTCCCTCTCTTGATTGTCTTTATGTTGTTCTTTCCCTGGCCCACAGATTTTCGCCTTTGCTTTGATATTTCCTGTGCAGTCGTCGTCAGAGGTGTTTTACAATACTTATTGCATGTCTTAGTTCCATTGCCGTTATAATTCTCCTCCGACGTGTACCCTATATTTTCAGTGATTCTCTCTTCCTCCTTTAATACAAACGTTAAATATATATTCTTGATTTTATTCTGAGCTTTGTTTACTGACTTGACATTCTTGTATTGCCTTGATCTTTACTTTTACGGTTGTCCTCCTGTTATGTCGATTTTTTTTTTTTTTTTTTTTTTCTGCTCTGCTGTTTCTTTGTAGTCTTTACTGTTAACCTCTTCCCTCCTAATTGTGCCTGCACCCTGAGCTGCCTCATATCATACTCTCGCTTTTGTCGCGTCTTCTCTTCTTCGTTCGTCGGTGGATGTTACCAGTGGCAAATTTTGTTTGTTTGATATATCATCCTTTCCCGTTGTTTTCGAATCCTTTACATTCTTTTTCGTATTTACGTATTCCCTTCTATTTTCATATCTTTTATTTTGTCTCATTGCAGTAAACATCCCTTTCGTTCTTCGGCTGAAGTATGACATCATTCTCATACTGCTTGGTTGTTGTGAAGTCCATTTAAAAAATTCATGCTGATCTTGTTCCCGTCAGATACATTTCATTATTTTATCACCTTCCTCATTCTCCTTCTAGGAATAACCCTTTCCTCTGCGGAACTTCTTTCATAGAAAGAATGTCTGTTTGTGCAGACGCCTACCGGACTGGCTACCGGTACTTAATGTCCAGATGTGGCTCAGACAGAAGGGAGGCCAATGGAGACGGCAAAAAACAACAGGAAGATAATTTTAAAGTTGTGATCAGTATGTTAGGATTTTCCTTAATATTTTATTTATATTCTTGGTCTCTTCTTCTTCGCTTTTACATCTTTATTTTTTGTTTCTATTTTCACCGCGTTCTGCGCTCCATCCGCGTCTCTCCCTTTACCATTGTCCTTTCAGAAGTGTTTACTCTCAACATCAGGAAGAATTTATTAGTTTTTTTTTTTTTTTTTTTTTTGTAAGTGTAGTTCGTGTATGTGCACAGTGTATTTGAATCGGTATCCATGATTCAGAAAAAAATGTCATGGAAAATTGTTGTTATAAACATTCTTATTCTAAAAAGATTTTATATAACAAAATGTAAAATGTACTTACCTACAGTATATTCTAAATTGAATAGGAATTGCAAAGTATTCTTGCCTACGGTAATATGCACAAAAATGTAGTGTACCAGAAAATGAAAACAAGTTCACTGTTAATATAAACACTTAATCATCTAGAAAATTAAAATTACAAATAAATAAAAAAACGCGAACTGTTCAGCAGAGAAAGAATGATATGAAGAAAAATCACTACCGCCAGGACGCCTGGGTGTGAACGGGTGCCTGGGGGGAGGTGGGGAAGTGCGTGCGTACGTACGTAGGTGACGACCAACGATGGCGGGAGCCATGACAGTTCATTTATAAAAATTTTCCAGATCTTTTGTCTTTCCCCCGCGTGTAAAGGCCTTGAGCGTCAGCCCGCAGCCTCCTCCGTAATTGTTTATATTATCCTTTTTTTTTTTTTCTTTCTCCGCTTTTGTTTTTGTGCTTTGCTTTTATTTCTTTTGATGCCGAACTTTGGTGGAGGTGAAGTGTCTCACTTAAAGAGTAGCTCTCTCTCTCTCTCTCTCTCTCTCTCTCTCTCTCTCTCTCTCTCTCTC
Organism: Macrobrachium rosenbergii; assembly: GCF_040412425.1. Lineage (NCBI taxonomy): Eukaryota > Metazoa > Arthropoda > Malacostraca > Decapoda > Palaemonidae > Macrobrachium > Macrobrachium rosenbergii. The sequence goes on along the minus strand of NC_089799.1, from coordinate 31,623,591 downwards.
TCTCTCTCTCTCTCTCTCTCCTAAAAGCGGTTTTATCTCTTCTCACTGTTTGTATTATTAGTGTTTTCTTGAGGAAAATGACATCGCTCATTGATGATGATAAATAATATAATATTCGTCTCACCCAAACTTTTGTGCCTTACCAAAAGTAGGGAATTCATTTTGCTTACAGGCTTCAGAATTGAGAACAGGGGACCGAAGTACAAAACAAAGCAAATAAATTATTACATTTAAAGTTGCTTCCAAATATCAGGGTAACATTTATTTACTGTTCTATGTAAAACCTATGAATTTTATACTGTTGTCAGTGCATTTGTATTTGTTTTGAAGTGTTAGAGAAAAGCCCAAGAATCGATCGATGTCTGGATGAATGACAAGTAGTGTTTCTCTTCTGAACAAAAATTTTAACAAAATACCAAACCATGGCTCCTGACATAGCCGCTAAGTTGATTCCCTTGACGCATAAATGCTAACCTAACCTAAATTAACTAACACCACTTTAAATGTATTTTTACCCTAGCCATAGGTTTCTTCCGCAAGGCCACCCACCCTTTCTGAAATCAGTGGGCGGTTACATGTAAAATAATACCGATTTCCCTGAATACGATTGGTATATAAGACTTGAATGCTGTAATAAGAGAAATGTCTCGCCTGTGGAATTTCGTATTTCGTATCGTGATCTTTTTCTTTTGACAATGTTAGTCATTTAAACTCTGAAGATAAGCTTCAAATATTGTAAGGTAATGTTAGGCCTGGACTAAGTCCACAGTCTAATACTCTTCGTATCGATAGTCATTTCCACCTATGACAAGATAATGTACCATTGTAGGAATTTGAGCAGCCTTTGAAAACAGGGATATTCTTCCGTCTTTAGCAATATAATACTAACCATCATTAAACATAAGGGGGAAAAAATCCCTTTTCCTTTCTCTTCCTTTCATGGTGCAAGTGGCAATTCAAGTTAATTACGGTATTTACTTTTTTACAAGGATGAAAAGATATCCAAGAAAAATTTTGAAAGATTATAAATCTCTAAGAAACTGGGCTTTGCCGACCTGCTCTACTTCTGCGGATTATTTCGAAAAACTTGTAAAAGGAAGTGAATATACTCTTCAGCTGATAATTTCTGATATAAAGTTTTTTTTTTTTGGCGTTATTATAAGTCGTCAGAACTAGCACTTTTATTAATCAAATATTTTTTAGCTGTATGCTAGAACAAAGCGAACACTATCACAAATCATTGCTTCCTCAAAGAAACCCCAAAGATTTCATTACTCTAACCACGTTTTTGTGTTGTTCACGAAATGAAGACATTTTCATTAAGAGCTGCTTGAAGTCACTGGAACTACGAAAAATGGCTTTGGTGTCTGTTGAAAGAGTTGAGCCCCGCAGGAGGGTAGTACCGTCAGTGCACCTCACGGGGTGCACTGTAGGCATTACTAAAGGTTCTTTTCAGCGTCCCTTCGGCCCCTAGCTGC
>NC_089799.1:31579613-31617113 GCF_040412425.1 Macrobrachium rosenbergii | reverse complement strand
TATATATATATATATATATATATATATATGTATGTATGTATGTATATATACATATGTATATATATATACATATATATATATATATATATATATATATATATATATATATAGTTATATATATAGTTATATATATATATATTCTAATTACAGCGCTTCTTTTTACTTAAGCAATATCCTTATAGAAGTGAGAGACGTTGTCCGTAAGCTGAATCGTATTGTCGTGTATCATTACAGCAGATGCTGTAAGGAAAAAATTATTTTCTTGTTTATCCTATTTTTCTTTTCCACATACAAAAGAAAAATTATATCTGAGGCTCATTCACATGTCCGGTTGCCATTGCCCCTTGCTGACAGTATTGGGCTTTCGTGTCTCAAATGGACATTATACTAGTATTTAATACTTGAGTAGGGACTGTACTTAGAGCGTTCATATCGTCACTGATGTTGGTTGTTCATAGTGCACGCCATGGTTACATAATATTCCTATTTTACTGTTTTATTGTTGGTTTGAAAATATCCTCATATGTGTTGCTGTAATTTTCCCAGATAATAATACAAAAGACGTCATTTGTTTTCTAATATGTACGGTGGGATTTATCAATATTTAATGATTAACCAGTAACAATTTCTTTGTAAGATTTTGCATACATACAAGGAAGGGGGACTTCATATCGTGTATAGAACGTCTCCTTAAGCAATGTATGGGGTGTATGTAAACATTACCAGTTTTGAAAGCAACTAGGAAGCTAGCATTTATCCCGTCACCATGTCTCCACTCATTTGTAAAATACGAGTTGTAATGTAATTTTCCTATTGTCATGGCCTCTTTCTTATCATGTAAGTTATATGTGGTAAATTGCAGCTCATTTATTTTTATATGTCACTGTTCACATTGATACACGCACACAGTTCATAAATCACCATTCGTTTTCCGCCACTGTCCTCTTTCTAAGCAGCACGGATTAGTGATTGGCTTAATGCCGCCGGTGGCGGCCAATCAGATCCCTGCCTGCACGGGGATTGGTGGTGATTACGAGATAAATTTCAAGGACAGGAAGAAGCGTAACTTTGCCCCGTGGAAAATTTATTTGGTTGTGAGGTTTCGAGGGGAAGGGGGACCCGCCGGTGCTGGTAGGAGCTGGGTGGAAGGAAGCGAGATGGAGCTGGTTACAGGGGTGGGGGAGGATATTGCACTACCCCAACACGTTCATGATAGAAATTATAGATTTCTTTGGCGACGGAAAATTTTTAGGTGATCGTGTTGGGTGCGAGGGGGTGGGGAGGCTGAGGGGGAGGGGTGGAGGGGATGATGGGGATGGCGGCATGGGCGTGGGAGCTGGAGATGTGAGGACTGTGATAGTGATCGTATTAAAGGTAGTAGTTGAGCTACGATTACCCAAAATCACACGCTCTCGTCATGCGTGAGCGATCTTCCTTCAGAGAGAGAGAGAGAGAGAGAGAGAGAGAGAGAGAGAGAGAGAGAGAGAGAGAGAGAGAGAGAGAGAGAGAGAGAGAGATTGAATGATAGTATGACCATATCCTTTGCATTTAAGTGCATCGTTGCTGCCACCATTGTCATTTCACAGTACATTAGGTTTTGCCCTATTAGGTTCCTGATAATAATCTATTATTTTATTAACTCCTCGCATTCGTCGCTAAGCCCGGACACATCCATTATCCTCTCCTGAGAGAGAGAGAGAGAGAGAGAGAGAGAGAGAGAGAGAGAGAGAGAGAGAGAAAATTCGAGTTTCTTGAGTTGAATTTCAAGCAAGTCGCGGTTAGTCGGAATTGCGACCCCTTGGCCTCGGCGACGATCAAGTGCACAGGAAGTGAATGGGTTCCACTTAATGTATCTTCAAGGCCACTTACTCCCTTTTCGTATGGTCCTTTTTTCGGGGATTTCAGCCCAGATTTTCGATCCACGGCGTTTTCGTGGCCAATATTTTTTTTCGGGGTTCGGACCCATCTTCAGGATTTGGTGGAAGAGGGCGGGGAAGGGGGGAGGGGACGTCTCCTGCAGCTGCTGCAGCAGAGAGAGTCCAGGCTAATGAATGGCAACCTCTCCCATCCCCTTCCCATGCCCCCTCCCCCTCCCCTTCCCCTCCCCATCACCCATCCCTCCCCTACCTCATATTCTCATTACAACTTACAGTTAAAGTTTCGGGACTCGGCGGACGCATTTCTTCATTTCGGCATCTTTATTATGGGGATAAAAACGTCGGCTGGGGGTTGTAAAAACGTCTATTTTACGGGTGCGCTAATAACATTGCGTTGGAGGTTAAGAGAGAGAGAGAGAGAGAGAGAGAGAGAGAGAGAGAGAGAGAGAGAGTAAGGAGATATATCCTTGGTTGGATAATATCACGGGAGGCCACTGGATTTAATGCTACCCTGTTTAGCAAACATTTTTCTTTATTTCATTTATAACTTTGTTTTTCATTACTACGCAAGCGCGTACGCATACATCATACATATATATATACATACATTATATATACATATAATATATATATGTGTGTATATGTATATATATATATATATATTTTTTTTTTTCCTTGATCTAATTTCGTATAACTGCTAAAACTTGGACGTGCGTTTCCGGAATCGACGTTACCTAAAGTGGCTCATTCTATGGGGTTTTAGGGCCCTATGTAGCAATGATATGGAAGCGATCGTTTAACGGAAAACGTGTAATTCCTTTGACCACTATTCCGTAACCACCGGTTATCCGTAAATTGATGCCGTTCCTATTTATAGCATTTCCTTTTATGTGGATCCTTGATCTTCAGTATATTTTGTTCCACTGCTATCTGTCATTTAATATTCATCGAATGCCATTGCATAAAGAAGTGCATTTTCATTTATAATTCCTTCTCTCTCTCTCTCTCTCTCTCTCTCTCTCTCTCTCTCTCTCTCTCTCTCTCTCTCTCTCTCTCTCTCTCTCATTACTGTTTTCTCCAAGTAATATAGTCAAGATACTTCATGTCACAGATTTATCTGAATTTAAAGTTTGTTGAAACGAAAACGCCTTCGTAAGAGTTCTGATAATGGCAGGTTAAGATCGCTGATTATTTTTCTATTATATTCTAGTCATAATTTAGAAATGTATTGATGTAATCATTTGTTGATTGGAACATATCATTAAATGCTTAATTTGTAAAAATAAAAAACTTTCATGTGTAATGGTTTGATTTTAAGTTGTATACAGTGTTTGTCTTTTCATTGGTGTAAGTTAAAATAGTTAAAAGAATAATATATAAGGGAATATTCAAATAAGCTTAGGATCAAACCGAAAAAAACATAATATTTAAAAATAGACGAGATACATATTATGTGTGCGTGTTTTCCGGAAGAGGGTTTTTCAATATTTAGGCAGTGATAAAGAAAGGAACTCGAGACGGGCGGTTCACTTGATCGCTACTCAACAACCGCCAGTAACCCATAAAAGGGACTCAATTTCTTTTTTCATCGTTTCCTTCTTTTACGGAACCTCAGCATTACAAAACGTATCCATTCGATATTCCGTTGTTGCTAGCGTGTGAACTAAGTGACGTATTTCCTTTTTTTTTTAATTCCTTTGTGTGGGAATATTAAAAGTTAATTCGGTGGTACCTCTATTTTTTCCCACTTCGTAATAAAGCAGTTAGATTTTCACAGATTTCCCTACTACCCCAGATAAATTTTCAGCTGACTCCCCAAGTAAGCAGGGCAGATGATGTATGTTTTAAAGTTTTAAGTAGATTGCTGTATTATGCTGTTTTTAATTATTATTATCATCAGTATACTGATGAATTGCAGTCATGATTTGTTGTTTATCTTTAAATTTGCATAGACCTGACCTGTGATGATCCGTATTAGTTTAGATGATTAAATAATGCGCATTTTTGTATTAGTTTTTGTATCTATGCTCTCTGTGTAAGGTGGGTTCCCCTAAATTGCCCTCAGAGCGAATTATGAGGTTGTTAGCCCTGTGCCCTGTACTATTCCTGGGCGGTTACCTATACAGGTACTGACCTGGTCAGCATCGCTCTCTTTTCCCGGCTTGAAAACAAGTGGCGGAACGAGAGCGCTACTACCTTATCTAAACAGGGCTGTGGTCAAAATTATCAGTATATATTTTTGTAAGTTCAAGGACTGTCTACACAAAATATGGTTGCCCGAAGCAGCTGCGAGATAAGCCGATGACTGCTTAAACTAGACGGCGTATCTCAAGAAGTCAGGGAGAACAACTGTAAATATATATATATATATATATATATATATATATATATATAATATATATATATATATATATATATATATATATATATATATATATATAATTTTAAAACATGCTTTTATTGAAATGGACTAAAAAGTAAAAAATAATTTTTTGAGACACACCAGGATTTTCTTACAATTAACCATGACTATAAAAATGAGTGCAAAACATGGAAAAATGCTTGTAGCATTTCCTTCCATGTTTTGCACCCATGCTTTTTATTCTTATAGTCATGAGTAATTGCAAGAAAATCCTGGTGTGTCTTAAAAAATTATTTTTTTACTTTTTAGTCCATTTCAATAAAAGCGTGTTTTAAAAAAGAATTTTTTATATATTTTTTTCTATTATACTTTTTAGTTTTGACAGAAATTGTAACCGATTTACGATTGTAGCTAACGAAATATCCTGTCGAGCCAAATAAGGTTTGAAAAATCCGTAGATTTATTCACTTCATACAAATCTTGAGATACTGGGAGAGGTCACTGTAAGGTCACTAGAGGCCACTGCTAAACTACTGATCATGTAAGGTTGTATTGTCACCAGGATTGAGTAACCATGCAATATTTCAAGTCCATCGGACGAAGGGAACAAGTCGAAGATTTAGTTACAAGGTTTGACCCAGACAAATAAACAGGCAAAAAAGCAAGCTAAATAAAAGCCTATAAAAAGATATAGGCTTTCTTCAGTTAGAGGAAGTTTGCTTATAGATTTCGAAGGGAGGTTCCTTGGTTTTTGGAAGTATATACTATAGATGAATAATAATTTAACGGTCAAAGGTCCATTTCCATAATAACAGTTATCATCAGAAGTGTTTTATAAGTAATGATCTTAGAATTATAAGATTTAACTATATATATCCTCTACACAAAATTGCAATAAATTACAATAATCCTTAATCCTAGTTTTTTTTTCAAGGGGCCAAACTCGTTTTGATTTGGATTTTTAATTTATAGATTACATGAATGATCCCGTAATAAGAATAATCATGCTGCAGAAATTTTCAGTTAACCTTTTAAGAGAAGTTCCATGTTCTAAAACACCATTCGACAATATAGACAATGACCAAGAAAGGTCAATCAGTGATTGGATTGTAAACCCATGCCAGTGTGATGAACATAGTAACGCAAATATCTTGCATCGTGTATCTATTTTGTCGGCAATGGTGAGACACGAATTGCATAGTAACCAGAATACCCCACAGCATTTACATACTTTTTCTGTCACAGACACTAGGAACTGCTATTTTCCTTATTGTACACATAAGTAGTTCCTCATTGGAGGGGTCGATATCGTACTCGGCTAGCAGTCTGCTGGGCCCTCGTTGGACTCTCCGACCGGCCAATGAAGAATTAGAGGAATTTGTTTCTGGTGATAGAAATTCATTTCTTGGTATAATGTCATCTGGATTCCATAGTAAGCTGTAGGTCCCGTTGCTAGGGAACCAATTGGTTCTTAGCCACGTAAAATAAGTCTGATCCTTCGGGCCAGCCCTATGAGAGCTGTTAATCAGCTCAGTGGTCTGGTTAAACTAAGGTATACTTAACTTTTGTACACATAAGTGACAATGTGCAAAAAATTAAAGGTAAAAACCACACCAAAATCTAATTAGTCGTTACTTTGAACATTGTAAGTATTTTTACAAAAGGTTCCAAAAATCTGTTGATAAGTTTTTACGTCAACCTGTTAAAAAGTAGGCAGTCAGGCAAACCGAACCCAAAAAATTAACCTTTGTTGCGGAGATGATTAATCTGTAACTTCTCTTGATGTTCTTGTCTGGGCTTCTCTTTCATGATCTTCCTGAAACTCGTCTGTTCTAAAAAATTTTTCATGACTTTTCCACATTATTTCGTCATTCCCACGCGTTCATGTAGGCAAGTGCGTGCGCGGGCGTTTTACCAAGACCGGTAGTAGCCTATTAGTCTCCAGATCTGTGTGTCGTGTGTTTATTTTCTTTGGACAAGTTGTTCATCAGTATGCTCAAAACTTTTATTGTAAAGCTTATTTGTTACTATACAGCAAACCCTTATGTTCTTTTGGGATCTGTAAATTTCTCAGCTTTTGCGAGTAGAAGGATCTCGAATGCTCCATAATTGTTTAAAGCATTACAGGCAGAATGCAAATATTTTTCAGTAAAAGTATAAAGTATTTTTTTCGTTCATCTTTGATATTTCTGATTTCTATGGTAGCGCTTTGTGACCATATTTAACATCTTGACTGAGGAACTTTAACCTGGATGAGGATGACTTCTGTGGAAAATACAGAACACTGAGAATGAAGCCGTAATTTAGATATATATCACAGTACTTCCGTTTCGACCAAACCGTAGGTTAACCGTGTTTTTTCTTCATAAGTACAGCATAAGTAGTAGAATGGTTTAGTGGACAGTAGGTGAGATTCTGCTCCACAACACTTTTAGCCTTGAGGCCGTTAGGAAATTTTCAAGATTATAGTTCAGACACAAAAAGTCCTTCTTTTAGGGAAGGTTTTATTGTGCTTTTCTTGTTTTTATTTCTAATGACCTGGGTTGCAAATGTAAGCGTTTTGTAAGTTGATAATAACGAAGTTTGATGTAAACTTCTTCAAATTTGCATTTTTCTCTTTTTACTCTGAGCACAGTTATTTGTTCATCACATTGAGAGCCTCATTACTGGCAGCTAAAGTAAGATTTTACAGCCAGGTGTGTCAAACCTTACAACTTTATAAACAGATTAACCCTGAAAGCAGAATGCTTTTTATGATTTTCCTAAGAAAGAGAAACAATTCTCCCATCCATTCAGAATAAAGGCGTAGTTGGTAATGAAAAAGAGGTTAATCGAGGTGCAAGTGCATAACAAAAGAGAAGATTCTAGCTGCGTGTTCTTGGCACTAATGGCTGCATTTATAAGATTACTAATAACTGGGGCCGTGTCCGGAATGACCCTGAAATCTGTCATGAAATACTTTTAAAAAACTGTAGTAGACGAACGGGTTACTATAATCGATCAGAAAGGCACTTGAAATCAAAGAATCGATCCCCAACCCTTTCAGCCAGATCGGCTAAATACCAGACAGTGATATTTCCAGTCAAAATGTCAGTCTCAGAAATGTATGCATGAATGTGACATCCAATTAACGATTCGGCGTCAGCCTACCATTATTTCCAGACCGTGTTTAGGAGGCGACAGGCTGCCATTATTATCGTGGCTTATGGAGCCGAAGAGGAAACGAATTCCAAAGAAAGCAATTCCGGTGAGAGCTTAGGGCTAACGGGAATGTGGTAAGCGAGCGGAAGAACTCGTCGCCCAAAAACTATTAAATACTTGTTATGGCTAACGATCGTTTCCAGTAATGTTTCCCCATTACCGCTAATGAGTCGTCACTCCCGGGGACTTGTAAGTCGTGACTTGCCAACAGAAGGAGACTTGTCTGGTTATGTGCTGTTGCTTTCTTTCCCCCTTCTTTCTGTCTGATATATATATATATATATATTCTTGAAATTTAGTTAAAGTGCCTGAATTGAAAACATTAGTTTAAAGCCTCCGATTACTTCCTAAATGCCATGAAGTGATGGGATGCATGCCATGTCCATGGTTTCATACAGCCACCAGCACACACACACACACACACACACATATATATATATATATAGAGAGAGAGAGAGAGAGAGAGAGAGAGAGAGAGAGAGAGAGAGAGAGAGAGAGAGAGATGTGTGCGCGCATAATCGAACTAATCTAGATTTAAAACCAAATACATATATGTATACTTGTTATTTACATGTAATTACACGCCTCAAAGGCATGAGAATGTTTCTTTGCACAGCTGTATAAATTTTCGTCTTTCCCCGCAGTTCCAGATGTAAATTGTTTGAAGTCATCAGCCATATGTCATCTTCAGTGTCTGGCACCTAATCCTGCAACAATAAATCAAAACTTTTCTTCGGCTGTGGACAGTATACAATTACAGAATATAGATATAATGGAAACAAAGATACGTTAACAAGATAACAAAGATCAGAAGTAATATAACAAAGATTCATTTGTGTTGACCCCAATATTTTTATCACAGGGGGCTTTTGGTAGCTTATAAATTTATAAATTCGTAAATAGGGACCTAATGCCTTATTTATTTCGCGCAGTTCTTATTTACGAGTCTTGCAGATGGCTTTCTTGTAATTTCGTTGCGCTAATGCTGTTTACTTTGGCATTCCTAGGTTGCATTCTTTTATTGGGCTCAAGAGTGGACCAATCTGTCGCAAGTTCTGACGCAGTTAAAAAAAAATTGTACTTGGGTGAAAACCTTGATAGAGATTTTTCTCATTTTATAAAGTAATGTAATATAACTGGTAACATTTAGATACACAGGAAGATTATCATTTTGGTCACCTACTGAAAACTAATAAAAAATATACTTCAGTTAGATTTGGAATTAGGTATCAAAAGCAAGATTTGTCTTACTTTAAATAGGGCGCTAGTACAAGAGAATGAATTTATACTGTATATACGACAAATTTTCCCCTGTTGACTGTAGCCCCGAGTTATTTTTGGGATAAAAGATTGCCTTCGGAGAAAAATATTTAAACCATAATCGACCTTAGATTAATCACATTCGTATTTATGGGATGTCTTAAATTTGACTGAATAAAAAGAATGGCAGGAAATACAGTTTAAGGTGACTGGATTTTATTCCACTTCCGATAGGTCACTAATACCCATGAGCTTATATCCCTTTTGTAGAGATAGATCGGTTTATTTGTGGCTATTAACCTTAAGTAGAGAAAGGCGTAAAGTAACCACGACCAAAAGATACTGGATTAAAAGTGCAATTTCATTAGCTTAACATCGATCACCTGTTAGATGACACCGCTGTACATTGAATATTTAATTAACAATGTTTACAAAGTTACGAAAATGGTAGATGCCAAAGGGACTCTCTGTTTGATAATTGTCAGAACTTGCATGTTTCCTAGAGGAGGTAGGTAAACAAAGGGCACCAAAACAATAAGGTATGGTGCTTATCTCTAACGCATATGCACTGTATATATATATATATATATATATATATATATATATATATATATATATATATATATATATATATATATATATATATATATATGTGTGTGTGTGTGTGTGTGTGTGTGTGTGTGTGTGTGGGTGGGTGGGTGTATACAGTATATATATTATATATTCATCTGCTGCACTTTTTATTTTCTGTACCAGTTTCCTTTTCTTTACTTATTGAAAGAAAAGGCGAAGAAAACTGTTCGTATCGTGGGTGATGATATAAGTAGAAACTATTCTGTCATTTTCGCCTTCTAATTGTTCATTGGAAGATGTGACCTCCTCCTCCTCCTCCTCCTCCTCCTCTCAATGCCACGTCTCACTTTCCTTTCTTCATTTGTTCATGATTTATTTTCTTTCAATGTACACAGTTTTTTCCTTCAGCTCATAGGCATTTCATTCATACTTTTTGATAACTACTCAGAATGAGGGTTTACTTGCGAAGAAATTTGAGAGAATAATAATAAAGCTGTATTCCACCATATTTTTAAGAGCATAAAAAATAACTAATTTTATTATCTTTTGGTATCTAGTCAGAGGTAAATGCAGAATTTGCTGAAAGAAACCAAGACTAGATATCCGCATGGCAGATTTTAATGAGATGCTGCAAGATGTTAATTAGAGCAATTAATCTAATTGCCAGTGGATATTCGGAGTGATTAGAGGGATATAAACTAGCAATTACAACCAGGTCCTATCCGATACACAATGGTGATTAATGATGTGGAAGTCTTCGGGCTTACTTATATTTGTTTTTTCGGTTTGTTTTTCTTTAGGCGTGATCATGCCTTACCAGGATTTATTTTAATGTTTCGGGATATAAATTTGAATTAAAGATTCAATGAAGTACTTTTCTTCTGAATGTTGGTTAAAATCGTCATCATTAATTAGGCCTTGATTAAGAGGTATTGCTGAAAATATACCCTGATGCCCTAGGAATAGTTTGTACAAATTAAAAATGCATACACACGCTGTTTAAATAAGAAAAAATGTATGCATAGCTACTGAACAGCATCGGACAAGGATCCCTTAGATTTCGGCAGAGAGGAGCAACCATTCGACCTCCTTGAAAATGGGCTACCAAGGCTCCGGAACTTTACATTCCTCAGACCTTCTAGATTTTTCTGACACCAATGAAATTTCCTTTGCAGAAAGAAAAAAATTCTTTTCCTTATTATATATTTTGCAGATGGCTGACTGCTGTAATTGGTAACCCAATGAGAGAAGCGATTTTTTCTTCGGTATTCAAGCCAAATCGAACGCAGCACATTTGAGGGACGACAGATTCCATGGTAGATTCAGTGCAGAAAACGATAAAAGTACAATTCAGAACTTACACTCCCCAAGGCCGTTTTTATTGCTTCCACCTGACTAATTTCACTGCTGTAAAAACTGTCCTAAGTTAGTATTTATTAATTAATGAGAATCTTTTGCACCCAACATGTAGGTTGAATGGGTAGTTGAATGAAAGAAGTGCTTCGTAAGGCTGCATATCTTATGGCATAGTTTTTCCTCTGTTGTATGCTCAAATCCATAAACATGGTATGTGTTGCCTGTCTCTTGAGGTTATCTGTGTCCCTGCGCACATTCTCACACATATCGAGTTTTTATCACGATGGAGACTATGCATTTACACCGCAGAATTTCAGGGGACTTTTACATGAATGAAGATGAAAGAACAAAGAATTTGCCCTGTGAAAAGAAATGAACGAAGTTCTGCGACCGACGCTGAATCTTTTTCACTAGAAATTAAGTAACTTGAAGGATGGCTATATTTCTGTGTATATCACAATAAAATCTTCAATGTCTTAGAATACAAGCATTAGTGGAACTTTGAAGAGTTAACAGAAAAGTTTTGAAAGATAACGAGGCAAAAACCCCACAGCCGGTTGTTCCTAGTCCTACAACTTATTTTTTTTTTTTTTTGAGACCTTAGAACTAATTACCATAGATCAACCGTTAATATTTTTAAGCAATAAATTTTTGCATGTGATCTTACTCAAAACATGATGTAAGTCAGGTAGATAGCTGAGGAATTGAAAGAACCTGTAGGCCTATTTATTTTGTTCTGTCATTTTGTCTTTCTGAAAGGTTTATGATGGGCTGCAATTGACTTGTGAAAAAAAAAAAAATTGGGATTTTGGCCAAGAGAGAATGTATAAGATTTTTAGGTGGATCCCGGATCATTTTTTTTTCTATCGTTCTGTTTGTCTGTCAGTTCAAAAGAGAGTTAATATGATTTCAAGATTGATTTGAATCTGAATGTAGATGTATGATTTGGAAAAAATAATAATGATTATTATGGATCTTTGTTGACATATGCAAAATAAAAAGCAAAAGCTTGATGAGGAAATTCACCCACAAGTCAAGCCATTTATGCTGAACCTGTGAGACTGCATGTAAATTTGAACAGTTAACTAGATCTAATGGCTGAAATCGTGTGTATAAAGGGTTTGACGTTGGAAGTAGTGTTGATTTTCTACGTGCTTTTTTGTTACCTTTTACAGGCCAGTGAACCAGTGATGTAGGTAGACTTAAAGTAGTAAGTGACAAGAGGGGAATAATTTGATTGCTATATTACAAACTGAAGAACACCTGAATGTGCTCATGAATGAATGCACAGTTTTTGTAGTGGAGTCAATGATAAAGAACCTTGGGAGGTGGAAACACCAGGTCGTGATGGAATCAGTGCGGAGATCATTTTAACTGAAACTGAAATGACAAGTCTTATACAGCTAGACTGTTTTCGGAAAATGGAATGAGGAAACAAAGCCTGATGACTTGGTATTGGAGACCACCACTAAGGCACCAAGAAAAGGTGATCAGAATGTGGTAACTGTGTAAGTGTTGCACTTGCGTTGGTTGTAATGAAAATATTAAGTATGCTTATTTTCGTTAAGCAGAAAAACGAAATGATAAATATGTTATAGATAAGTAATCTCGTTTTTAGAAAAGACGAAAGTTGCATACATCAAATGTTGATACTTAAAAACCCCATCTTTGTGACTGTTGTTGACACCTCGATATTTTGAAAGGTCTTGTGTCACCGTGACGTCCTTTTTAAATAAGTAAAGCTAATTAATTATCCATGAACTGAGTACATGCAAAGTTAATGTTGATTTGGTTTTCTTAAGAATATTTGCAGCAAATAGTGGGGTGCCACAGAGGGATATTATTTCACCTTTGCTGTATGCGTTTTTCATTTTTATAACGAAAAGAATGTCCTGAAATGGAAGATAAGGCTTTGCTTTGAGTAACGATAGAAAACCTTGACAGACTTAAGATATGATGGAGGTGCTATTTTAAACAGAAAAATGCCACAAGATTTTCAAATCATGCTTAGTAGAATGCATCATATATTTGGAGAGATGGGACACAATTCTGGTTTTAAAAAGGATTAAGGACAAAGTATGCGCAAAGGGATGTAGGTATAATGATATCCAGTACAGTTCGGTCTTTATTGAGAATTTAAAAAAGGCAATCAGACAGTTAGCTTGCTGGATAAGATTGTAATATCAAGTAGGCTGAAATTTCATTGTGACACCATGATTCATGTTTGTATGTCAGCAGATCGTATCAGACTTTTGTATAATCTTATACACAAGTCTGATACGATCTGTTGACTTACAAACGTGAGTCAAGGTGTGACAATGAAATTGTATGTAAAAGATTTTGTCTTTTACCATAAACTTTTAAGAAGATAATCGGGTGTCATTGACGGGATAGAGTTAGAAATTATAACCTAATGGAATTATAGAGTACCATATGTAGATGAATTAAGGATGAAACGTTAGACATGGCCTTTGCACAGCCCCTGGGAGGATAGTACATGATAGTGTCAGCTGCGATACTCTGGGCGGCAGAACACTTGGAAGACCCAGACCTACTTGGGTGAGAACTATGAGAATTGAGACTGCACATGAGTGGAGATTTGTGGAAGATAAAGCACGGGAGAGATACGAGTGGAGGCAATTTTACAGAGGCTCTTTGTGTCACGCTACGTTGGAGGCGATGATGATGATGATGATGATGATGAAGGTATTTATCAATAATGACTCGTTTATCGAATATCTGGAAATTTCCCAGAATCGGTCTTTCCTTTGCAAGTACGGCGAAGCGTTCATTTCAGAAACGAATTTGATACAGGAATCAATAGTGTAATCTTTATTGTTACCGATAATAATGAAAACTATAGGAGTCCCTAATAAGATAACTCCCAGACTGGAACTGTGTAGTTGCTATTGTTTTCATCAGTATAACTGCTTCAGTTATACTGATTGTTATTCTTATGAGAATTATTCTTGTTGCTGTTATTTCTGCTGTTTAGTATACATCTTGAGAGTAAGACAGCTTTTCTTAAAATCATGTGACGGTTGTTTGCGGAGTGTGTGTGTGTCTCTCTCTCTCTCTCTCTCTCTCTCTCTCTCTCTCTCTCTCTCTCTGGCGGTGCTTCAGTATCCCATCCAGTCACTCCGCCAGCCAGCCTGGAGCGCTTAACCAACAAGCCACGGCGTCCCTCAAGGTTCGGGGTTAACTTCTTTCGCCTCCCAAAAACCTCGGTCTCTGAGGATCGGTCTTGACCGTGGCCGGCCACATGCAGATCAAGAGGCAAAATGTCTACAATTATGCCATAATGTATCAGAGAGTGAGTTGCGTATCCCACTACTCATTATTAGTGAGTTATTCGGAGTCTTTCAGCCCTTTGGGAGACTCTGGCATGCGGTATGGCTTCTCTCTCTCTCTCTCTCTCTCTCTCTCTCTCTCTCTCTCTCTCTCTCTCTCTCTCTCTCTCTCTCATACTTTTTCGTTGTCACTAAAGTACGGAGGTTACACGCATCTCAAATTGTTTTTTCTTTTAATAATAATGCGTCATTTTCATTTATCAGAAAAAGTTTTCTGATACTTTCACATAAACTGCAGTTTTCGCTTGGTATTTAGCCGAGTGTTGATATCCCAAGTTTTTTCTGTGTTACACTAAATTCATCAGTTTTATGTGCATGTTTGTTATACTGTTTTGCCTTAAATTAACGTTTTGTTCCCAAAGTGTGCCCCGTTTATTTCCGTTCCTAATGTAACGGTGTGTAAATCTATTTTGTTCAAGAGATGATCTGGGTAACGTTATAGTTTGACTTACCATAGACTTCCTTTTATTCATCTTTGATTTTTTTTTAACTTGATTTGGTTATAATGATATGGTTAAGGCGAATTTCGGCAGTATCTCATAATGACGCAAACAATAAGTTAGTTCATTTTGGTCAAGAAAATTTCTTCTCCCAGTATAACTCCACTTGAAGCCCTCTTTATTATCAGTAGTATAGGCTTTGGTAGGACCATGTAGGCTTTTAAGTTAATAGTTGCTAGTTGCGTCCTTGGTAAGATCACCCAAATTTTAAAGGACATGGTACCGTATCTTGGACAGACTATATTACCGACCTGTCTAAATCTTCCATAAATAATTCGCTCATTATATACTACATGCGTTTCTCCTTGGCAAAGCTTCTCCGGCCCTAAATTGCACTTATCCGTCTGTCCATGAAGTAATGTTCTCACGTCTACTTTTATCATGTCTTCCTCATTCATCAGTCACCTGTCTACTGCTCTCCCGTCTTCTACTCTTATCACTTCATATTTCTCTTAGCCACTGCTATGTTTTTTTCTGTCTCAGATGGTGATGAAATATATTTTACTACCTCTGTGTTGACCTGTAGTTTGTAGTAGATATGGCAGGCCTTGCACTCCATCAGAAACAGTTTGGAAATTAAATTGTAAATCACACAGTCAGCCCTCAACCCCGAATGTCTATGAAGAGGAATACTTTTCTCGATTCTGTAATCTCAGAATCTACAGCTGCAGCCGAACGGTGCAAGCTTCCATAAGCAATTTTTCATGCATTTATTCCAGAGATCAGCAAGGTTCGAGCAGCATGGCTTGTTTGTGTTTCCTCTGCTTGCATGTGCGTGTTTGTGTCTGCATGCATACATCACAATTTACCAGTGAGAATGTGGCAGTATGCTTACCACATCCTGCGCTTGTCCCATCGAGCGAGAAATGGTGTCTCAGTACGATATTCACTTTGCTGCCATAAAAAACCTAATGCGATAGTCTTTCTTTGTTTAAACTTTATAGAAATGATTTATTACGTTACTTTATTCTTATATTCATTTCCTCTGCGGTTTTAGATGAAAGCTTTATGGTTATGTAGTGGAAAAGCTTAGATATTTTTTACTATTTTTCGGTACTCTGTTTCGTCTCAGAATGAAGTTAATTGTCAGTAAGGTTGCTCAGTACCAGTTTCATTAAATTTGCGTTGTTTATATACCAGTGTGGAAATTAATATTTAACATTAGGATATATATATATATATATATATATATATATATATATATATATATATATATATATATATATATATATATATATCCATCCTAATGTTAAATATTCATTTAACATCAGGATATATATATATATATATATATATATATATATATATATATATATATATATATATATATATATATATATATATCTATATACTATAAATTACATTTCTTCAGTTAATTTTTTTTTATCGGGATCTGTCATAATTCGTATGCCAGTCTATCGTTATAAAAAAGAATCATGTCAGGATCAGCAATAAAAACAAACTTGACATCAGTTTCTTTAGCGGTCCATAAGGTGAAATATCATGTTTCAAAAAAAGGTTTTTAACTTCAGCCTTAAAAGTCTGTAGTTATTCAACATATTCAACTCAAGTTCCTAGCACTGTCTAAATTTGCTGGAAGATCTAACCGACTCTCTCTCTCTCTCTCTCTCTCTCTCTCTCTCTCTCTCTCTCTCTCTCTCTCTCTCTCTTTGCTTGTATGTGTGTGTGTGTGTGCCTCATATGAGTACACCTTTCAGATAATAGAGTTCACTGAAATGACTCTTTAAGATTGAACAGCTAATGTGGTAATTTTATAAAGTCTTGTTGACCAAATAAGAACTTTCTTAAACTTGTTGATAAATACAGATGAAAAATGTAATCACTGCAAGATCAGCCATTGGACAAATTGCATCCACTTGAAAAGGTGTGAGAACGAATCCGCCACTTGCCTTCAAATTACCATTAAGTTCATTTCATTATATAGTAAAGTAGGTCTAATACCTAAATTTTCCCAAAAGCTTTGGATGAGTAATTGCTTATATATATATATATATATATATATATATTCTGTTAGAACAGAATTCCATCAAATATAAGGGAGCCCATAGAAACGGCAAAATGTGGAAAATCAAGGCTATATTTCGGAGACCGAACTGTCTCTCTCCTCAGGCAAATAGTGAACGAGAAAAAAAGTTACAGAAAAGCGGTATTTATACCAGAAGGTCCATAGGTCTGCCGTTACGTCACTCCAGTTGACAATTTCTCTTTAATCTTCTTGATCGCTGGTTGGAGAAAGATTTTATCTATAATATCTGAATCCCACACACCTCTTGAAAGATTCATGGTGTTTCTTTGTTTAATCAAAGCTGATTCCACCATCTGGCTTTTGAACCGACAATTGCTGCTATAAATTATGCGAGACATAGTCCAGTTTATTCTGTGGTTATGGTTATTTATGTGGTTAAAAGTAGCTGAGCTGTGTTGTCCGTACCTAATTGAACGTTTATGCTGTATTAATCTTTTGGGGAGTGATTTGCTTGTGAAACCGATATAAGATTGGTCATAGTCGAGGCAAGGGATTTCGTAAACTCCTGTGTCTTTGGGGATTGGTATTTGTTAGACGTTAATCAGGGATTTGGCTAAGGTATTAGATTAGGGTTAGTGTTCCCAAGTGTCTGTGTCAACGTCTTAATCCTGTCCAGGTGTGGGATTTTTATTTTATTGTTGTGGGTCTCTCTGATCTTGTTATGGGTGGGACAGTAGAAAACAGTGTTTGCGTTGTGGATCAATCTCTCAATTAATTGGTCAGGGTATTTTAAACATGACAGCTGCTTATGGATTAGTTCAATTTCCTTTTCCAGGAGATCCGGGGAGCAAATCCTTAAGGCTCTTAAGAACAAATTGCTGGCTGCCCCACTTTTGATAGAGATGTCATGATGGCTATAAAAATGGATGTATGACAGAGAAAGTTGGTTTTCTGTATATGGTAAATTTGTATTTTGTCGTGTCTCTAATTATTAAAACGTCAAGAAAAGGAATTTTGTTGTCTGTTTCCCATTCAACTTTAAATTTGATGCTAGGCACTAATGCATTTAATTTTGAAAGAAACTTATTGAAAGTGCCCCAACTATTATCCCAAAATGTTAAGATATCATCTACATATCTCGTCCATAGCATGTCTTTGGGTTTTATTGCGTTTATTATTACAGTTTCAAAATATTTCATGTATAGATTGCCTAAAACAAGACTTAAAGGGCTGCCTATGCTTCACCCGAATTTTTGTTTATAGAATGACTCCCCGAATGAAAAGATGTTATTTGATACACATAATTTAACTAACTTTATTATTTTATCTAGGGCTAGTGGGAAATGATCTGAATGGGGGCCTGATTTTTCCCTCAAAAACTGTAGAACGTCCTGTACTGATACTTTTGTGAATAAGGGAGCTTCATCTAAACTTAGAAATTTTATGCTGTCAAGTGGTATATGTACTTCTTTGAATTTGTGACTGAAATCTTCAGAATGTTTAATGTGACTGGGAGAAAATGTGCCTAAGAAAGGGGACAGGAGGCCGGCTAACCACTTAGAAATTTTATAATTGAAAGCTCCAGCACATGAGATGATTGGTCTGAATGGAAGATTATCTTTGTGAGTTTTGGGAAGGTCATAAAAGTAAGGTAGTTTTGGGTTAATGACTTTAAATTTCTCCTGTAGTTCAATGCTCTATATTTGTCTTTGCCAATTAATCTTACTTTTCTGAAAAAAAAAATCTGTGGGGACGTTTTGGAGGGGATTTTTCGTTAATTTGTCATAAGTGTTAGTGTCACTAAGGAGTTTGGTGTCTTTGTCCATAATCACGATTTTGTCGTCTTTGTCGAATCTATTTATTACAACATCTAATTTTTATAGCGAGCGGATGGCTTTCAAAAATCTACGGGGGACAGGGTATTGCATTTAGTAAAATGCCTTTTAAACATATCTCTTCTCGGCTGTAATTTTTATCAGCTATGAATTTGTCAAAAGTAACAATAAAATCTAGGTTATTTTTCCGGTCTGGCATGAAGGCAAAGGATAAACCAAGGTTCAAAACTAAGTGTTGGTTGATGGTGAGGTGGGGGGGCCGGTGTTTGATAAATTTAAAACTTTATCTTGTTGCTCAACATTGTTCCAAGTGCTATCATTTATTAAGTTATTTGACTTATGGGAAAGTCTGTTGGAATGAGTCGCGCTATTACAGGCAGCAGTGTCCGAGCAAAATGAAACCAGATACCTGTACATGTGGTCCGTTGTGAGGAGACGAAGGTTAGACGGGGTTCCATGTATCACTCACTCTGCTTAGTACAAAGATCTCGCACTTCGTATTTTCAATTCTTTCTTCCAGGAATACCTTGTGTGAGAGAGGGAAGGGGTCAGGTTGTGACCAATCTTATATCGGTTTCACAGGCAAATCCCTCCCCCGAAGATTAGTACAGCATAAACGTTCAGTTAGGCACGGACAACACAGCTCAGCTATTTTTAACCACATAAATAACCATAACCACAGAATAAACTGGACTATGTCTCGCATAATTTATAGCAGCAATTGTCGGTTCAACAGCCAGATGGTGGAATAAGCTTTGATTAAACAAGGAAACACCTTGAATCTTCAAGAGGTGCGTGGGATTCAGGTATTATAGATAAAATCTTTCTCCAACAAGCGATCAAGAAGATTAAAGAGAAATTGTCAACTGGAGTGACTGAACGGCAGACCTACGGACCCTCTGGTATAAATACCGCTTTTCTGTAACTTTTTTTTTTCTCGTTCACTATTTGCCTGAGGAGAGAGACAGTTCGGTCTCTGAAATATAGCCTTTATTTTCCACATTTTGGCGTTTCTATGGGCTCCCTTATATTTATATATATACATACATATATATATATATATATATATATATATATATATATATATATATATATATATATATATATATATATATATATAGATTGATAGATAGATAAATATAGGTCTGCTGAATTAAGTATTCCATGACCATCGGAAAAACAGACATTGGAAATGTTACAGTTTGTTTACATATATGATCCGACAGGAATTTTTTTACAGCAGTGTCAGTAATGAAACTGAGAGAGAGAGAGAGAGAGAGAGAGAGAGAGAGAGAGAGAGAGAGAGAGAGAATAAATTAGTTCGCCTAATTCATTTCGCTTGCTCATTCATTTTCCATATTTTTCTATTCTAACTTTCTCCCACTTTGTTATTTATTCCTTCTGTTCCACAGAATTTGTGATCCTGGTACTCGAAGTAAATATAGGCTATATGTTGTAAATGCTCCGCCAATAATTGACATTATTACTCTGTTTTAAGCCACTTTTTTTATATTAAATCACAAGTTGACCCTTTAAAATGATTCCGTACAAATAGGAGAAACTTAACATTAAATTATTTACTTAAAAAAAAAAGTTGACTTTTTGGACCCTAAACTTGCAGTTCATTGTTATTTTTATAAAACGGTGAACTCAAGACATTACCTAAGTCCTCGTTTTATGTCGTCCTTTCAGGTATATGGCTGAAGGAAGTGCTTGCTGATATTTTACAGAGAAGTAAGGGGCCCTCAGCACCCACTCCCTTCAACGATGTCTTTCATGATTAAATGAAGTATCTGTATTTGTAGAGGATTCTTCCCCTTAGATGCATTTAGGTACCTTACTGCAGATGGTGCTTCAGAACCATGACCTCAAACATAGGCCAGTGACGTCACCATGTTTAAATGTGCGTTACGGCGAACCTTATTTACCATTATTATTTTTTTCTAAAGTTGCGTTGGACAGAGATCAAAACATAACAGGTTCCCCTCTCATGAACTTCATGTGGCTCTCAGGTTGCTTGCTTTTCAGATCGATCATTTTTGTCCTATCCGAAATTATGTGGCGTTCCTGGATGGATTTTTTGCCATATGTAGTGTATTGGTTCCACCCCACTGGCCACTTTACTTCTGGAGACTAATGTGGTTGATGTACCTAATCATATTGCTAATTATATTAATGTTTTCTCAGTTCATTTCACCTTTAGTACTTTTCCATTACTGCATTTGTTTTATGCTTTTAATTGTCTATGGGGACACTACATTAAACTATGTTCCGGTCACTCATTCTGCGAAAAAGAAATTTGAGGACACATTTTTTGTGTTAGATAGCTTGCTTCGGAGTCGAATTTTATCCTTGAAACTATTATTTCTGGAAATAAATCTAAGACGACATTTCTCGTTCCTGGTTTCACTACTGCCATAGCATTAAGCATGAATTGGGTATGCTGGCAATCCCATGAAATTTGAAGGTGCAGAATTTTAAGGAGATATCATAATACAAGTGTACTTGGAGTCTTTCACAATCCAAATAGTGACTCTGTCTTAAGAAAATGTACTTTGCACAATCCCTAGGGGTAGCCTATGGCAGTTATGTGCTAAGCACAGAATGATTTGGCTAAGGGGTTATTAATCATGGTGGCATAGCAGTCCTGCAGTCCAGTCACATTCTGACTGTCTGACTCATAAAGGGAGCTTACTCATATTGTCCTTACACATTTTTCTGCCATAATCATGGTTACTGTCTGTGAACTTATGGGCACATAGTCCATTGTTCCATACCAAGAACTTATAGTCACATCTATCCATTGTGCCATGGCAGTTAACATCTGAGTAAACATTTCCTGTGTAACAACTGAAAAATTGATGTTTGAAATTAATAATATCCTCCATTCTCATCAAGAAAATGAATCAAGGGTTTTCAAAGATTTCAGTTTGATCTATAATATAGCAAACTATCAAACCAGGAACAAAAGATCAATCGTGGTTTTGTGAGTCATGCAGATGGTTGTACTGTGTTTTAAATAGGCCAAGTGCAACGTATGAGTATGGAAATGCAGTTGATCCCAGTTTTGTCACTAGATCATAGTTGAAAGTTACTGGGAAACAGCGATTAAGCATTACCTTTGGTGAACGAAAGTAAAATCCTCTGCTATTAGATCTAATACATCCCCTGCTCCTCCCTTATTAGCTAATAACTGGACACTCAGTGACGTCCTGAGGACAAAGCAGTGCTACTTCATAGGGTCTCTAAAACTAAAGTCTTCACTTGGAGTTCTTCTGATACCTGTCATCAGTAGCCTTTATTCTCTTGATTTGGCTTTCATTCAGATGTCATTAAAAAAAATTCAGGAAAACCTAGACAGTTTTGGTAGAGAAAATTCAGGTGAGGTTTTACTGCTGTATGGTGTCCCATACTGAATCCATTATGATATTTTTTCTTTCCAGAACAGTTCTGGTTTTTCTGTACAAGGCCTGTTCTAAAAAGTTGTGTGAATACTGATTGGAAGACTTAGAGACACATCTTTACCCCTTCCATGTTCTTTCAGGTTCTAGCGATTTTACAAGTTGTTTAAAGGTTGATTATAATAACCTAGAATCTTACAATCTGACGCCTAGTTTTGTTACAGGAAATAATGAGACTCTTTTTTACGTCCTTTTACTCGTACTTAGTTAAATTCTATACAAGTGGTGTGATTATGACTCCAGACTTGCCTCAAGTTAATTGCTATCTGTGATCTTTTCATCCTTGAGGCAGTTATTAGTGTACATATGAAATTTATGCGGTCGTTGTCCATATTTTATTTTTCACTGTTTTTTAAGTAAGGGCTGCAGAGAATAATCGCTGATTGCACTTTCTATGAGCCTAGACCTATTTGTCTGGTGTTTTGTAGGGTAGTGTGTTTTTAGTCATTGTACTGCATTCTTGTTGCCTTTTCAAAAAAGATAGTACAGTGAGCAGTTGATGCAACTTTTGCTGCAGTTTTGCTCCGCCTAAATGCTAAATGAAGTTGTCATAAGCTTTGATAGTTTGTACCAGCATTAGAAAGCTGATACTAGTTGGCTTTCTTAGCCTTTAAGTAGTGTTTATTACCAGTAGGAATAAGAACGTTATGGTTCTTGTACAAAAATTAGCTTTCCCATTGTTGTTACCTACACGCGAGTTATCTATCTTTCTCGTGTGGTAACTTACAAAATTAATGTAAAAAGTAACTGAATTCACCAATTGTCTTGCAGTCTTCCCAGTCTTTTTTTTACTTTGCTCTTGTTCCTTCTCGCTGTTATATGCATTTCTCCGTTCTTCCAATAAGCACACGTAGAGTATTTCTGTAATGGTGATCCTTAGTATTTGCATTGTTTTATACTAAGAAGATGGGATGTGCATCGGATTTATACTCTAAATTTTTATAAAGGCACAGATTAATGGATGAAGGAGAACCTCTGGTGATTGCAACAGAAGACTTACGCTTCCTAAATCTGAAAGAAACTAGATTGTTAGCTGGACGGAAAAGATATCGAACAACCTCGTTATTGCATCAGGCAACCTGCCCGACACCATCTGCATGTACGTACGCTGCTTACAAAGGTTTGGAGCATCTGCATTGGTAACGCTTGGCGAATTTAATATCGCGTAATCCGATTTGTGATGAAGTAGCCTTTCAGAGCCCCTCGGTACTTACTGCCAGCGCGTGGAATGCGGCGTTTTCGCTGTGTTGATACGAAATCGGTTCTTTCTTCTTCGCTTACGGGAAGGTTTTTAAGCAACGAAAGCTCCTTACGTGTATAAGAGTGGCCGTAAAAATCTTTTTTTACTATACACACACACACATACACATATATGTGTGTGTGTGTGGTTATGTGTATATATGTATTATGCATATAATATATATATATATATATATATATATATATATATATATATATATATATATATATATATATATATATATATATATATACACACGTACACATATACATATACAGTATATATAAACAGTAATTATATATACACAATAGGCCATTTTCCTGACATGGGGTGGCCCCTGAGGAAAGACGAGGTAAATATAATTGCAAATTCACACCATGCACTTAGGCAGAAGGCTCATCAGCAGCCCCTCGAATCCCCCTTACACACGCGTGCGCGCGCACACACGCACATACACTTCTTATCTTGACGCACTCTAGTTTCCCGGATACTGGGATCCTTTCTTTCTGATACCTGTTTATCTTCATCTTTCCAACCCATGTTATGGCTTCCTCTTCTCCATTCTCCTTATACTTCCATATCCAACAATTTCTCACCTATCTGATGTCCTCATTGTTTCCATAGGAGTAAACCTTTTCAACACGATCTGGTCCATCCTTTCACCTTCCCTACCCTTTTTAGTTTTCTGTAAAAGAAAACTATTGTGCCGGCTCTGTCCGTCCGTCCGGGCTTTATTCTGTCCGCACTTTTTCTGTCCGCCCTCAGATCTTAAAAAATACTGAGGCTAGAGGGCTGCAAATTGGTATGTTGACCATCCGCCCTCCAATCATCAAACGTACCAAATTGCAGCCCTCTAGCCTCAGAAGTGTTTATTTGATTTAGGGTTAAAGCTAGCCATAATCATGCTTCTGGCAACGATATAGATAGGCCTCCGCCGTGCCGTGGTTAAAGTTTCAGGGGCCGCGGCTCATACAGCATTATACCGAGGCCACCGAAAGATAGATCTATTTTCGGTGACCTTGATTATACGCTGTACAGAAAACTCGATTGCACCGAAGAAACTTCGGCGCATTTTTTACTTGTTTTCAGAAGTCCTACGTATCACCACATTTTCACCCCTTCGTTTTTTCGTGTACCACATATACTTTAGCTTCCGTCATGTTTTATGTTCACGTTCAACATCCACACTCCACATTGGCTTCCATTGTCACTCCGAATTTCCTCCGATCTTTTGCACACATCCCACTAGTCAAATTTTTCATTCTTGCACCGTCTGCAGTCATTGCTCCAGTTTCCTGGTTCCTGTTTATCCTCACAACCTCATTCCTACTCTTATTAGCTCTTAACTTCCTTCACTTGCAAACTTTTCAGTCTCTGCAGTTTTCTGTATCCTCTGTAAACTGCCATTCCATGGTCCATTCACAGTCCATCTTCTTGTGCCAGAGCTTTTCACTTACAACAACAGCCTTGTTTGAGTTCCATGTTTGCACCAAACTAGGCATTCATTCACCCACAGACTCTTAACTTGTGCCTCACTTCCATCTTGAAGACTTTAGTGGCCTCGACACATAATCATCTATGCCATGCATTCTCAAGTCACTCGTCTTTAGCCCTGTATTAATTCTGGCATAAACTTTCTCTAGACCTATGTATGTATGTATTATACACCATTTTAACTTAACCTTCGAGCCTCTCACATAACATTTCATAACATCACACATTCCTCCATATCTAAATCCATTTGCTTCTTCTTCAGTCAGTACTGTTGTCATCAGTCTTACGTTCTTAATTAAAGTTCTTCCATACACCTTCCTTGGTATACTAGAAACATAAGCGCTTATGATTCTTTTAGTTCTTCTATCATCTTTAAAGCTCTTCGTTAGGAGAGTCGGTAGAGCTGTGGACTAGCACTCGCTAGGCCCGAGTTCAAGTCTCCGGCCGGCTGATGAAGAGTTAGAGGAATTTATTTCTGGTGATAGAAGTTCATTTCTCGCTATAATGTGGTTCGGATTCCACAATAAGCTGTAGGCCCCGTTGCTAAGTAACCAATTGGTTCTTAGCCACGTAAAATAAGTCTAATCCTTCGGGCCAGCCCTAGGAGAGCTGTAAAATCAGCTCAGTGGTCGGGTAAAACTAAGGTATGCTTAACTTTTTCTGTCATCTTTACCTTTACACAAGGGAATAATTAGTATTCTCGCCCAAAGTACTCACTCTCTTTGACCAAGGGCTGCATCCCTTTGATACAGCATCTCACCTTTTGTTTATTTTATTTTGAGATTCATTTGCCCGTTAACTTTCTCTTTGCATTTATTCTTTTGTAGAATAACTTTTCGTTCTCCATAAAGTCCCACCTCTCCCTTGTTTTCAATTTATTCCTTCATTTTTTTTATCTCTCACCTTCTTAGTTAAATTTATCCATCGTCCAGTATTCCTGTTCCTGAGCTTCTTCATTGGACGGGTGGGTACCGTTCTCAGCTAGCACTTTGCTGACCCTGCGTTCGATTCTCCGACCGGCCAGTGAAGAATTAGACGAACTTATTTCTGGTGATATAAATTCATTTCTCGCTATAATGTGGTTCTTATGCCACAATAAGCTGTAGGTCCCGTTGCTAGATAACCAATTGGTTCTTAGCCACGTAAAATATATCTAGTCTTTCGGGCCAGCCCTCTCTAGGAGAGCTGTTAATCAGCTCAGCGGTCTGGTTAAACTAAGGTATACTTTTTTCTGAGCTTCCTCTCTGTATTGTAGTTACACCTTAGTCTTGCTCTTGTCCTTCACCAACGTCTTATTTCCTCACTCACTGTTTTGAACCCTCTTCCCGCCCTCCTAAAACCACAAACACTCCATGCTTACTCAGTGACCCCATCCTGGGACTTAACACACACACTTTATTTTATCCAGCTTCTATGCTGTTAACCCTAAGCCATTTTTCATCCACACTGCTCCTTCTCCACTCTTTGCTCTCCAAGTTGAACGTTCGTGCATCTTAACTTTCACTGCAACCAAATATCGATCGGATATACCGATCGTTTCTTGGTGGCCTCCCGTCCATCTACTAGCCACCCCAAGTGTTCCAGCTTCTGAGGATTCGTCGATAATTGCGATGAAGGGAAAAAGCAGTCACATGCGAAGTTAGCTTCATCATGAATAATTAAAAAAATACTAAGGAACATGCATTGTATATCATGTATGAATACGTTACAATGTATGTGTTTATTTGTTTGCATTCAGTTCCTTCGCTATTGTATTTCCTGTATATTTCGCAGGGACCATCGCGCTGTATAGATTCGTAAATCTTCAGACAGTTCCAAACCTTCCTCCTATTGATTTTCAAATTCACCGTGAAGTTTATTCCCTTAACGATTATTATTTGAAATTTATTCGTTTGACGAATATCATTTGTCTGAAGGTAGACCATTTCCAGAGTTTCATATTTTTGACATTTTGCAGTGTAAGAGTATAAATCACGGTGATTTGCTCAGTCGTAAATGTAAGTTGAACGGACTGTGATTGGTCACGCATACATTAATACTCTGTCAATAGGAGCTTGGCTCTGTCATTTTAAAATCATTATGTGATTGTCATTTTAAATATGAGAGGTTGGAAGTTCATAAACTCAATTCTGTGCCTTTATATTCATCAATACTTCTTTTTTTTTAGAAAAGAAAAGTTTTTCTTTGGAATACGGGTGGTTCAGGGAAGAACAAAACGCAAGTCACCTCCTCATTCACTGTTATTCTACCGATCAAGAAAAGCCCCTACATATAACAAAGCTCTCAGACATACACACATACATATGTCTATATATATATACATACATTCATACACTGTGTACATGTTATCATTATTCTGGAAGCACTGGTTGAATTGGCAAAGGAGTAGGTAGTATGATCTTGTGCCAAATTTGGAAAAGTTGCTGACTAACGAGAGAGCAGTAAACTGTGCTAGCATACAAGTCTAGATGGTGGAGTTAAATAACGATCAAGAATCGAGGATAGCTAACAGAATTAATAATTAAATGTCCATGGGTAAAAAAAAAAACTGTCAAAACGAGGGATGGGTCAATCATACATCAGAGAAGACAAACGCTGGGCGGAACCTTTTTTAAAAGAGGTCTTGAATAAGATTTGTGCTTAGGAATGCATTCACAGTTTTTAAAATGGAATCAGCAATGAAAAACTTAGCAGGTTGAAACCGTTAGGTTATGATGGAAGCAATACAGAGATAATTTTTTTTTTTATTGAAATGAGACATTAGAAGGATGATTTGGAACTGGAAGTCATATGCAAGATCCCCAGGAAAGGCGACCTGACTGAAGTCGGTTAAACTGAAAATATTCCGTATTCTTATCCTCAGTAGGCTGATGAAACAAATTGATAAAAAGCATAGAGGTGAGCCGGTTTTAGAAAAGGAAGGAATTGCCCTTATCAGATATTTTTCGTTAAGACTATAAAATTATTGTGCAGCAGTGTATGGAATTTAAGAATCCCCTTCTGATGGCTTTCATTGACTACGAGAAGGCGTTTTAGAGCATCAACAGACCAGTTCTTTAGACGTTCTTCCATTTGTATGGCATTCTTGTTAAATATGTAAAGCTAATTGAAATTATCCAAGAACGAAGTAGACTCAAAGTTAATGTTGAAGAGGTCTTGTCAAGTGAGTTTGCTGTAAATTGTATGGAATGTTTCAACCTTTTCTGTTGAGGTAGGAGCAACAACAGAAAGGTAACAGACTTAGAGTATGCAGATGATGCTGTTTTATTCAGCATAGCACTTCAGAATTTAAAAGTGTTGCTTAATAAAATATATCATCTCTCTGGAGAGATGGGACTCAAATAAAAAACCAGAAGGAATTAGGGGAGAGTGTGCACAGTGGGATGTAATAACATTTAAAGGAGAAAGATTTGATAAGGTTGACTCTGTCAAGTATATAGAAACAGTATCCAGTACAAGTACTCTTGAGTTGGAATTTAGTTTAAGACTAAGCCAAACAAAACACGGGACAAGCTGAATAAGATGTGGGAATCAAGTAGGTTGAAATACATGATATTATAGTAAAACTATATCTATTAGATTTTATTCATATGAGAGTAAGACTTTAAGAAGAATATTAGTGGTCAGATGGCAAGATAGAGTAAGAAATAATACGATAAGAAAAATTATGAAAGTTCCATGTATACATGACATAATGATGAAAGGGAAGATGGAGATGGCTTGGACATGTCCTTCGCACATCCCTTTAGAGAACGCCATGTGTCAGCTTGGCTCCTGTGGGCAACAGAAGAGTTATAAGACCTTAGATATGAATGGTTAGATTTGACAGAGGCCCTTTGCATCACGCTGCGTCAAAGGCAATGCTGATACATATCACAACACTTTTATTTGCCCTTAGTGGATTTGTGGCACCAATTTTTAGTCTTAAGTTCATAGCAAATCTCTGGGGATGAGATTGCCAGCCTCATGCCCTATTCTTCCATGGTTCCAACCCTCTAGAGTTGACTAACTCCAAGCATCTAGTTTGCATCTTACGTTTCACTTTTAAGTCCTTAGAGATAACATTGCTAGCCCCATGCCTTTCTTTCATTCCATCCATCTAGCCCATCTAGGTTTTACTTCCTCCTTCCCAACACTTCCGAATTATTTTATACTCTCGTCATCAACCTACTTTTAGTACCAATTTACAGTTGAGTCGGAAGGTTGCGGAAAGTCATTGGGCGAATCATGGACCTTACTTCTGCGAGTTCATCACGTCATCAAAGCCATGCCATTCATTAAATATATATATATATATATATATATATATATATATATATATATATATATATATATATATATATATATATATATATATTATATATATATATATATATACTAGTGCCGTGCTAAAATTATAATGCTTTAGAAAGTTCAACATGAGACGGTAAGTAGAATTACCCCACTTATTTAACGTTGTGGAACATATTGCTTTCAAAGAAAATATCACGGGAATATAAAACTTAACACGTAAACTTCATTTCCTCGTCGTCTAAAATACTACTGTTTCTATCATTAATTACCCTCATAAAATAGCAAACGGTCGATGCGAATTAACACTTAGCAAGGGCTCTTGAACGGTATAGGAGTCGCCGCGTCTTGCATGGTTTGGTGTTTAACTTTCATCCCAAAAAACAAAATTCAGGTAATATGATTTTCATTAATTAAAAAACTTTAGCACGAGGACTAAAATTAGCCTGAGATTTTCAGTTCTGTCAGCGAAGAGACTTTGCTGCCCCAGCAGTGCCCGGCAGACGAAACCCACAGACCAGCTATATTTCAGCATATTTAGTTTATGTGATGGAATTTTTTTTTTTTTTTTTTTTTTTTTTTTTGCTTAGAATTTGAGCGATAGCTGGAGGGAAATGGGGAATGAAAAAAATAGGGGAAGCTTAAGCATTCCATACGATTCACTCAAACAAACATAAATACATTATATAAATATATGTATGTATATATATATATATATATATATATATATATATATATATATATATATATATATATATATATATATATATATGTATATATATATATATAATATACATATATGTATATATATATAATATACATATATGTATATATATATATTATATATATAATGTACTATATACATTATATATATATATATATATATATATATATATATATATATATATATATATATATATATATATATATATATATATATATATATACACACACCCATTCGATCACGGGACGCTAATGGTGTTCGTGATATGTCATAGCCGAATGCTCATTGGTCGTCCCGATATCCGCGGACCAATCAGCGTGTCGTGTTGTTAAATATCATTAATATCCCGGAAATTAACATTGTTTATGACTGCCGTTTTGTTTCGCTGTCATTAGCTGTAATTGAGAAGTGCTTTCTTTCGAGTAATGGCGCCTGTGATCGGGGGAAATAGTGGCCAGTGTATCAATTTGGGAAATGTACCTCTGTGAAGTACAGTGTTTTGCGATGCCGTAGTGATCACGCACTTGTTATGAATTCAGATGCTGAGAAATAGAGTGGAATAAGTGGTTTGCGACTGTCGTAAAATGCGTTTTTTATACGTATTGTATTGCCTTTTTACGACATTTGGCGTGTCCACTTTTATCCGTATTATAAATCTTCAGTAGGAAATGTGCTTTTGCAAACATCATTTACACTTTAATGTAAGAATAAACATCCACTAATGAGAGACTTAGATGGATGACGAAAGGCTTTTTATTTTGTGGTTTCTGTTCTTGCACAATAAACTACCAGACATTGAAGACAGAAGAAGACAGACTTTACACACAGTTATAGATATCTATTTTACTGTTTCTTTCGGTTCGCAAGGATAATGACCAACTTAAAATAAAAGATCAAATCCGATGTATTTAGGCTGGTCTCCATGTCACAGAGAATTAAGGTAGTGGCCATAGTTTTGCTTTTTTAGTGATTTTTGCCGTGGCGATGTATGTGCTATCAAAATGTAAGCAATTATCTGTAATGAGCAAGAAACCCTCTGTCTGCGTTGTACAGCGATCAAAGAAGCTGCCATAGAAAAGCGGGAAAATTATATTGGAGGTAATTCAATTAATGCTGCCGTTAACTCTATAAAGATTCATATGGAAGCTTATCTTTAATAGCAATTTTGCATATTCCTGTAGTGATAACGTATCCATAAATAAAAACTGCAAGAAATTAGGAAAGTTAAGAGGTCATTGCAGCCATTAAAATGCATATGTATTTGTTGTATAATGGATGCGTAGATTATATGTGTATATATAATTGAATTTATATAATTATATATATATATATGGATATATATACTGTATATGTATATATATATATATATATATATATATATATATATATATATATATATATATATATATATATATATAAATAATACACACACAATAGGTGTGTATTATATATTATATATATATGTACAATATATGTTATATATTATATATATATATGTGTGTATATTATATATATATATATATATATATATGTATATATATATATATTTATATATATATATATATATATATATATATATATATATATATATATATTTATATAATGCTGTACATATAGCCGGTCACAAATACAAAATTGATAGCTGAGAACATTGTGTTACTGGTTCCCACACACGAATCCTAGTCACGGCAAGTGCGCTTATGTATAATTTCTTGCATGGTGCCATGCAATGGAAAATTATATATAGATAGATAGATATATATATATATATATATATATATATATATATATATATATATATATATATATATATATATATATATATAGATATATAATATGTTTGGTATATTTACCTCCAAAGGATCGTTTTTTATTTTACATATTTCCATTAAACTATTTAGAAAAGTCCATTACTTCGTGATGAAGTTGGAAGCAGGAATTGGTTTCAAGCTACCCCATGTGTTCATGTGTTTATGTTACCAGTACATCTAGGTAACAGGTGTACTTATGTTGATGAGCAAAGGTCAGAACGTTCAGTTGCGGTTTTTCACAGGTGGACATCGATGAAGATTTGTTGCCCGGAAACAAATTTTAATGGTTTAAAGGAAAAAAAATCGGCCGAGTCTAACCACAGGTTCAGTTACCAGATTCAGTAATAATAAAAGCCATTCATTATTTTCTTCTAGTTTATGCAGCGTTTTCTCATATATTTCAGGTCTGGGGATTGAATAACATTTTACATCGGTTTATTATAAAGGTGGTGGTAATAAAATATGAAAATTTATCATCCAAATTTATTTCTATCAGGATTTCTGTCGAGTAGGTACTTACGTCTCCTGAATGGTAATGACAGTTCTTTTTATTATCAGTAATAGTAGTAGTAGTAGCAGCAACAGTAATAATAATGCGAGTCACAAAAGCAGATTTCTTTCCTCTTGAAAGCTGTGGAGGTGGACGAAGAAATGGAATCTTCTCAGTAATGATAGCATCCGTATCCTTAGAAGGTGCCTCGTCATTTCCCACGCATTGTTTGATTTCCTACGAGTTGAAGGGAAAAGTGATTATCGAGTTCAGTGCTGTCCTCTTGAATGTGACACGCAGGTGGCCAGTCGCATTAGGGCCCTCGTTGTGTCCATCACTATCTTCGGTTGTTGTGAAATGGTGATCTACACATTCAAAGACAGTTGTTCATAATTGTGAATAGGATGCTGCAAATGCTAAAGCTTATACATTTTGTTAAATGAATAAAGTAACTGAATGATTTGATATACAGTATGTATATATAATATATATATATATATATATATATATATATATATATATATATATATATATAGATATATATATATATATGTATATATATATATATATATATATATATATATATATATATATATATATATATATATATATATATATATATATATATATATATATATATATATATATATATATATATATATATATATATATATATATATATATATATACTCATGACTGTACATACATTACTTTCCAATTTGAAAGACTCTGAAAATATAATATTTTCGAATGCTTCTCGGTCAAATTCCAGTAATGTAATTTTCATTTTATGGTAACTCGATCGTGCAAATTCTAAACCCAAAGCCATTTTACGTGCATTAAAAAACCAAAAAAAGAGAGAGAGAGAGAGAGAGAGAGAGAGAGAGAGAGAGAGAGAGAGAGCTAAATGACCAAGTGTGATACAAGAAAATTTAGTGCCTGTTAGAGAGAAGGGAAGGGGGTGGGGGAAGGGTGACGAATGACGGATGGGAGTCAGTGAATAGTTTCGAGATAGGAAAAATGAACACCTACATAGATATGTCGAATAAACTAAGAGAGGATTTAAAATCCAGCGTAGATAATGAGAGAGAGAGAGAGAGAGAGAGAGAGAGAGGGGGTGGAGGGGCGGTTGGAGTGAGGGAGGGAGAGAAACATCCCCCACTTCTCCTCCTCTCCCTCGTTTCCTCCATTTTTCCAGCACCGGCATTTACATCTCCTTATTGGAAGACAAATGTTCATACTGATGTTGCTAATGGCTTCCATTTTCAAGGAAATTGCCTACCACATTAACCTCCACGATTAATTATTTCACATGGCTTGGTCCCCTGCGCGGCCATTTTTGATTACTGTAGTATAATGACCCTCTGGAACTCTTTTGGCCGTGATGGATCTCTCTCTCTCTCTCTCTCTCTCTCTCTCTCTCTCTCTCTCTCTCTCTCTCTTATATATACTTTGCCGTCAGGCATTTGGAGTCTGGAAACGAAACTGATGAAAACAGGAGGAAAGGATTCCCTCCCGGGAATATCTGCCTGTTAAGAAACGTAATTTGGACAAATTTCGTGATTCGGCTTCGTTGGGATTTTCTGTCCCAAAATCATTTGTTAGTTCATTATTATTATTATATATATTGGGATGTAATCCCATTGAGAGCGTGTCGGTTCTCGAGGAATTACGTCGATTAAGAGTCGTATGTTTTTGTCCAGCTACAGAATCAACAAAATCACTTTCATATCTGATCTTAAACTGGGATTTTTCGTTATTAATTTAATGACGACTGTTGGACATGGCACACTCTTATATTGATTTGTTAGAATTTTGCGCTGTATGATCTTTGGGGTTTGATGAGATCACATGAAATTTGTTGACGGGTGGAGCAGAGGTGTATGAAAAGGGGTTGATTTTTTGTGAGACTTGCATGACGAACTGATTAGAGTTATGCAGATAGCATATTGTTCTAATTAACACTTAATCGATTTAGTTGAGTGTCAGAATGAAATCGGGCTGGAGTGTGGAATAATATCGTTTTATTTTCTTGTCGTCTTAAATCAGTCCCCTTTCATCTAGAAAGAACACTTTTGTGCAGAGATAATTTGCCATATCAGATTGGTGTTGTATTCGCTGTTAGAATAAAATGGACATCTCCCCCATCTTCAAGTAGATATTGATGTATCAGTTGATAAATCTCTCTTTCGATGATTTCGATGACCGGGTCCTTTCGCAGGTGGTTAAAGAATCCACCTCATATCAGTGATCGGACGTGATAAACTTTCTGGGATTTGACGTATGTCCACTGGAAGCAGCTTTTTCCGTCAGGACTGGGCTGGTACTTGATGTATTCCATTGTGAAATGAGCTCGTAATTGTAGCATTACCCCGTAAACTAAGTTTTAGTTTTCTGTGAAAGAAAACTGTTGTGACGGCGTTGCCTGTCCGTCCGCACTTTTTCTGTCCGCCTTCAGATCTTAAAAATTACTGAGTCTAGAGGGCTGCAAATTAGTATGTTGATCATCCACACTCCAGTCATCAAACATACCAAATTGCTGCCTTCTAGCCGTAGTAGTTTTTTAATTTTATTTAAGGTTAAAGTTAGCCATAATCGTGCCTCTGGCAACGATATAGTATAGGCCACCACCGGGCCGTGGTTAAAGTCTCGTGGGCCGCAGCTCATACAGAATTATACCGAGACCAACGAAAGATAGATCTATTTTCGGTGGCCTTGATTATACGCTGTGCAGAAAACTCGATTGCACCGAAGAAACTTCGGCGCATTTTTTACTTTTTTACTTGAAGTATTCCTTTACGGACTGTTATCCATAAGAGAGGGGTCAACTTCCATTAGAGAGATGTTTCATCGTTTGGGATAAGCCTCTTGAAGATGTGTCATTTGTAGTTTTATAGTGCTGATCAGCATGCGCTCGTCTAAAACTTACGTTTTGAATTGTGACACTGTTGACATCATTATATTTGAATAATTCATTGTCAGAATGGTGAAAATACTTTCATCCATTTACTATATTAGAATTTATGGTGAAAATTTTTTCATCCATTTACTATATGAAAATATTTTTCATCATCTCCGGATACATTACACACACAGAGAGAGAGAGAGAGAGAGAAGAGAGAGAGAGAGAGAGAGAGAAATGGGTACGAATAGGCAAAAGTCCTGTACCACCATCCGTTATGATATTTCATGTGAGCGTATTACCCTTCCTCTCCCCTCCCGGCAAGCTACCCGCCCCTCACCTCCCAAGAAAGGATAATGAGATGCGAGTTACATTTAAGCTCCTGCTGTTGTTGTTATTGTTGCCTTTCGAATTTAATGACTATCGAAAAGTAATTAGAAACGTCCAAGTAATATATGTAAAGGGATTTAATTACGTATGATATCTGCATCATAATGTGAACGCGGTTACACTTACACGTATACGAAGTTGCATATAATTTTTTTTTCTAAATAATTGGCTGTTTTTAAGGAAATTTCGTTGTTCAAACGAAGGAACCGACAACTCTTCAAAGTGGAGTCCTTTTTAATGATATCGTTAAGCTAAAGAATTTTCTTATTTTTTTTTAGAAATTTTTTTCCTTAATTATATAAAAGGTCAAACTCACCGGACGTATCAGGATGTTTAGCTAAAAAAGGCCAAAATATTCCACTTTATCATTTTTGTATGAAGTATTGTGAGGGTTTCTTGAGCCAAATAGTAACACACACACTTATAAAGAATCTGTTTAAAGAGAGACTGAAATAGTAACCGTTTCTTCTATACTTCTGTATGCATGAATGACACTGGATTTTTACGTATATTTGTAAAAGAATTTATTAAATTCACATATATTAATTCACATACGCACTAACATACACACACATGCACACAGATACATACATACACACACACACACACACACACACATATATATATATATATATATATATATATATATATATACATATATATGTATATATATATATATATATATATATATATATATATATATATATATAATACTATATATATTTCAATCTCTTTTTTTTGGAAGGGGGTAGCGCCAGAAGGTTGCAATCTTCTGGTGTCTGAGCATGCTATTACGGGAGAGGTTGGCAGCCCCACGCCCTTTTTCTCAACTCCATCAGATGCTGGTGGCCATTTGCAGCTGAGTGGACTGTGAAATATAGCCTGGGAGCGAACTCCGTCCCAGTAATCGTGAGCCTGAGTGTCTTACCATGTAACCACGGCGTTCATCTCTCTCTCTCTCTCTCTCTCTCTCTCTCTCTCTCTTTGTACATTATATATATATATATATATATATATATATATATATATATATATATATATATATATATATATATGTGTGTGTGTGTTGTGTGTGTGTGTGCGTGTGTATTATATGTATATATGTATCTACGTATGTATGTATTGCACATGATTAATGATTCATTATTGAATCTGTTTGTATTGATATGGTTTTGAACAGGAGTAGCAGTATACAAGTTGCAACCACTTAAATTTTATGAAGTGTGCATGCTGTATATCATACCGAATATATTTCAGTCGTTTAGTATTTGCATAAGATGAAAAGGATTATCATTTCAAGTTCATGAGTCCCATCGTATATGCGGATGATATGATCTTTCTTGCCAGAGGGTTCCATTGGCCTTCATCGTCTTTTTTCGCTGTAGTTAAATACTTGGAAAATGCTTTGAAATCTAACAACTGCCCTTACACTCTTGGTAAGGGTTTAGTGG
Organism: Macrobrachium rosenbergii; assembly: GCF_040412425.1. Taxonomy (NCBI): domain Eukaryota; kingdom Metazoa; phylum Arthropoda; class Malacostraca; order Decapoda; family Palaemonidae; genus Macrobrachium; species Macrobrachium rosenbergii. The sequence goes on along the minus strand of NC_089799.1, from coordinate 31,580,559 downwards.
GTCGCAGTGCAGTCTGAGAAGCCAGGAAATTGATCCTGAGAGACTGTAGAACTGGTCAAGCTTTTCCTGCATCCTGGGATTGTTTCTTTTATTATTTAAACTATCGCGTATCGGAATGAAGACAGGTGCCCTATTTATGGCTATAATGCCATTGAGGTGACCTCTTCGCCTGATTAATAAACAAGTCACTCCACCCTTTATAATTCCGTGGGATTAACGCAGTAATTAGCTGTCGTTTTTGCGCAGAATTAATCAAGCGAGAAATTAACTCAAATGAAGAAATGGTGTTGTTGGACACTGGACGTAATCCTAATTAACACTCGCACCACAAAAACAAATAAAAAAAAAGTTTAAATAAAAAGCCAATGGATATATTTAATAGAAATTACATCAGATTGTTTCAAAACAAGTTGTAGGTAAATTCAGGAAATTAGGTAGAATTAAGAGATGAATTAATAGATGCCACAGTTAAAGTATTCAGTGAAATCTGAATGGATGAACAAATGAATAAAGATATAAACAAAGAACCTTGAAAACAGGCAAACTGAATAACCAGAGCTTCGTGGTTTGCACCTCCAACCACAAAACAGACCTAAATCAAACCAGAGGTATGAATGGAAATGAATAGAAGGATGACGAATAACACCTCTAAATCAAAGCAAAATATTCATATTAGTAAATAGCCATCTCACAGATCAGTGCAAGATATAATGATCAGAACAATAAGTGGGATGTAACTGAAAGTCAATCGACATATGCAATTGTGTCTTGAGTTGAATTAACTACCGCCGGTTTGGGGTATAGCTCCCTTGCCTTTCAATCAGTAATCGGTATTCCTCATGATTTAGAAAGTTGTGTTGTTTCTGGCTTGGAAGTGATTTTCGTGACAACGTGCGAGTCTGATTCAGACCTTATCAGGAAATATAAGTCAAAAGAAAAGTAATAA
>NC_089799.1:31572113-31574613 GCF_040412425.1 Macrobrachium rosenbergii | reverse complement strand
CGAGAAAAAGATATAAATTGTGGGAAGATGGGCTAATGAGGCACCTGTTTCACAACTGAAGTTTTCTTTTTCACACCATAGATGGCCTCAGTTGCCGTATATAATTGTTTATTTCTGCCATCGTTACTATATATTTTTTAGTATTATAATTCCTCTGGTCTTTTTATCATGTTATTTGAAAGTCGATGTTTGTTCCCATACATAATCCGTGTTGTATTCTTACTATGTCCACGTTACTGCTTTGAATTGTTTCTCTTTGCAGAAACAATTATTATTATTATTATTATTATTATTATTATTATTATTATTATTATTATTATTATTATTATTATTGAGATTTCCTATTCACTCTTCTTTTTTAGCAAACTATACCAGACTTCTGTAGCTGTCTGTGGTCTCTATCTGGAAAATAATTTTATGGTATTATTATTATTATTATTATTATTATTATTATTATTATTATTATTATTATTATTATTATTATTATTATCAGCAACTCTTTGAGTGTAGCCATCTATTTATAACTTTTTCGTCTTGTATCTGCTTTTTGTGTATTGCTCTGTTTCTACATTGCCTATCTCTGTATATGGCCCAAAGCTGAAATAAAGGAGATTATTATTATTATTATTATTATTATTATTATTATTATTATTATTATTATTTGATTCTTGTCATGATTCTTAATTAAACTCACGGTTCTGGATTATATTTTTATCACTCATCTTAGTTAATCCAGAGCGATAACAATGGTTTAGTAATGTCTGTCTAATCATGAAGAGTTGATGATTGCATTTTTGTCTTGTTTCTCTCATAATATAAAGATTAAAAATTTATATTTACTTTTTATTTTTAATATTTTCTCCGGAGAATTTATGACTGACTCTTTGGCACGGGTCTCATTATTGGATTTCTCTTTATTGTTTTGCTTATATCTCTCATTTAATGTGGTTGTGCATATGCACACAGTGAATTATCAGTGTCTTGAAATCTTTTTATTTTGATGACTCGGCTGCTAACCAGACTGGCAGGGTTACTGATGTATACGTATATGTACTTATGTATGTACGTAATGCGTAGGCTGTCAGGAGGGATAATTCCACCTGTTAAAAAAGAAAAAAATGAAATATTAATAAAACGAGTGTGCCTGGATGTATGTTTGCAAGTATGAACTGGCGTAGTCACCTTGGAAAGAGACGCAAAACCTAACCAATAACCATTAACTTATTGATGAATCCACTTGAATGGGAGGCGTTTTTCATACGGACTGAAGCATCCAGATTCCGTATCGAGGGAAGCACTGTTGGGGTGAAACGTCTGTATCATAAATGAATAACGCAGCTATTCACTGGGTAAGGCGATTTATTACCGGTTCTCAGAAAGTGAATCATTTACAAATGAGGCTGCCTTTAACCTGTAAACGTATTTTTTCCACGTGAAGGTAAAAACAGGGGAAAATCATCCCTCATTGAAACGTAAGTGAACGAGTTGTTTTTACCAGGGTATTGCTAGTAATTATTCTGACATAATGTGATGATAAAGCCTCATTGGATTTGAAAGAATGTGAGACATTTTCCGTAAGTATGTAATTACGGTGAGCATTTTGTTACCATGTAATTGAGATGTCGTTTATTCGTGTAAATAGTATAAGCATCTGTAATTGAGGGGAAATGCTCTTTTGTGAGTTGGAAATCGCTGTATAATTTCTCTCTGAAAATAATATCATCCTACGGCTCAAGCAGGTTCCAGGTTTTGCTCTGTCATATTCAAGCTCAAATATAGATAATTTCTTATGTGTGTCTGGTCGCAGCTACAAACAAGCTGTACCACTAGGCTGCTGAAGAGTGAAGCGACGCTTAATTGGGTCTGGTCAGTGACTGGGTGGGTGAGCGCTTCGTGACTGCCCGACGGTATCAACGCAGTTATCTCTGAAGTGTGGAATAAAAGCTACTGTGTAACAGTGAGACTAGTGAAGACAAAATCAAGTTTCTGCGCACGTGTAAAGTCATGAATATTTTATTTTATTACAGACTATCAACAGACTGGTCCATTTCAGTGAACTTAAGATGTAATTTGTTTTGAACGACTTTAAATGGGGAGGTGTGTGTGTGTGTGTGTGTGTGTGTGTGTGTGTGTTGTGTGTGTGTGTGTGTGTCAACATTGTTTCCTTTTTTCCCGATGTGGTCGTTGCTACGTGTGCTATGAAAGTGTAAAATGACTGACCTGTTCCTCGGAGGTAGGCATTGGTAAATATTTTCTTTTTTAATTGTGTATGTGTCAGTAGACGTTCCTAACTTTCGACCAGCCAATATGTTTTTCACCCTTGAACGCACTTCAATCGCGTGAACAAGCGCCTGCTTTCCTCCGTATTCCCAGAGGACTTAGATATGTGGTTGTTTCGGCTTCCCCTTTGCAGAAACGCGGTGCAGCGAGAAGTAAGCACTGCTATGAGAAAGAGCCGCCCCAGTGTAAAACTGGTTCAGTGTAAAACAACTACAACATT
>NC_089799.1:31427113-31567113 GCF_040412425.1 Macrobrachium rosenbergii | reverse complement strand
CAACCTGTTTATAGTGAACGCCACGGCCCATTCGGTAATTACTTATCATTCAGATATTATTTTCCAGTCTGTCTGCAGCGGATTGAGAGCAGCGGTGATTCGATTAGGTAAACCATACTGTTGTAAGGCTTAATGGGTTTTAATAGGTAAATAGCTGGGGTGTATTTTTCATGGGTACGTGTAGGAACTCCCACATGGTTAGTTGACGCTGAGCGCGCGCCCTGTCTTCAAATGACATCTTTACAATCTTGAGAGCATCCATCCTCTCTCTTCCTCTCGACTGGGAAGTAAAAAGGGCAGATTTACTCATAGCGTAGATTAGCGTGGAAAACAGAGAATGAACTGGGCCTTCAGGAGCCAATCGGCACAAGTGTTAATGCTTGTGTTCCAAATGAGAAAAGGCAGCAGTTTGAGTAATTTTTTGTTACTTAGTCGACTGCTAATGTGAACATATACAAGTAATTTTAGTTCGATTTTTATATTACTTAGTCGATTGCTAATGTGAACACATACAAGTAATTTTAGTTCGATTTTTATATTACTTAGTCGACTGCTAATGTGAACACATACAAGTAAATTTAGTTCGATTTTTATATTACTTAGTCGACTGCTAATGTGAACGCACAAAATTAATTCTTTCACGGAACGTGCCTTAGCTACTCAACCTCACCCGGAAATCGAACTAGGGTTTGACTACTAACGTGGTGAGTGGCATAACCCTCAGTCTGGCATGAAGTCTCACGTATCCCTCTAATCGAAAACGTCTGTAACAGCGTAGCTAAATCAGTGTCAGGCTGCATTGGAGAGCTGGCAACTCGAAGAGGCTTCTTTATCATAATGACCGGGTTCTTTTTTTTTTTTTCTTTTATCCTCTTCCATTATTAATCAGTTATTGTCAGTCATGTTGTGAGTGCTGTCCTCTACCGGGTCCTTCGACACTGAGTGCCTCCAGTTGTTTTTATGTTTGCCGTCGTTTCTTGATTTATTATTATTATTATTATTATTATTATTATTATTATTATTATTATTATTATTATTATTATTATTATTATTATTATTATTAGAGCCGTTTTAGAAGTATTCATTTTTACAGGCTCTATTTCCCCCCTCCTTATGATCCACCTTTCCTTTGGTTGAAGGGGATATAATAATAATAATAATAATAATAATAATAATAATAATAATAATAATAATAATAATAATAATAATAATAATAAAAGCAAACTATTAATGGAATTGCTTAGTGGATAATAATAATAATAATAATAATAATAATAATAATAATAATAATAATAATAATAATAATAATAATGAAAGCAAACTATTAATTATCTTTAGAGACAGATTCACCGTCCCGAAAAACCTCTCATTGTCGTACAGACAGCGAGACATTACTTTTTATTCCGTGACCATGTGTTGGCAGCTACACGAAACGTTCCGATAACAATTAAATTCATCCATGGACACCGAAGAAGTTTTATATCCCGTTTACTCAGGAAAAAAATTAGGGAAATGGAGAAAAAACTTCACAAACCTTCACAAAGCACATTGTTGAAAATTATGGCTGAAACGGCCATAATTTCCGATAGTGTATATGTTTTATTATTATTTTCATTATTATTATTATTATTATTATTATTATTATTATTATTATTATTATTGTTGTTGTTGTTGTTGTTGTTGTTGTTTTATAGAAACAATTCAAAACACATACATACGTGAGGTAAGAAGTTATAGTAATAAACGAGAGTTTATAAATATAACAGTTGCTTAGAATAATAATAATAATAATAATAATAATAATAATAATAATAATAATAGTTTCTGCAGAATAGGCTACATAAGGGTGGCAGCGGAACACTGCTAATGTTGAAGGTGTTGTAACAATACTTAATAATAAAAGAGACGACATCGTTGGCGATAATATGCAACTCAGAGAAAAACAATGCAAAGCAGCAACATGCACTTAGTAGGATTGCAACAGCGAAAAAGAATGTGAACAAACAATGCATTTTAAAAATACAAAAATTCAGAGAGGTAGTAACACCAGTGTATATATATATGATACTGTATATACTGTATATATAATATTATATATATATATATATATATATATATATATATATATATATATATATATATATATATATATCACAAACCTCAAACTGCTGTACCAATTTCGTTTAATACCAAGTTCATTCAACCTCAGAATAAACACCGAAGGGGAATTTATAAATGATAAGCGATCCGTCACCAGCTGAACTTCATCTGACGGTCGGGGAACGACTTCTCAGTGACGTCACTGAAAAGTCTTCGTTCCTCAACCATTCGGTGGTTCGAGTCCACCTGGTGACGGATCGCTTATCATTTATAAATTCCCCTTCGGTGTTTAATTCGAGATTGAGTGAATTTGATATTAACATTTGTAGCTAAAGGTGTTTGATCATGAATTTGATATTAACATTTGTATATATATTTGATATATATATATATATATATATATATATATATATATATATATATATATATATATATATATATATATATATATATATATACATATATGTATATATAATATATGTATATATATAATTTGTATTCACATTCTATTGTGACATGTATAATTATAGTAAGGATAGTAAAATCAAACATGAATGAAATAAACAATTATACATAGCAATTTAGCACCCGGAACCTCGATGGTGTGAAAAGAGAAACTTAAATTAAGAAACAAATACCTCATTATCCCCTCTTTCCCCATGTTTATAACTTCTCTTTCCACTGATTAAGATATGCTGGATAAGGGAAGTGCTGATATTTCTTATTCGGGTGATCAGACTGGGCATGGCACGCCAAATAGTGATTTGTAAATTAGCCTATCGATGTCCTACGAACATCTGCGTGGCAGTGTGGTAGCGAGTTGTGTTGGTGATGTGCCACAGAATGTTACTCTGACAACAGGAATAAGTCTCGTGGCCTCTCCGGTATAGTTCGTCCAAAGGGAACATCCATAAATGTTGTAGCAGCACGGTCGGAAAAGAAGTTTCGTGTCACGGTGACAAAAGACAAACCGCCTTGCAATCATGTTGCCAGTCGTACAAAAGACAAACCGCCTTGCAATCATATTGCCAGTCGTGTATTGTTGACGTCGCCTCTGTTTTGTGTCGGCCGTATCTTTTAGGGCGTTCGTGATGAGGTGCCCTAGATACGGGAATTCACGAACGAATTCCAGACGATGGTTACCGAGTGATATTTGTGGTTCTTCAGTATGACTGAGCGCTATCGGTAGCAGCGACATGCACTTGGTCTAGGTTTCATTGTACAAATGCCAATTTCATCTGCTTGTCTGCGGAAAGTATCGATCGCTGAAGTATCGATCGCTGATAGTGTATGCGATTGGGAGTGAGTTCAGTTTGACATTCAGGGTATCTATTTACATATTAAATAGCCCGTTGAAGAAGCTGAAGTTGTACAACACGTTACCTCATTTGGCGCAGAATTGCTGTAATGAGAACCAGTAGTATAAAATGCCAGTTAAATGTAAGGAAGTATCTCGTGTGAAGCTTCAGGAATAGTTTCAGGTAGTTTACTCTGTTAGTGCAGTTCTCATATCTACAAAGCATTAGAAAATATGAGAAACTGATGATAGGTAATAGTTCAGCAGTTCTTTATGGGTATATTTGCAGGTGTCGGGTGAGTGGTTTGATTTAAATCCGAACAGGTTGTCAGTAGTATAAGTCTCGCTAGAAGAACCGACTCAAGTAGGCCTACCTTTGATGAAATTGTAGTGATTGCAATCGGACGATAATTGCCTGGATCAGCTGCATCTTTTAGGTTGTTTTGGATTAATGGGATTAACCGAACTAAATGTAGAGAATTTCTGAGAAACTGAAGAATTATGCACGTTTTGAACAGTGCACCTAGCTGAATGAAAATTATTGTCATAAATGCTCAAAATAACTTGCACCGTTGTTCTCATGTCTGAAATAACAATGAATTTCTGTAAGTCTAATGCAGTTGAACATAGTCATATCCTGCTTTGTAGCATCCTGTTATATTTACAAGTGTTAACTGGAATTTGGTTATTTTTAAGTATATTTCTACGCTAGAATTTGGTTATTTTTAAGTATATTTCTACACATTAATTCGTCAGCACTACTGCGCCTCGAGAATAGGCTGCCTATACCAGCACTGCCACTATATCTGTGATACTATTATTATTATTATTATTATTATTATTATTATTATTATTACATTGTTTGAAAATTCGATTTTATTATTATCATTATTATTATTATTATTATTATTATTATTATTATTATTATTAATAACAGGTACTAGAAATATCTCTTGATTTAATCACCCCCTGTTATTACAGCTAGCTGTATCCGTAGCATTTACAGTTCTCCTGTCATGGTTGCTGTCATTAGTGCTACACCTTCTTTATTGCTTTTATCAGTGTGATTTATGTTAACTAGCTTCAGATGACTCCATCCCAACCGTTGATTTTATGCTGGTTTTTTTTGTCACAGCTATTGTTATTACTTTCAATATCAATAGACATTAGTGTAACAGTAATTAGGCTACTCTTGTCATCTTACTAATGGATTTTATATTGTCCAATTTCCTTGCACTGTATATTAGTACATGGCCTTAAGATTAAATTTATATATATATATATATATATATATATATATATATATATATATATATATATATATATATATATATATATACAACATGGATTGTTATTATTAGTAGTAGTAGTATTCTGAATAATGTAATAACTGTAGCTATTCGGTTCTTTTTTCTTTATTGTACTTTATACTCTACTGTATCTGCAGATTGTATTAATATATGACCCTGAGCGGAAATAATAAATTTTATGTTCTTATTATCAATTACTATTAAATGAATCTTAGAACAAAGGAAATAAATGATGAGGCTCTGTGGGCAGTATGCAGCTGTATGTTAATAGAGGAATTACGAGTATAAGCAGAGATGCTGAAGATAGGCAGGTCTCAGTGTTGCAGGAGTTGGGGTAGTTAATGTGAATTCAAGAATTCTTGTAACTGGTGAGGTTGAAAGGAGAAAATTCGAAAATTCAGAAAGTGAAGGGTGCCTGTTAAGCTGCAGTATTGGGATAATAGAGTAACTGATTGGTTGACCAGGTTGTTTGAAGTCTTTCTGTAAGAGGTAAAGATTCTGTTTGAATGTGTCCTTTTGTATAAAAAAAAGGCGATTTTAATAATATTATTGACACAGTGTTACTTAGTACACAGTGAATACTGAAGGTAAGGTTTGTTATCTGGGAATTGTTGAAAGTGGAGAGAGGAGGCTGTGTGTTGCATTCACAGGCCTATAAAAACTTGTATCTGATACAGCTGTTCTGTTCAGTGTGAATAGCGTAAAAGTAGCGTGGTGCAGAATAAACTTTGTAGAGAGACATTATAAATGTCTTGGTGAAAGCGAAGCTTGTATTAGAATGTAGATGGGCTGATAAAAAGTCAGGAAAACCAGATGTATGTGCAAGTTTGGGGGATAAGAAAATGGGGCTCCATGGGAGTTGACTTTGGAGTGGCTGATATTCGCAGGTGATACAGTATTATTTGTTGAGAGAGTGTCCAATGACTTGTGAAATATTTTGAAATTGTTTGAAAACAAACGTTGTAAGTGAATGTTATCAAGAGTAAGATTATACTGAAAAATGGAGCAAGGACTGTTAGTATGGCGTGTGGAAGAATGTAGTAAGATGATCCATAATGGTTTTTGGCAAATATGACAAATAATGGGAGAACGTGATGAGAGATTAGTCGCAGAAGAGGGGAAGTAAGGAAGTGCTGTCAGGTCTATGATAGCAAAAAGTTGAAACCAGCTCCTCTATAAAAGTGAGTTTTAGATGCCAGTTGCGTGGAATGCACCGAGATGAACCGTTTACTCGATATATGTGGAATTAGCAGGGTTGAGATGATAAGTAACTTAGCCATAAAGGATATGTGAAGCAATGGATCGGAGCATTGTGACGAATTTGGTCACATTTCCTCTACCAGTGGTTTGGCTCCTGAGAAAAGAAAAGACAGTGATCGCTGACACTTTTACACTTCAACTGCAGAATTCTTGATTAACCCCCTGTTCAGAAAACTTCTACGACACTGTTTTGTTCACCTACAAAGAAGGGTCACCAGCATGCATTGGACTTTCATGTACACTGTTTCTTGGACGTCCATCTTTCACGTACTCTTCCTTTCTGAATGTTGAGGCCCCTCATTTCCAATGCACCTTTTAGTCCATATATCCATCCTTTACTGGGTCTTCCTCTCTTCCTTCCTCGCAAAACTTTTGAATTATGTAGTCTTTTCAAATTACATTCCTTCATCGTTTAGACATGACTGAACCATTTAAACACATCGATCTATCCATTCACTTACAATAACCCGTTTACAGCTCCTATATATCATCACAGTTCTTACCTTTTCTTGTTTATACCACATGTAGTATGTAAAGAATCCCATCCTCTTTCTTTCATTCACATTCGACATACATACTTCACTTCCATAAAGGATAGTTGGTTCAACAGTCTGTTCATACCTTTTAACCGTGGTTTCCAAAGACACTCTGTAGTTTCCTGCCCAGTATTTTGTATTCATCCTAATACCTTTCTTGTTTCACTTATTCTGTAGCTTATTTCTTCTCTCATCCTACCATCATTCAAAAGATTTTCTCTTGAATACGTATGAAAATATACTTATACCATTATCTCACCAACCTTATTAGTATTCACTGCTCCATGTGTCTGGTTCCCATTTAACCTCACAACTTGACTCTTACTCATGTTCACTCTAGATTTTTCCTAGTGGCAATCCGTTCTAAATGTTCACTAGTCTCTGCAGTTTCTGTTCACTGCCAGTACTGTATCATCTGTGAACATAGTCATTCCACACTTACATAAATGATCCATTTTCTTATCCCACAGCATCGCTCCTGCATATGTTGTCTCTTCTTTCCCTCTTTGCATCACCCACCTATAAAGAGAACATAACACACCTTTGTCTCAGCCCCGTTTTTATACCAAACCAGCCACTCTTACTTCTGAAAGCTCCAATGAATGTATCTCTTCCATCACGAAAACTTGTTGTCAATTTCTGTATGGTTTGTCATCCAAACCATACTTCCTCAATAACCTCTATTAATTATATCATAAGTTATCTCTAGTTTCACATATGCCACATACAGCTTCTTCCCTTCACTTCCAAGCCTCTAATGTAACTGGTTCATAACAAACACTTAATCCATACACTCTCTTCCCTTTCTGAGCCCATGCTAATTTTATCCAGTCGGACCTTCTGTCCTCTGTCTTATCTATCCTACCATAAACCTTCCATTGTAAGCTAAGTAAAGTTGTATCCCATACAATTTTTACAACCTCAAACTCATCAAACTCACTTATGATGATTACCAATACATTTCACCCCTTCCTCTCCAACCTGAACTTCTATCTACCTTAACTTTTACTTCAGTTAGATAATGCTCAGATATACCTCCAGCACCAAATAATGATTAGGTATACTTACAGCCACTCCTCTTGTCACCTTTACAGGCATCCATATTCATCAACTTACTCTTCCATCTACTGTGAACTGACGCTTGATCTAACACTGTTCATCTCCGTTTTCTCTATCTTAGGTATATTTCTAAAGGTTTTTCAGTGGAAACCATGAATTTCCTACGGCCAGTCGCCTTACTATACATATTTACATACAACTTTCTCCATTCTGACTTTAGCAACTATATCTGCCAACAGCACAACTACTTTTGCTTCTAAATCACTGCCACGCATTCGTGTTCTCCTAGGCACAGGTTTATATTTTCTTCAAGTGAATGTATTATTCTTTCATTCTTTTCCATTTATACCCCTTGCACACTCACTGTCACAGTTGGTTCTCCTGCCACACTCACTCTTACCAATACAATCTTGGAATGACACACTTGTGTACTTTCACTCATCCCCAGTCTCCTCAGTACTACAAAGGCTATACCTGCCTAGCTCTGTACCTTACCAAACATTTAGCTTTGTCTCCTAATGTAAATCAGCTGTATAAAATTTCTTCTTACCGGCACAATATCCATGCACATTCAAGAATCCAGAGCATTATCTCATCCAGTTTCCAGTGATCTGCAAACCCCAGGCCCATGGCTATTTGGTAGCTTTCACACCATGTAGGTCAGTGAGAATGCTATTATTTTTCCAGAATTCTGCAGGAATGAGGATGCGCTGGCTATTGACCACATTACAAGAGGCTCATCTGCTATTGAGGAAGGCATTTTGTTTTACCAAGGGGTTCACAAACCTTCACTGGGCACTCCTCTGTCTTGGGGTGCATCATATCTGAAGTCCAAATCATTGGCACTTCCTAAGGCAACAGATCTTATTACTTACTACCAGAGTGGAAGTAGTCCACAGCAGAGAAACTGACCTGGCATACATGGCTGCTATTGGCCTAAGAAGATAGGTTCATCCTAGGGGCTTCCCTTGCCCCAAGGGGATACCCCTCTCTTGTTACTAGCTTGATGCTTTTTTTTTTTAAATCTCGGTTGGCATTGGGACCCATTTATGGCAGGTTTGACTCGCACTTAGCATCGTGGGGTCAACTCTATTACTTTGCAAAAACTCGGTGCAGTATTAGTCAGGTACGGTATTTTCATTCTTTCAGCTGGGATTTAAGAATGAATACCCTGTTATCAAAGCTTTCACAGACTCTTCTTACCTTGAAACAGAAGTACGATCAGCAACCATTCACCTGTATCTTGTAAGTATTCTCACACTTCTTAGATATCATTGCCTTGCTATATCAGCAGTCTTTTCAAGTCTACCTCTCGTTCATCCCGAGGCATCCGAATCAGACATCCTTCTGAGCAGCCTGTGCCCTCCCATTCTCGCTGCCTGATTGGATTTCATCAGCACACTGATTCCTCTTTTAACGTATACTAACCTTTCCTTATATCTTTGTCGTATCTATACACTCTCAAAGTTTCAGGGCTCCCTATTGTTGCTTAAACTACAAAGTAGCGACTGTAATGGTTCCTGCCTTCATTTTTTACATTTATATATAGCAGCACTACTTCTCTTCCATGAAAAAACAACTGGCTCAAAAATCCATTCATACAGGTCATATTTTGCGGGCTTGACACTAGTCGTCTTGTACTCAAAGTTTTTATACATTTATTTACTTATTGAGACCACTTACTTTGCTTCTCCTACTCTCAAGATTCACTTCTCCAATTAAACCTTTATCTACTTCACTCACTTGTGAATACCCGAGTCAACCAATTTTTTCTCCCACTCCATCTTTCTGGAAACTAAGTGCTGTAGCAATTTCTGACATTCACATTCAACCCTCCTCTTACAGAAAATAAAGCTTTAGTTCTTTCATAGATATCTGGGGCTTTCTGATCATTATTTAACACTATCGTGCCACAACTTCAACCACTTTAGTGTTCATTACCTATGACTTTGCTACACTCTGAAATCTTTCAAGACCTGCCTTATGCCAAATTGTAACTTCCATCCCAGGTGTGTTCTTCTACTTCACTTTCAACCATCACGTCAAAATACCATTTATACCATTCATCCTCAGCAGTCTTCATATTGTATCTCCGTCAGTTATATTGGTGTTCTAGAGCAATTGTTACCAAAGAGAAATTCACGTGTAAATCAACCTGGAAAATGTGGTTTTTTGAAAAGTATCCATCTTTCAAAGTGACTGTTGCAAAGGAAAAAAAGGAGGAAATAGGATATATAGAGTTACGTGAATGTAAAACATAATTCAGTTAAAATTTTTGATGTTGTTGAACAGAAGAATGCTAAGAAAGGCAATATTTGAAGGGCTTATTATTATTACTAATGAAAATGTGTGCACGTTCTTGTAAAGAAAGCCCAAAAGGCCATTAACCTCCTGAGTAAGCTTCCGCGAAATAAAATGCTCATATGTGAAAAAATTTGAAAATATTAAGTCCATAGGATATTAATGATGGCAATCTGTAAAATGAGTAGTACGCAGCTCTTCGTTGGGCCAGTCGGTAGAGCTGTGTTCCAGCACTCGCTAGGCCCGAGTTCGAGTCTCCGGCCGGCTGATGATGTGTTAGAGGAATTTATTTCTGGTGATAGAAATTCATTTCTCGCTATAATGTGGTTCGGATTCCACAATAAGCTGTAGGTCCCGTTGATAGGTAACCAATTGGTTCTTAGCCACGTAAAATAAGTCTAATCCTTCGTGCCAGCCCTAGGAGAGCTGTTAATCAGCTCCTCAGTGGTCTGGTAAAACTAAAGTATACTTAACTTAATGCAGTTACTTCAGAATCACAAGTACTTAAGTTAGAGGAACTTCGTTTTTACAATATAGCTTTTGGAAAGTGAACAAACGGGGTGTCTAATATTAATGGCTTAAATAATTGTTATCATTACAGGTAAAAGGCAATCACTGCTGCTGACGTTATGCAAAGAACGATATATCTGCAGTAATAACATAGAAACGATACAGAAAGTCTTACGAACGGTATGTGCTTTTAGACGGCAACAGATAAAACATTTCATGTACGGTGTTGCCACTGTGCAGTAAACCATGGACTAAGAACATTATAGAAGGATAGGAAACCAATAAATTCATAGCTTTGCGCTAGTTCAACTTCTGACATTGACGTGCTGATCAGGCACAGCTGCCTCATATACTGTTTAATATCGTATTGGAAATCTTCTGAGGCAGGTCATGTTGTTAGTAGGCTAAACACGGCAAAGGTTCCAGAATACAACCATATAGAACACCAGACATGATACCTCAAGGCCCACAAAAAATTTTATGAGAATCGTATGTATGTTGTTCTTTGCCTAAAGACTTGGAAGGAAATCATGCATATTACATATAACCTCTACCAGAGAGAGGAAAGATAAGCGTCGGGAAGTACATCTTCTCATTATTGGTTGGAGCAAAAATTAAGTTGTAAAGGAATAGGTGAAAATATGAATTTAAATATAATGAAGACATGTGAGTCAGATGAGAAGAAAGCAAGAAGAACATGGGGAAAGATTGGGTTAACTGTGGGGTAGAGTTAAAGACACAAAAATGGAAGGAGTAGATGAGGATCACTTAAAATTCCTTAACAGGATCATAAGAACAGAATAGTGTGGATATAAGAGGGTGGGGGTTGGGTCTAAGAATATAAAGTGATGGAATGTGGACATAAAATTCTTAGTAGAAGAGAGCATATGTAGATTTCAGTATGTAGATGGTGAAAGTGAAAATTAAGTTAGTAATGAACACACAAGAACTGTAGGGCAAAAATGTTGTGACACAGAGGCGTAAATGCAAAAAGAAAGGTAAACAGATCTAAAGAATATGTGATAAAAATGAAGAAATGCTATCTGAAGTAAATGGAGTCGTGGATGGATGAACTTAATATTTTTAAGATTTGTTGAATGTGGAATATAGAAGAGAGGCAGAGCTAAGTGACACGAGTGAAAAAGACTGATGTATAGTTTGGAATGCTTGTAGAAGTGACTGTTGAAGGCGTAAGGAAGGTGCACACGATGTTGAAGAATGGAATAATAATAATGAAGGAACTGACGGGGTTACAAGTGAAATGCTGTGTTATGGGAGTGACAGTGGGATTGCTTGATCTGGGTTTTAAGACATGCTTGCATGACGAAAGGATTCCAGAGGATTGGATGAGAGGAATAATTGTACCATTCTATAAAGGTAATGGAGGCCAGTGTAAGAATTTTAGTAGATAATGTTACTAAATGTACTGAAGAAAGTGTAAAGTAAGAATGTGATTGAGAGTCACACAAATGACAGGAGGTCTGATAGAAGAAGAACAGTGTGAATTTGGACAGTAGTGTAGAACAGGTGTTTGTTATGAAACATTTATGTTATAAAGTAAAAATAAAAAGCTTTGTGTTGCATGCAGTAACTTTGAAAATCTTATAAAAACTTTATAATGTAATCGATTCAAAGGCATGAAAATATATGCATAGAAATTGAGTTGTTGAGTGAATAAATGTGCCTGGTGAAAGTGAACTGTGTCAGAATGATTATGTAGTTGAAAGAGTGACTAGTTTGGTATAAAAGTGGGTCTGAGTTCAGTATTTATTTGCATGCAGTGGCGTGAAAAGTCAGAGAAAGTACAGTGAATGGAATGTGGAGTGGATGATATTTTTTGATGATGTCACTGATTGGCGATAGTGAAGGAAAACTAGAAACTAGTAAAAGAGTTTGAAGATGCTAGCAAGAAGAGGAAGTTGGAAGTCAGTGTGGGCAAGAGTAAGGTTAGGAGGGGAAATGGAAATTAAGAAAATGGAGCAGTGAATCTTAATGCAGATGGTGAAGAATGGAAGCAGTTATTCATATAGGCATTTAGGTATAAAGGAAACAGATGATAGTAGGATGATAAAAAGAAATAAATCGCATAACAGATGAAACAAGAAAGTTAGAGGGCTGTGTGAACAACATTGAAAAGAAACTTGAAATGTATGTGGCAGCTACTAATTATTTCTTATATAAAGTTGTCGGTGGTCGGTATATAAAGTTGTCGATGGTCTGTACCAAACAGACCATTTTTTTTTTTTTTTTTTAGCAAACTCATATTTATAAACATGCATAGAAATATTTCACCAGACCTCATTGGTAGCAGGCATGAACCAATTCCAGGAGTTAACGCATAACCTGGTAAAACAGATTTACCTGAAGTGTTATAATTATACAGGTATATTATGTATAACTGCAACTAACTGTGCAATGTAGAACTTGTAACCTGTCAGCAGCTAGTTATTCTATGAGGTAGTTAATATTAACAAATGGAAGATTACACACCACTGTCAGATATTGGCCAAAAGGTTTAGACTTTCATAATATCTGAATCTGAACGTAACCATAGATTTTAAGGGATGCACTAGTCCTCATGGTTATGACTAAGTTTTCTGTAGATTAGAACTCTATGTTAATTCTGTTTATGGTATTAGGAACTGAATTCAAACTTTGGCGAGAATAAATTTTATAAGTTATATAAATGAAGGTAATCTTATTGCGCTGAGAGATGTTTGATTCTCGAGCAGGGTTACAATTAGTATTCATATTCTTGGAAAGTCTTAGTGATTTTTAAGAAATATATATATATATATATATATATATATATATATATATATATATATATATATATATATATATATATATATATATATATATATATATATATTTACTTTTATATCGAGTCATGATACAACCAAAACGTAGTCAGTTCAGTGAGGTCGATTATAATTGCTGTAAATAACCGTTTTATTTTTCTTGCCTTCTCTGTAGTCATGTAGTCGTTAATAATTGCTGCAAAACCTTGCCTGCTCAGATTAATTACGGATGTAATGCATATGATCCTGATACCAGGTGCCCTGCTAGGTCACAGGTCATAATATGTATATTATATATATGTATATGTTTATGTGTATGTATATATACTGTATATACATACACATATATATATAATATATATGTATATATACATACATATTATGACCTGCGACCTAGCAGGGCACTTGGTATCAGGATCATATGCATTATATCCGTAATTACTCTGGGCAGGCAAGGCTTTGCAGTAATTATTAACGACTACATGACTACAGAGAAGGCAAGAAAAATAAATCGGTTATTTACAGTAATTATAATCGACCTCACTGAACTGACTACGTTTTGGTTGTATCATGACTCGATATAAAAGTAAAATGCGCAAGAAAATAACTTAGGTATACGTAAATAAATTCATTAATAGGTAAATAGAACCCGTGACGACCTTCTTAAGTATCGCATTGATTATTGATGGCTGCGAAATAAAAATAGGTGCATTCGACATAAATTCAAGGAAATGGCTGATATATATAGTCCAAATATTACAGCAAATGAACAGGGCATTAGGGATATAATATAGCCGGAAGTTAAATGCCAGCTTTTAACCATCATAGCACACAAAGCCTTTAACCATAATGAACGTAATTATACAAGCATAATTAAATTGCAAGCGTGCTGCATCAAATTAACCAGTAGCCTGTTGAGACCAGCATATTTTTTTATATATTTTGCTAAGCATAAGAATTCTCTCGTAAATGACTAATGACAGCCATTATTCTTGAATTCCGTGGACAATTTGCATGATAGCTGTCATCAAATTATGTCTATAAACCGCTTGCAATTAGTAATGAAAGGAGGTGACCCAGGTAAAGATCTATAAGTAGAACTGGAGAAGTAGTGATTACTGTCCTAAAGAGGCAATACACTTTGATGCATTGCGCACGAAGCATTGCATTGATTACGATAAATTACGTTCATTCATTCATTCATCTGCTTACATGTTTAATTATTCATTTACTTTAATGGTTATGCAAAGGAAGATGGGTTGGGGAACTTAATCACTTATTTTGCCCAATCTGAGGGCGAAGAGTATCGAGTAGCCCCTCTCAAAATTGGGAAGATTATAAGAACCATGGGGAAACGAAACCAGTGAGAGACAACTGAGACATAGTGGCGGAGCACAGTAATCCGGGATTACTTATCTCCGCAAAAAAAAAAAAAAATTACGGCCCTCAATGCGCATTTTTTTTTTTTTTTTTTTTTTTACTGCGTAGAACAATTGTACGGCATCCCTGTCTAGTCAGGGATTGAAGGTCACAAAAAGAAAGAAAGGAAGAAAAAAAAAAGACTGGGGTAAGAAGGGTGCGGGAACCATGGGTCCTGTCTCTATAAGGAGCGGTAAACCTGTCGTCTCTTTTATCCGCTGTAGTCGTTGGTAGAACCTGAATGAAAGAGTCTTATATCCTCCATCATTTGAGAACGTTTGAAAGTTTAATTTGATTTTTCTAATTCCAATTTTCCGCCGTTCTGTTAATATCCAGTTATGTTGTCGTGGGAGTCTTATCTGAATATTTAGTTTTCAGTAAAAAAAAAATTTATTTGACGTCTTTATCACAGTTCTATTTCGTTCACCTAAATTAGGTATGACAGTCTTTTACGAAATTTACTCATAATTTCTCGTTCTACTTGGTTATGAAAGCCTTTATCGAATGACTTACTTTCTGTATTTAACACTCTTCCTTTATAACCAGTTAATTTCACCTTTGCCCAGATACTCTTATTTACCTTATATAATATTTTTTCAACCATGTTTTATCATTAATTGTTTTGAAGCTTCTCGCATATCTTTCTTTTCATCTGTCTCGGTAGAAATTTAGCTTTTGTAAAGATTTTAATGAACGGTGTAAAGTTTTTGAAGCACATCATCTTGACCTACGTCTACAGTTTTTCATTTGTCGTCACCTTGTGCAATTTGCAATTTCATAGGATTTTACAGAACTTTTTCTTTGTGTCCTTAACTATTTCTTTGGTTGGGATGGAACAGAGCCAGTTGCCCAGCTGAGTAGGGGACAGTAGTTCAGAAGTTTCTGTTTTTCCTACTTATTTAACTATGTTACATTTAAGCTTTTTAGAAGCACGGTGAAATACATTCCATCGCTAACCCTAGTGTTAGAAATTACCATAAATATGTAGCCTTTTAGTTGATAAGGAGTGAGTTTAAGTTAATACCATAGTAGAGGGAAATTTATAAAATACCTTTCGTGTTCTTGTTGCTACGTTAGGAGTTACATGATTATGCTAGAAACGTTTTTCATCGATGCAATATAAAGTTTTTCACTAGATGTGAATGAAACATATGGACTTTTAAAAATGCAGCAAAAACGTTTCACGTAGTTACGAGAGGAGAGATTTCTTTCCCGCAGACGATGTGGTCACGTTTAACAATTTATGACATCAACGGTTGGAAGAAACGTGACAAAGGAGCTTGAAGAATAGCGCCATTTCCTCAGATGTATGTGTGACAGAAACGTTTTCATTATATGTTGCAGAAACGTATGGTCATAAGTGAAGATGGAGTATTTCACATGGGCGTAACAGACCGTTATTACAAAGCTATATCAGAAACGTTTCTCAGTGAAGTAACTGAAACTCACATATTTAAGTTAGTCTAGTTTTTCACGAGTCTTTGCAGAGATTTTATAGATAAGACGAGAGAATGGCTATACTAAGCCTTTACAAATCCCACAAAGGTGGTCCTTACTTGATCGACAAGTTGTCTTTCAGTAGTTTTCTCTCTTCAACAGTTCAGATTTTTTTGGCTGTGTCCTTGAACCCCACAGATTTTTTTTTATTTGTGACTTTGAACACTAGAGGTCCCTTTTTGCTGTTTTTAATATTCTTATAAATAACAGAGTTAGGTTGTTCTTATATTTTTTTATGTGTTTTAGAGCGGAAGTGGTTTTTGCTGTTGCTTATAAAACATGAAGCATTATGTGAAAAGAAGGCAAAAAGGTAGGTAAAAGTTGAAAACAGTTATGTACACATATTGTAATGTTCTTTTCCTCCTTTTTTTACATAAGTTATACAAGCATATCAAGTTTAATCCAGTGATTATCATGTATTGTAGAAATTCTTATAAGAACTGAAAGGGGAAAATGTGAGTGTTCCTGAAACGGGGATATGGATAATTTGATATAGTTGTACCAATAACTGCCGACTGAGAAGGGGTTAATTTACATGCCATGTGTATGCGTGTGTTCAGGATAAGTTCGTGGTTGTGAATGTATAAAATGCTGTTATAGTAAAGTATAAACTCACTTCATTGTGGTTAGGTAAAATAGCTTCAGAGAGAGAGAGAGAGAGAGAGAGAGAGAGAGAGAGAGAGAGAGAGAGATTCTTCCAGAATGTGAGGAACGTTTTTTGTCTTTATTCACTGTTCCATGTTGGTGGATCAATGCTTCTAAGGAAAGGCGTGAGCTACTTCGGAGTCTGGTGAGATACTGACTGAAGATGCAATAACTTGGTGATGTATGGGCGGGCTTCTACTTTTTGCTCCGCCCTCCTAACCATAAGCTCCTCCGATTTTTGTGACGTCACGTACCCCATGCTCCACCCATTTATATGATGTCATAAAGACTTCAGCCTTTACTCCCTCAACCACTCCTATTCGTTGGTCAGAGGTGACGTCATGAAGTCTCGTATTCAAATCACGGATGGAATGTTGTTATGCATAGGAAGGAGAACGCCAAATTTGAGAGACAAATCGGTAGACAGACCCATCCTTACAAGATTAAATGTACTTTAAAAAACTATAATACTTCGTTCTGCATCTATTTCTTAATTTATTATTCCATGGGCGTTTGTCTGCTCTCTCTCTCTCTCTCTCTCTCTCTCTCTCTCTCTCTCTCTCTCTCTCTCTCTCTCTCTCTCTGCATCTTTGTGAAAGAAATTATTAAACAAGAAGACTAATTAGCAAAAAAAAAAAACAAAAAAATAGAACTTTGATTAGCCATTAAATAGATAGGAAAGGAAACCTTGACTTCTAATTATTCCTGCGTAAAGGGTAGATATAGATAGATAAATGTAATCGGATTTTGTCGGTTCTCTGTTATAATGAAAGACAGTATGAAAGATTTTTTTTTATATATTTTACACTGTGGTCGCATACCTGTTCATCAACAGTTTCTGTGTATATGTGTAGGCGTGCATGCATGTGTTTTTTCTTTAAATTACGTATGTTTTATGTGTCTACAGTAATATTGCTTCATGAAGTTGGTCCCAATTTAATGACACATCTCGGTGCTGCATAAGGCTAGCAAGTTAACGACTCCACAGAAGATATTTGAGCTTCTTTACTATTTTGATCCGTATTGTTTATTTCTTTTGTCTGAATTTATTCCTGACATTAAATTCCTTTTCGTAGACAGCCTGTTCCTCATTCGAATAAGTGAAATTAAGTTGTTGTGCAATTGGGCTTTCAAAGAATGGTAACATTGTTGTAGGTTGTTATCTATTCTTGAGGAAGACACCCATCATTTGTCCTATAGGATAAAGACCCTTCTTTTGAAAACAGACTCTCTCATTAAACTGTTCCTCGAGGTTTTTATTGAATATTGTTGTTTGCACCATAGGGGCGCCATCTTTTCCCCATGGCAGAAAGAAAGCATAGAACATGATTTAAATGAATCCGAACCTGTGGTCGGTGAACTTTTGGGGATGATTGTATGCAACCCCTCAAGCTCCACCCTTCAGAAGGGAAGCTATATAGGTTATTAAGGTCACCTATTGGGTCAGGGAAACATACTAATTTAAGGGTTGCACATTCATAATAGGTTTAAGTTAAGATGATCATAAATGTCTAATGAAAACGGGTAAAAATAAGAGATTGGGCTCTTGTAAATTTCAATTTCCTCTTGTTATTTATGTAATAACATTCCGTCCACTGTCGGCATTATACTTAAGGATCTTTGCAGCGTCCCTTCGGCCCCTATAGCTGCAACCCCTTTCATTCCTTTTATTGTATCTCCGTTCTTATTGTCTTTCTTCCTTCTTACTTTCCATCCTCTCTTAACCATTGTTTCAACATTACTTTCAGCTCTGAATGTCCTCATAGGTCCTATCGCTTGACCTTAGATCTAAATCTAATATTACAATAACATTCTGTTTGGTTGGTATGGAGGAATCTCTAGACAATAATAATCTTGTAAAAAAGGAAATCAGGATTGAAAGATTAAATTCTTATATAATTACGATGAATGAAAACCAGATTCCTGACAGAATATTTTGTTCCCACCTTATGTACGTGTGTTGAATGTCTGCATGTCTTATGACTATTCAGAAGGTAGGAAGGCTGCTGATGTTAAATAATGGATGGAAAATTGAAAAAAGAAATGAGTAACACAGAATGAACAAAAAGGGCATGAACATTATCCTGGTAAATGTTAGAAAAAATGTTTAAGGAAACAAAAGAATTGGTAAGTTAGTTGATCACAAAGGTGGAGGTTTATCAAAGTAAAATGGATCTTAGAGCAGGAGATTTAGAAAAAAATTGAAAGTCAGAAGAGAATGCGCAATATTGTCTTGATTGAATGAATAATTTGAAGATCTGTTTATTGTTGATTATTGAACAAAGGCAGAGTTGACAGCATTGAGAAGCATTTGGAAGTACCAAATAAGGCTGCGGGAAATAGAGTGAAATGATAGGCGATGTAAAATCACCAGGTGCCAATGGGATTACCTGGGAGATACTCAGCGGTACTGACGGTACAGGTGAGATGCTGCCAGTAGTATGGAAGGTATGTCTGGCTGAAGGAAATGCTCTAAAAGAGAGAGAGAGAGAGAGAGAGAGAAAGAGAGAGGGAAGAGTGGAGGGAGAGAGGGATGGGTCAGTTTCTATGTTTAAAACATTGCTCAGAATGCCGGACAAAGCTTACGGAAGGTTGCTGATTGAAGCATTGGAAGAGCATTGGTTTTTGGCGGTAGAGAGTTTTTGTAGATCAAGTTTACATTTTGGAAAAAGTTGAGGAGTGAAAGAAAAGGGGAATATGCTTCGTACTTGGCTCATGACGAAGGGTATTTCTTTTTACGAGAAAGTTTTCTATAAAAGTTAAGTTTGTGTCTGGAGTGTGTTAAGATAAATCACTGGTGTAGTAGAAAACTTGGTGTAAGACAATAGTTTGCTGTACACCTGACCCTGCTTAACACCATGAAAGGATCAATGTAGTAAGTTATGAATCATGGGCTGGTTCGCTGAAGAGTATGAAGAGGAAGCCTGTAGTTGTAGGAGCTAATGTTTGCACATGATAATGTGCTGGTTGATAGTAGTACGTTACATACTCCAGTCGTTTGACAGGGTGCGCTGAAGGAAAAACTTGTAATCCAAAGTATGAGGAGTATTGTATGGCAGAAAACCGAAGTGTTACGGATTTGGAAGGAATTGGTCGAAATGAGATCAAATCATGAAAGTCGTTGGGGTCTTTGGAAAAATTGTCATATGGAACAGTAACAGTTTAGCACTCCAACGTTGGCAATAAAGAAGGAACCTAGAAACGATGTAATATAGTATTTCTTATCTAGGCTCTTAGAAACGATTGATGGAAGTATTATCAAATTACCTGAAAGCTACGAAAAAATTAGATGTTTTTATTCGTGATGAGAAGCAAACGTAAGGATAAAGAATGGTCAGGGCAAAGTTCTGCCTCCAAGCATAATTCCATAGTCTAAAATGCCTTGTTGCTTTTATGTAATGAGATGCACATTAGCATCCATTGGCCAGTGGTCTTTACTGTCAATTTTTCAATGTGTACATCAAATATGAAGCATAACGAGAGAGTTACAGGATTTGCCTTATAGGCTGATAACACAGTCTTTGCGCCCTATACATGATCGCCATATACCTCTTGATTGAGGTCTGTGTGTCTGAAGGAGATCATTGTATTGAACTGTTGCTAAGAAAGATAGCCTTGCTCATCATTATCCGACTCAGTGAAGGGAATAATCCCAAGATGATTTATATAAAATTATGCGAATATTTGTAATGACGTGTGAGTATCCGCATTTTGATTAATGACGGTCAGTAACAGGATTTATAAATGTGTTGTTTTGATTTTCCGTAATATGCACCGAACTATGGGAAGAAACCTCAATAGTAAGTGTGCTTGCATTGTAAATTCCCCGTGACACACAGCCTTTCTTGTCTTTCCGTTTATTTTTTATTTCTCTTTTTTCGTCCAGCATTCTTTGATTCCTTACTCTTAAAATTTAAGTCTGTTCATTTGCAACGCCGTAGCTATACTCATTTCCAGTCGGGAATCCTTAATGTTTCGTCAAGTCATTGACAGTCTAGGAGAAAGAAGAGAGAGGGAGGAGAGAGAGAGAGAGAGAGAGAGAGAGAGAGAGAGAGAATGAGAATGTAGACTAGTACGTCCACCTACTTCGTCTTCTCTCGATCTTCCTCAGGGGAGGAAGATATGCAATTTTTAAGTTATGAATTTATTGTTTCTGGAAGGGTGATAAGGGACGGTCCCTCTTCTCTTCAGTCCAGGGATCCTTATCAGTTGAGCTCCCCGCCTTAAGGTTAAGTGGGTAAACGGCAAGGTCACCCCGTCTCTATTCTTTGGTAATTTTAAATAAATTTATGATTAAAACGCATTCACAATCACACATTTATGCACTTACACATGTACATAAGCGGTTGTGCGTGCGCGCGTGCACGTATGTGCAGTGTTTACTATATTCTAAACTTATTATTTACTGAGTATATACAAATTTTTCACCCCTACCCATGGCA
This sequence comes from Macrobrachium rosenbergii, assembly GCF_040412425.1. Classification (NCBI taxonomy): domain Eukaryota; kingdom Metazoa; phylum Arthropoda; class Malacostraca; order Decapoda; family Palaemonidae; genus Macrobrachium; species Macrobrachium rosenbergii. Next base: position 31,545,936 of record NC_089799.1, on the reverse strand, counting down.
TATTCATGCTTTCAAGTAGTAAGTCACATAAGCCCAAAGAATATCGAATTCTCTCTATTTTGGGAATAACTTACACCTAAAGGATTTATATATGGTAAGTGTATCCACCCAGACCAGGATTCGAACCCATGTCTTTGCTTATTGATACGTGAATATCAGTTCCATTGATTATTTATTCAGTCATCATCTCTCTGAGTGTTATATCAGTCGACGAGGAGGCACAGGTTACCACGCTGGCCAGGTTGTATGCGCTTATCGTGTATAACTCCTTCGGGTGTAAGGCAAGAGAATTCTATCGTAATAGGTTATTTGTGATGTGGTTTAATATGCATTTGCGTATTATGTCCAGCGAAAACTTTACACACTTTCGATTTTATGATGAGTACGAGCTGGTAAATTTAAATAAAACGTAACGTAAAACAACCTTGGGTATTCAGGTGTCCGATTACTTTGCGGTTGGCACCCACCTTGATACCAAGTAGACATAACAATAATTAACTTTGCTGAAGATGATTTGTGGTATATTGAAAGTTTAGCTGCTGTTAACCCTTAGAAGATTGATTCTTAGTGTTAGCCTTCCAATATATTATATGTATATATATATATATATATATATATATATATATATATATATATATATATATATATATATATATATATACATATATATAAACATATATATATACACAAATATGTATATATATATATATATATATATATATATATATTGGAAGGCTAACACCAGAAGTCAAACTTCCAAGGGTTAACAGCAGCTAAACTTTCAGTATACCACAAATCATCTTCAGCAAAGTTAAATGTTGTTAGATCTACTTGGTATCAAGGTGGTGACAACTGTAAAATATAATATATATATATATATATATATATATATATATATATATATATATATATATATATATATATATATATATATATGTGTGTGTGTGTGTGTGTGTGTGTTTGTGTGTGTGTTCATTTTAGACTTCGGTCAAATCTTTTTGCTGACTCTATGTACATTCTCATTCATGTATGTTTATATTTATCTAGACGTTTTATTTGTCTGTAATTTAATCTTCCTGATCTTTTTTATGCGTTCTGATTTTTTCAGTTATACTTTGCCCTCCAAATTGTATTGCTGATAGAACTGAATGTTTTTCGTTTTTTTTTTTTTTTTTACAATTTTTTATCTCTCTTGCTAAGAAATCTCACAGAGAAAAAGAAAAACGCAGAATGAAACGAGACAAGGAGATGGCCTGTACGATACATTTCATCCCTAAATTATACTTTAAAATGATGGGCGATCAGTCTTTCTTTAGTGGGCTCTCTGTACAAGAGTCAAGTCTTTCTGATTGAAATCCGTTACAGAGAGAGAGAGAACCGATCATCAACTTGACCACAAGTTCCTTCAGCCGTAGTGGCAGATCATTTTCTTCAACTGATGTAGTGGGAGAGCTTGGTAAAAAAAAAAAAAAAGCTTCGATATTTAGGTTATTAACAAGCGTCCGCGGTTCACATTCCGTCACCGAATGGGGAGTTTTGTAATGTTTTTTCGCAGTCGTTAACGAAGGGGGAGTTTAAATGTTAGATTTGATTTGTATGTAAATGCAAATTTATGTAAATAAGAGCTCAGAAGATGAGTGGTAAGATGGTTATGATAATTATTTTTCTGTTTTGCATAGATAGATAGCTATATGTACCGTATATCAAATAACATTGAAAAATCTTTTTTCTCTGATAACTCGCTTTTTAGGAAATGAGGAATGCTCTAAGCAGATCAACATCTAAACTTGTGTATTACTGTAAATTTCATCCATTTCTTGCCTTGGAATTTTTATCTCAGAAGTGTGAGACATTCCATCTCATATCGACCACATTTATATAAATGTTATGCCTTTGCCCACTGATTTTAATTCTTGCCATTTCTGTAATATATAAAGTTCGTTAACGAGATCACAGTATTACGTCTGTGATACTTGAAAATATTTCTGACTCTCCCAATTTTCAAAGTCACCAGTAATTCTTTGATTTTCACGAAACTCATTAGACAGGTACCAAGGGGTTGGTAGTTGTTTTACCAAAATATTATTTACCTGGACTTACTATGCAAGGTCATAGTTCCTTTTAAATGTCAATATTAAATATTTTTTTGGTTTTCATGAAAGTGATTAGATTTGTAAATTTGGCTTTTGAATATTTTGCTCAGTGAGTTTTGACAACGGAAGTTTCAATGCCACAGGTTGTTTTAACGGCAAAAATTCAGTTTTTTCCGATTGTCATGAAAAGTGGTCAGTAGTAAACCTTAGAGGTTGATAATGGTTTTATCCAAATATTTTTGACGTCGGCCTGTTTTCAAGGTTACAGGTAAATTCTTATTATTATTATTATTATTATTATTATTATTATTATTATTATTATTATTGTTGTTGTTATTATTATTATTATTATTATTATTATTATTATTATTATTATTATTATTATTATTATTATTATTAAAATAGTTTAACCAGACCACTGAGCTCATTAACGGCTCTCGCGGGACTGGGCCGAAGGATTGGTTTGAAGTGGAGTACCAGGTCTAGGCCATAGGCCAAAGCACTGGGACTAAATAATGAATGAAAATGAAATTTTAAAGAATATGCAAAATGGCATATGCTTCTATACACTGGAACACACGCAAACATTAAATGCGGTTACGGATAAAGTTAAAGATGAAAAAATTGTACTTTTTTCTTCTCAAGATCTCAGAAACTTTGTCATGACGAATAAAGATAAAGTTTTAAGGGTGACTCGTTAGCTTTTGACCTAAAAAAAAAATCGTTTTCTCTTCAAAAATGCTACTTTTTTCTTCCTGTCACCTTCGTAATTTTGTATTGTTATTACGACAAGAAATATTAATCATAATCCTGAACATGAGAATGGTTTTGATAAGCCTTATGCTAGAATGATTAGTTTTAGAAACCGTTACTGTTATGTCATGTTCTCATGGTAGTATCTGTTCGTCTGTACAGGTGCAGTTAAAATCTCCATATTACTGTTATCAGTCTCAAAGTAGGCTACTTTCATAGATAATGTTGTTTAGTGCAAATACTGTTCTTATTAGTCTTGAAAAATTGTCTTTATCTTTATGAATGCTGTTTATATTGAATATACCCAGATTCATCGCTATCTTGTTGCTCTTCCAGTATGTTATTATTATTATTATTATTATTATTATTATTATTATTATTATTATTATTATTATTATTATTATTATTTAGCAGTCAACGGTGTTAATCATTGTTACTGCTGTCTTTGTAAGTTTTGTTCCAAATATTTGCCTTTTGACTGTTTCCCTTGTAATTCTTAATTTTTTCATTTTCTTTATTTTCAATTCTTGTTATTTTTACTTATTTCTCCACTTTTTCTCTTTTCTTTTTCTTCGTCTTGAATGACAGCCTTTTAATATGTAACTAATTTTAGTTATAAAATTGTCCAAAGTTTTGGGTACTTTTTACCCCAAAGTCTATTTTGCATTGATTCAAGGACCATCATTTTAAAATGACCCAGACATCATCATTTTGCATTAGGATTAATTCTGGGACCAACTTCTTGTATCAGCTCAGAGACCAGTGGGTTACAACGAATCAAGAGACCAGCATTTTACAGTGATTCAGAGGCTGGAAAAGAAACTTCACATTTTATATTCAGAGACCAACATTTTATTATGAATCAGAGACCCGCCCGGTGTTCTTGATTCTGAAAACCAATCTTATCTTTCTGTTGCTTTCGGCACTAACTCTTTTTGATTCCTAATCTAATTCTTTGCCAAAATATATTGAAGGCAATAATGTCCGAGGAGATACGGGAATAATTAAAGACGCCTGATTGATTAATAGGCACTATAGCGGCATTTTTCCATTGTGACGAAAGACCGATTGGTTATTGGTTAAACTTTCTTTTAATTAAATGTCACAACAACAGCGGTCATCAAGGCCAACTAAATTCATTCACAGCTAAATTATTTATTTAGGAATAGTTCAAATGAAGCTGTGTTACAGTACGTTTATTCCTGCACATTGACATTCAGAAGACGAAAATACGGACTGTGGTTAAATGGAGAGAGAGAGAGAGAGAGAGAGAGAGAGAGAGAGAGAGAGAGAGAGAGAGAGAGAGAGAGAAGGAAAATCAAAATCTTTGAAGGTCGAACATGAGAGAGAGAGAGGACAAGACAAAGAAGTCCTTAATCTGTGAGGGACGAAAGTAAGAGAGAGAGAGAGAGAGAGAGAGAGAGAGAGAGAGAGAGAGAGAGAGAGAGAGAGATGACGAGACAATGAAAATCAAAATCTTTGAACGTGAGAGAGAAAGAGAGAGAGAGAGAGAGAGAGAGTGAGGTGAGGTCACTTGAACGACGTTGCATGCACAGTTTCATATTTTCAAAAGTGAATTCTGTCTCTTAAATTCATTGTGCTCGTCGCTCCCTCCCATCCATCCAGTTTTTCCTTTCTTTTCTTTTATTTTGTTTTTCGTAGTTCTTCTGGTTCTTTAGCTTTTCTTGCAATACGTGGGTTTCCCGTGTTCTAATCGTCGTTCCATAACTTCAAAAATTATGAACGTGTTGTGTATCGGTCATTCATTACGCACCTCTGAATTATTGTTTATTTTGTATGTAATGCCTGTGGAAGCACACATATACATATATATATATATATATATATATATATATATATATATATATATATATATATATATATATATATATATATATATATATATATATATATATGTACTGTGTATGTGCACTACATATATATATATATATATATATATATATATATATATATATATATATATATATATATATATATATATATATATATATATATATATATATATATATATATATATATATATATATATATATAGTGTGTGTGTGCACATGGGCGTGAAAGCGACCAGAGTATAAAATACTTTCCTGTATTTTTCCTTTTTCCTTTTCCGTACTGTATCTCAAATTTCTGTAACTGCATCTGACTCAAAGTCTCCTGATGTCAGATCACCATCCTTCCTTTTTCGAACGCGGATATGTGTCGCGTCTTTTGCAACAAGGAAAACTTGTCTACCGAGGTCATAGGAAAGAAAGATTATTCATGTGGCAGGCTGTCTCCCAGATCCACTGTGAAAGTCAGTTTCATTTGAGCCTCTCCCGGCCAGTGTAAGATATAAATTACCATATTAATCGCTGCGGCGTTGCCCTGTCTGATTATCAGCATCACAGTCGTTGTTTGTTTATTTTTGCCATTCCTTTATTTTTATTTCAGAATCATGACACACAGTTCAGTTGTTTCCATGTGTGAATATGCTTGTTAATTCATGTTTATTGTTTGTTCACCAGATTGTTCACTTCATTTTACCAATTATGTTTTGATATTTAATGCATTAATTGGTTATGTAATTAATATGTTAATTTACTTTTCAGAAAAGTTGCGTTTCGCCTTCATTTTGTGTTTGTTTCTATGTTAATTGATTTATTATTTCATTAATTCCTTTTTTTCTCGGCATTTCATGGACCCGTTGTGCCTTAGATTTAAACCCTCTCACGAGAAATCGAATTAAACCCGGAAAAAAGAATAACGTTTTCTGATAATCCCTTTATTCAGGTCGTTTCTGATTCAAATTAAGGATCTTTGAATCATTTATACAATTTATTTTGATCCTTTCTTCTCTGCTTTGGCTTCTACTTGAATAACATTTGTGAATCGCAATTATGTACTAATGCAATCTGGAATATCTCTCTCTCTCTCTCTCTCTCTCTCTCTCTCTCTCTCTCTCTCTCTCTCTCTCTCTTTGTCACGTGTAAGAAGGGTATTAATGTTTATAAAGATTGGGAGATCTAGTTTATATGTAAGTGTGTATATAGTGTAAGAAGGGTATTAATGTTTATAAAGATTGGGAGATCTAGTTTATATGTAAGTTTGTATATAGTGTAGAATATAATATTTATAAAGATTGGGAGATCTAGCTTATATAGTATATATATATATATATATATATATATATATATATATATATATATATATATATATATATATATATATATATATATATATACACACTTACATATAAACTAGATCTCCCAATCTTTATAAACATTAATACCCTTCTTACACGTGAGAGAGAGAGAGAGAGAGAGAGAGAGAGAGAGAGAGAGAGAGAGAGAGAGAGAGAGAGAGAGAGAGAGAGATTACGTTAGTAGATAATTGCGACTCACAAATGTTATTCAAGCATAAGCCAAAGCAGAAAAGAAAGGACTACAATAAATTGTATAAATGATTCAAAGATCCTTAATTTGAATCAGAAAGACCTGAGTAAAGGGATTATCAGAAAACGTTATTCTTTTTTTATATTTTATATATATATATATATATATATATATATATATATATATATATATATATATATATATATATATATATATATATATATATGGATAGATACATAGATACAAATTTATACTGTGTGCATGTATAAAAGGGAAGTGGGAGAGAGAGAGAGAGTTTCGGATGTGCTGGAAAAGAAGGACGAAAAAGTAAGAAGTAAAAAGAAACTTATCGATGTAACAAATTAAAGGCCCTCCGCCCTTTCCAGGTGACGCCCTGCTTTTGCGCAAAGTTTAACACCTCATCCCGACCAATTTTTTTTTTTCTTATTCATTATTTGTTACTTTTTCATGAGGCTGCCTTCTGTTTTTGGTTAGTTGTGCCTTGTTTCTGCATTTTAGTTTGTTGTTCGTAATTTTTTTTATTGTTTGCTATTTCATTTTGGTCTCTCCCTCTCTATACTTTTAGTTTTCACTCTCTTATGCTTTCTCTCTAAGAGTGATTTATTATAATTTTTCTTTTTGTTTGACCGCCTTTTTTTTCGTTTTTTTTTTTTTTTTTTTTGACTAAGCATTAAGATGCATCCTCTTTTACGTATTTTATTGGTATAATGATGCCAATAAAGTATCATTAAAGTATCTTACTTGTTGTTTTTACGCATATTTTTTCAACATGTTACCCGCTAATTTTATTATTTCGACCTTTGTGTCTTTATATTTTTTCTTAGTTTTGTACTTGTCAACCACTTTTAGATATTCCAACTCTTTCATTTTTCATCACACGCTTATTTTCTGTTTTCTAAGGTTTTTATTTCGTAAAGTTTCCTCTTTCGAAACTCAAGATTTGCTTAACTTTTTTCATTTCATTGTACGTGAAAATACAATGGAATTCTCTTTTATTCGATACAGCTTTTTTTTTTCATTCCCGCTTTTCTAGTTCTTTTGGAATATGCATATTTCTATGAAGATATAGTTGAAAGTGAATGTTACCGACGCCAAAGTATATCAGAGAAAGTGAAAGTCAAGAAGACGATTTGATATTAAAAAGTTTAGACACTGGAGAAAAGAAACGGGTGACTCGTGTATAGAAGGATGATGGTAGAACGACATAAGAGTTTAGAAAAGGAAGGCAGCAAGAGTTTAGCAAAAGTGGAATTGGCAGAGAGTATCTGAGAGCGCAATAGTTTGAATGTGTCTAGGGATTGTTGAGCCAACTGCTGTTGGATAGGATTAAAACTAAAAAAAGGACGTTGTCGGTATGCATCATCTATATGTGAGCTTATTATTATTATTATTATTATTATTATTATTATTATTATTATTATTATTATTATTATTATTATTATTCAGAAGATGAAACCTATTCATATGGAACAAGCCCACAGGGGCCACTGACTTGAAATTCAAGCTTGAAAAGAATATGGTGTTCTTTAGGAAGAATTAAGAGGAGGTAAAGAGAAATATTGAAAGAAGAAAAGGAAGATGATGATGATAAATATGTACATCAAATATATGTGAGCAGGAAGGGCTGAGTTGGTGGCAGACTCGAAAAAGGCTACCAAGTCGGATAAGGTTTGGAGTGTTTAGATGCCGTTTGGCAATTGAGAAAGAATGGCAATGCTTAAGCTGGTGTAAAGCCGTCTAATGACGAACGCTTAGCTTGGAGAGCCTTATTAATTAGGTATTTAAAAGTACTAGTAACAACCTTTGTTTTAGAGGCTAAAAGATGCACGCCTTACGCATACAGGGTGTTTCGAAATTAGAGCCCCCCCCCCCCTACAGCATAAACTAAAATTGATATGGACAAAAACAAAAGTAATTCAGAACAGGTATTTATTTAAGTTTCTCTCTGAGTATTTAATATTTTGTGTGACCTCCATCTGCCTGTACCACAGCCTGCATTCGTGACGGGTATGGTTTCAGCAAATCGCAAAAAAGCTGAGACTCAAACTCCATTTCCCTGAGCACTTCGGTCACCTCTCTTCGCAGGTCATCGAGGCTTGGTATACCATCATAGTTCACTGTGTGTGCTTCAACACGATCCTTTAAGATACTACCAATGTTTTCACACGCATTAAGGTCAGGGGAGCTACCTGGAAATTCATTTGACGAGAAGAAATCAATACCACTGTTTCAAAGCAGCTCCTGTGTTTGAAGAGCCTTGAAACATGATGCCTTATCATGCAAAAATGTGACTTCTTCAACAGGTAACACATTTTCAGGATCTTTGAGGAAAGGAAATGCTCCACCAGTAAGCACAGTTTCTCTGAAGTATTCGCCATTCCATGACTGTCCTTTTTCTTTGATGATCCACATTAACCGTTTGGCTGTGAAACAGAAAAATTCCCAAACATTCAGGAAGCCTCACAACTTGGCGATAGCACACGTTATCGCTGATATCACCCAACTTTGCAGCCCAAATGATGTCATTTTTATGATTTGGCTTCCTGACTATGTAAATGAAGAATTCATCTGATGCGGCAACATGGAGAAAGTCAGCTTTATCCCAATCTTTAAGAAATGAACCACAAAACCATGCACGGTGTTCTCTCTTGCTGAGTGATGTTGGGCTTGCAGATAACATGAAATGGCTTGATTCCAGATTTTTTCAACTCTTCTTTCCCCTTTTTGTTTCTAGTTCAAGCGCCAATTTACGTAAAGACTTTCTTGGTCTACCCACTGCCTCAGCTATGATGTGTTTTGACTCCTGAGAAAGGACTTCAGGCCTTCCAAGATTCTCGCTCTCTTCGCAATGATAGTCGTATGGATTTTTGTTCCAGTTTCTTTTAACAAAGGATTAATCTCTTTTAATGTATTTAGCTATCCAGGAACATGAAATGAAGGATGTGCCAGCATCCCTGGCCTCTCTGAAGGTTGTAGCCCAGATTCGGTCAATCCATCTGATTTCCTCCGAGTCGTTAGCCATGGCTGTATCTAACTCCGTCACTCAGTCTGAAAATACAAGAAATGTAAAATGAAAAATAGCTTAATAGAAACTTAAAATAATGTACCTGGAGATAGGCTATAGCAGAAAACTTCATAAATTTCCATTTGTCTGTGGAGGTTGGGGGGGGGCCTCTAATTTCGAAACACCCGATATATATATATGTATACATATATATATTTATATATGTATGTGTGTATGTATTATATATATATGTATGTATGTGTGTGTATTATATATATATATGTATATATATATATATATATATATATATATATATATATATATATATATATATATATATATATATATATATATATTCTTTCGTGAACAAAATATTTCATTCACGTGAATACGTATGAAATATTATGCGAATGTTGATAAACATGTTTTGGAGATTATCTGTATAATTTTGCATTCTTAATTCCTCTCACAAAAGCACAAGCACAGATGCACACGCAAACATATATACATACATGCATATATATATATATATATATATATATATATATATATATATATATATATATATATATATATATATATATATATATATATGTATATATATATATATATATATATATATATATATATAGATATATATATATATATATATACATATATATATATGTATATATATACATATAGTATATATATAGATATATATATATATATATATATATATATATATATATATATATATATATATATATATATATACTGGTAATGATGTGGTTCCCTGGAAAGAAATTGATTTAGCCCGTTCGTCCGCTTGTCAGCTATGCCCTTCATACTCGGAAGTAGACTACGCCCTGGGGTGAGTAAACCCAGACTTCTATTATTCCGTGTCTTTTAAAAACTGTTCCAGCAATATTTTCAACTCGTGTTTTGATTAATTAAGGGGATGTTTTTCGCCCCACCAGCCCCAATCACAATTATTCTAAACGGAGAAGGAAAGGATGCAACGTATTCCGGTTCCCAGAAAAATTCATCAAGTTTGTTTAATATAAACACACAGAAACACACATCCATCTATATGTATATATATGTATATATATATATATATATATATATATATATATATATATATATAGAGAGAGAGAGAGAGAGAGAGAGAGAGAGAGAGAGAGAGAGAGAGAGAGATGATATGACACAAAATCGGCTCCATTGACTCCTAAATTTATAGCTTTACATTTTTTATTTCTTTTAAAAGAAAGAAAAATGAGGACTTTAGATTTCTGTTTGGCACCAATAGCTATATAAAAAAATATGATATCGCTACATGTTTGTCCTACATAAAAAATTCTTTTGTGCTTAATATAAATGCAAAACCATGGTGCCTTAATAATGGTATTTTTATATTTCCTACTTTGCAGAAAAGACTCCAAAATATTCTATGAGCTTTCCTAATGTTCCCCTTAGAGCGGACTCATAGTTCTCTGGTGTCCATCTATTTTAACCTGTAACGATGAATAATTCTGTCATTGTCAGCAGATAAAATACCTACAGTATCAATGAAAATCATAACCATATGAAGTGACGTTAACGCTGAGGTCAATTTTAACTTCTCGTGTGTTGGCTGTTGGCATTTGTACCGGTAATGTACAATACGTAATAAAGAAATTTGGAATTATATACTCAGTAAAACCTCAACCTCTTTGAGGTATCTACTTCACTTAACTTCGCATTTTGCCTTGTATTTGTTCTTTTATTCTTAAGTATTTTTGAAAATAAAACAGAAAGCTTGATATAAGAGAAATAAATCAAGAATTTAAGCAAAAATACAGCGAAATCACCAGCAGAAAATATTTAGAATGAACAGGCGAATTTTATCATATAGCTTATATTCATTTTCCCTTTGGGTTGACAAAAATTCTAGGAAGGATGTTATATACTGGACGGTTAACTAGGGAATTAGGATTTCCATTATGCATTCATTAAGAAGAAATACTTTTCCCTATGCATCAATTACCGCCGTTGACGTCTGCTCTGTAACTTTCTGTGGTCTAATCTGCGTCAAGGTCCTGTCCATTACACCCCTGCTGTATACAGGGTTTTTATTATTTCGGGTGTGTTCCTGCCGAACTATAATAGGCGACTCACGTATGTCAACAAAGTGAATGGTAGGCAAAAAATCGTTGAGGTTAAGTAAGAAAGAAAAACGTTGATTAAAAGTGATAAATGGAAACGAATATTAAAATGTCATTAGTACAAAATCATCCGAAGCTTTGTATTGAGGAGCTCATTAGTAGTGGGATGGGTAATGTGACGAGGGTTTCCAAAAAGCTATGTCAGGTATAGATAATTGTTATTAATGTCTCTTCGTATTATAAAAGAAATGCCACAGTGAAGATAGTCCACAGTATATGAACTGTCACGCCCAGTTGAGGTGTCAGTTTCCTAGAAACTTGAAGATTGTCAGCCAAATTTAGCAGACACGGGTTTATATGCAATAAAGTCTTCCCCCATGGTTGATGATTTTAAATAAACCCTTTCTGGAAAAATTCTCAATACAAACAATATTTTGATTAAAACAGTAGAAGCCTGTGTTAGCAATTTGGAAGAAATACTTCTAATTATTAGAGTACGTCGTTTATCAAGAAAAATTATCAATTGCTCTTGTTTCCAGTGTGATTGGTGGTTGGTGGAATATTTGCCCAATACCTCACTCTTAATCAGGTGGAAGAAATAATTTATCTCTCGCTAAAAAAAAATCTCATTTTACAGATTATTGATTCACTGAATAAAAAAAGGGAGGCAGAGGACGAAACCTCGAATTTCTTTACAAATTACTTCTTATGAAGTGATTGAAATGAAACGAAGTAGACTAGAACAGAAATGCCTCAATGGCCAGTACCAGCCTTTCAGAGGTTGATGAGACCTTTTAGAAAGTACGTCATTTGGGCATCGATTTAAAGACAGATGGATCAGTGGAGTATTTTGAAGATTTGACTCGGTAGTGGAAGGGGTTTGTATAACGTGGGGAATGCTTGTAGAAATGATTCTTGAGGACGTAATTAGGGCAGTTGATAGAATGAAGAATGGAAAGATGGAGAGCTACCCGGTGTTGACTGTGACTGAGGGACTGGTGCTTTAATAGCGCGTGGTCAAAAGTCCCTGTACATTGTTGTTTTTAAACCAGGCAGCGGTTCGAATCCCACTAATGACGGAGCAGTTATCAATTATAATTCCCCTTGGATGTAAGATATTGCCTAGGTTTAGTGAAATGGATATCAAACGTTATCTGTTGCTTAATATTTTTATTATATTATATAAAGTTTCACGGTGTATGCGATAAAAATTCATATATGCATTCAGTTGTATATGTATGTATATACTGTATATGAGTGCATGTGTGTGTGTGTGTATGTATATATGGCATATTTACAACCTTAAATTTACCAGGGTCGGTCAAGAATTACGGGAAGGTAAAAAGTAATATTAATAAAAGAATACTCAAGAATTACAGGAAGGTAAAAAGCAACATTAATAAAAGAGAATTCAGCGAAAGCATCCACAATGACATGTGAAGTAATAAACAGCCAGTGAGAAATATGTGCTAGAAATTGATTACTCATCATTCACAACCCTTCCCCCGCCGCCGCCGCCGCTATCCACCGAATGATAAAACGGTGTGAAACGCACATACACACGCACAAATATCGCAAGGGCATTCATTAGCCATGCGGTTCTTCCATGCTGTACGTTGAGCGTGTCATTTACGGTAGCCTCATAAATAAGAGAGAGAGAGAGAGAGAGAAATTGAATGAGCTTTTGGTCGTAAAGAAAGAGTGTGTCTCTTTATGTAAGTAGGATAGAGAGGGAATTTTCATTAGGTTTTGGTCTTAGAGAAAGTCTCTCTTTCTCTCTCTCTCTCTCTCATATATATATATATATATATATATATATATATATATATATATATATATATATGTGTGTGTGTGTGTGTATATATATATATATGTATATATATATATATATATATATTATATATATATATATATATATATATATATATATACATAGAGAGAGAGAGAGAGAGAGAGAGAGAGGGAAATTTATGAGCTTTTGGTCATAGAGGAAGAGTATATAAGTAGGAGAGAGAGAGAGAGAGAGAGAGAGAGAGAGAGAGAGAAGAGAGATGGCGTTCGTAAATGACCGCCCCTTCTATTACTAGAAGTCCGATGCCAGATTAAACCGGCGTCGGACATGCAAAGTAGATGGGTCAGATGCTGGCTTTCACAAGGGGCATTAGAGACCCACACACGTGTTTGTTTCGAATAAATATTCTCAATGACATGCTTGGGAAAAAAGGTAAATTTTTCTGCCTGTGGGAGAGAGAGAGAGAGAGAGAGAGAGAGAGAGAGAGATGGAGGAAGAACGGGATAGAGAGGAGTTCCAATGAGGAGTGTGTGTGTGTGTGTGTGTGTGTATGGTAAAAGATGATCTTACTGGGAGAGAAACGGTGGCAGAGAAATAAGCAGTTGCCACTCTGTACAAACTGATACGAGATTTATAATGAAAGTTAATCAGATGTGTTCTCAATAATTTGGAGTCGCAAGAGAGGTGTAATTTATTGCTTGAAATCTTTAAATCTCTTGACTCCCTTTAAATCATGGTAACCAATCAAGATGGAAAATTAAGGCGGACCTTGCCACGAAAATAATTTTACATAAAAAAGGCAATAAATCTCGGAAATGGCAAACTAGGTCAAGCGTGAGTTGCAGAGTTGCAATTGACACAGGTCATCAATCAAATGGCTCAGCATGTGACCTCACCCGGTTATAAATCACTGATTGATGACTCCGAGATTCAAGTTTCCTTCTGTTGAGCTCGGTCTCTTAATTCATCTTTTATTGATGACAACAGCGCTCCTTTTTGTCCAGTGTGTGTTTTCGAAAGTAGATGATGATTATGATCTTGTCTTAGAACTCACATCAATCTAGTTTGCGCTGATGTTTCCTTTTTTTTTAAACTGAATAGAAATGTCGTTGATAAACGGTAGTGCCGACTGTAGAACGACATTGGAAGTCTTCGGTCCCAATCGTAAATATATCGGTTAAAATGGCAATACAATGGACAATGACGATAATGATGTTTAAATTATAGACGAAGATATGATGAAGTTCACAGAACAAGATGTTTAAGGCAACGCTTGAATTCTTAGCAAGTTGTGATGCATCGCTGAGGACAATATCCAAATAATAATTTTTTATTGTGTTTTCCATTTGTTTCTATAAATGTTTTTGTAACATCTGTAAATCCATAGCTGGAGTAAGTTGTTGAAAATGTACACAGATGTTTCGTAAGAGCAGCTGCAAGGGTATAAAACTGCTCAATAATAGATTGAGGGCTTAGGAACATATAAATCCATGTCTCATGTATATGTATATATATATATATATATATATATATATATATATATATATATATATATATATATATATATATACATATACACATACAGTTTCTTGGAAAGTCTTCATGCTATGGGTTACTAGATCCCGCGCCCCTAAGGTCTTACTCTAGCAGATGCTTATTCCAATTTACAGCTAGATGAAGTGGTTAATAGTAGGCTGGAAGTGCTTCAGAGACCTGATGCATGTGAGCTGATCTCTGCACCACTCAGACACAGAGCCCAGAGACTTGATGCATGCGAGCTGATCTCTGCACCACTCAGACACAGAGCCCAGAGACTTGATGCTTTGGCTGACTGCACCTTCTAAAGATTGAAGGGGCTGTCGCCACATCTTATACTGTATATATGCATGATTTCATGTGAAGGTTTGACTCTGCATCCTGGAAAATATCTTCCAGAGTGTTTCTGTATAAATTGCAATACGGCTGTTGCTTTGTTATCAACCAGGTACACGGCCACTTCTTCCCCTCCTCCTCCTGCCCTCCCCACACCGTGTCAAGTTAAGTATACCTTAGTTTTACCAGACCACTGAGCTGATTAACAGCTCTCCTAGGGCTGAAGTTAGTAGGACATTGGCATAGACTTTCATTATAAAGACATCATCCTTTTGTTATGCTTACGGCAAAACACATATTGTCCTAAGAGTTGTAACCTATCGTGTTGTTTCCCCCATCTACCAGTGATTTCGGCCTGCTGCACGAAACTTCACCTAGACTCTCTTTGACACCCAAATTATTGAGAACAACTCAATCTAACGGTGGGAACGGCACTTTTTCCTTATCTCTGTTTCTCTCCCCAGCAAAATCAGCTTTGAACGCACGCTCATTCACACTCACTCTCCATCTGAAGTGCTCACTGAGCAAGAGGCCGTTCTAGCACAAGGCAGGCTTCGGTACCAGCGTCAGGTAGGTCATGAAAAAGGACATGCGGTTAGCAAACTCAACTTGAAAGATTTGTTGAGAAGCGAAAGGTTTTACCCTTCTGGTGTTACACCGCAAAAGCATAAAGGCTTTTATGTGTGTGTGTGAAACAAAGAGAGAGAGAGAGAGAGAGAGAGACATGCATGCAAATATATGAAAACTCGCATATCTAGTGTAGGTAGTGTCTTTTTTAGAATAGAAGTTCGTATGAATTTCCATTTAAGAATTTTATATTAAAAATAATGCTTGGGCATGGCAGATTTTACAGTTATTAATGATGATATATCTAGATTGATGGGGATCCCGTATTTCAGTCAGGTAAAATGCATAGAATATACTTTTTGGCTCAGTCAGGTAAAATGCATAGAATATACCTGGGGAATTTCAGTTTGCGTAGGAATTTTATATTCAGGTAAAAAAAATAGAAATGCTTGGGCATGGCAGATTTTACAGTTAAAATTAATGATGATATATCTAGATTGATGGGGATCCTCAGATAAAAATGAGAATATACCTGGGGTATTTCAGTCAGGTAAAATGCATAGAATAATATACAGTCAGATAAAATGCGTAGGGGATAGCTCCAGGTAAAATGTGGCTCAGTCAGGTAAAATGCGTAGAATATACCTGGGGATCCCGTAGCTCAGTCAGATAAAATGCGTAGAATAGAATATCAGATAAAATGCGTAGGAATATACCCGGATCCCGTAGCTCTCAGATAAAATGGGATCAGTCAGTAAAATGTGTAGAATATACCTGGGTAGCTCAGATAAAATGCGTAGAATATACCTGGGGATCCTGTAGCTCAGTCATAAAATGCAGTCAGGTAAAAGAATATACCTGGGGATCCCGTAGCTCAGTAAAATGCGTAAATCTGGGGATGTAGTCAGGTAAAATAGAATATACCTGGGGATCCCGTAGCTCAGTCAGATAAAATGCGTAGAATATACCTGGGGATCCCGTAGCTCAGACAGATAAAATGCGTAGAATATACCTGGGGATCCCGTAGCTCAGTCAGTAAAATGCATCAGGTAAAATGCGTAGAATATACCTGGGGTAAAATGCGTAGAATATACCTGGGGATCCCGTAGCTCAGTCAGGTAAAATGCGTAGAATATACCTGGGGATCCCGTAGCTCAGTCAGGTAAAATGCGTAGAATATACCTGGGGATCCCGTAGCTCAGTCAGATAAAATGCGTAGAATATACCTGGGGATCCCGTAGCTCAGTCAGGTAAAATGCGTAGAATATACCTGGGGGGGAATATACCCTGTAGCTCAGTAGAATATACCTGGGGATCCGTAGCTCAGTCAGATAAAATGCGTAGAATATACCTGGGGAAGCTCAGTCTCTCTCTCTCTCTCTCTCTCTCTCTCTCTCTCTCTCTCTCTCTCTCTCTCTCTCTCTCTCTCTCTCTCTTTCGATTCATTTTCCTATTTATTATTTTTTATTGTTTCTTGGATACAGAAGGGAAGTATGTTAAAGATACTTTTTAAATTCGTACCCCCAAAAAAATCAGATAGACAAATCTTGCCTTCCGCAGTAAAAAGAGAAGAAGAAAAAAAAGAGGTGTAGGGTTAATCAAAGAGGAGGGAAACTCAATGTGCGTGAGGTTTATTATTACCGGGCGACACTGACATAAGGTAGACTAACTAGACCACGTTAATCATGCGCGCAAACGGCGATAAGTGGACGGCAAAAATCTCTCTCTCTCTCTCTCTCTCTCTCTCTCTCTCTCTCACAGTCCAGATGCCTTGTGACTTGCATGCCAAGTGATAATTTAATCTCGCTTTTCCTTCGCTCTTATTGACGCGGTCTTCCATTAGTTGTCGAATACACGCTGATTTATTCCAGTTTATTTTGGAGACTTGATGGGCTCTCTCTCCTCTGTTCAGCCCTCCTCTAAAGTATTTCTCGGACCCTTCCCCCAACCCCACTTCCTTCCCCCGTCTGCCTCCGTTCTGCTTCTACCCTTCTACCCCGCTACAATTGCAGAAAAATTTCATTCGTCATGGTATACTACCTTTCTTCTCTTTAATTCAGTACCCTTTTTTTCCGAGAGTGTTTCGATTATTTTCCAATTAGGTACCTGTAAAATTTTTCCTTTTTTCAATTTGCACGTATATCCATTTGTTTGCTAAGTCTTTTGAAAATTGTTTTCAATATTTTAGTAACAAAGCACAAATTTAGAAGCCTGTTAGTGAAATGTCTGCATTTACTTGTGACCAGATATTTTTTCTTTGAACTCGGTATGACGGTAACTTTGAAGTGAAGATTATAGTTTTATTCCATATACATATGATAGTAGGAGTGCCATTTATGGCAGTTTTTACACTATACTTTTATTTTTATTATCTGTGTGTGTGTGTGTTTAGTAGAATTCCATTTTATCTCTCCTTTTGTGTTTGACATTAATCCCCCCTCTCTCTCTCTCTCTCTCTCTCTCTCTCTCTCTCTCTCTCTCTCTCTCTCTCTCTGTTTAGCAGAATTCCACTTTGTCTCCTTTTGTGCGTTCACCATTCTTCTCTCTCTCTCTCTCTCTCTCTCTCTCTCTCTCTCTCTCTCTCTCTCTCTCGTTTATGCAACATTATGCGAATGGAATTGCTCCCCGTTTTTAACGTAATATGTAATGCCTAAATTCATGGATTCGTTCTCTGTGGATTTTCAGTCATATTTCATATTAAGGTTTAATAGTGAATGAAAAACGAAATATAAAAGGATTTAGTGTTATATTTATTGCTTCATGCTTTATTTGTAATGGAAGTCTGCGAGCTGATTTGTGGGGAATAATCACACATAAATGTGTGGGACCATATTCTGTGAAAATGTATATGTATTTGTATGCATATATGTACACATACACATATACACAGTATATATAAATATATATACACAATATATATAATATATATATATATATATATATATATATATATAAATATATATATATATATATATATATATATATATATATATATATATATATATATTTATGTGTATATGCATATGTTTAATTGTAATATCCAAAATGCCATCTCAACTAATGAGAGCATATGGTTATTGCAATTACTTATGTATCTAATAAAAATTACCTTAGATGGTTATTATATATTACATATATATATATAATATATATATATATATATATATATATATATATATATATATATATATATATATATATATATATATATATATATATATATATATATATATTTTATATATTTTATCACAATTTTTGTCACATAGACGCGTGCAGGTGTATTACCATCTAATTTCGTGACACGCAAAGGGCCTTTGTGAAATTCCTGAGCTCATGTGGTGTGTTTTATTTTCCTTGCTTGCCGAGAGCCTCCAGATTTGCTGAACAGCAGCACCAATATGCAGTAAATGTGCCTTG
This sequence comes from Macrobrachium rosenbergii, assembly GCF_040412425.1. Lineage (NCBI taxonomy): Eukaryota > Metazoa > Arthropoda > Malacostraca > Decapoda > Palaemonidae > Macrobrachium > Macrobrachium rosenbergii. Next base: position 31,526,899 of record NC_089799.1, on the reverse strand, counting down.
CTGTAGGACTTCCCAGTTCCAGAGGTCCTTTGTTCCTCACACCGTTGGACTGTGGAACAGTTTCCCTGAGGATGTCGGGCAATTGGAACTTACGAAGTTCAAGCGAAGATGCAGTGCATTACTACCCTAATGCTATTCCCATTGCATTTTAGTACACATTTTTGTCTATTTATTAATTTGTTGTTTCTTTTTAACAAGTGAGAACTCTTTCTGTATTTCCCTTTACTTTCTTTTTTCCTAATGAACAATATATTCTTTTGGAAGCCTGAATTTCAAGTCTATGGCCTCTGTTGGCTTGTTCAATATGAATAGGTTTCATCTTCTGAATAATAATAATAATAATAATAATAATAATAATAATAATAATAATAATAATAATAATATATATATATATATATATATATATATATATATATATATATATATATATATTTTTTTTTTTTTTTAATAATATATTATATATATATATACTACCCTAAGAAAACGTATATATGAACACACCCTAAACCTTAAGGATTTGGTTGTTCAAAAAAATTTTTATTAATTATAATTCTCGAAACTTTAGGCTTGGCTCCTTAAGTACAGTTTCGGAGAAGGGTAAAGCAGGTGCCATTATATTTCGTTTTGTGCAAATATGTTTATTTGCGTGCACATGCATTTCCACAGTAACATCGTACATAGCAGACCTTTCAGATTAGAAATAGAAACCAGTTGTTGGATTGCAATGCTGACATGAGGATTTCAATACATGTAGGCAAACTGTCTTGAAATCCAACATGTATGCAAACTGTCGAGCTCTTCTTTGGGAGAGTCGGTAGAGCTGTGGACTGGCACTCGCCGGGCCTGAGTTCGTGTCCCCGGCCGGCTGATGAAGAGTTAGAGGAATTTATTTCTGGTGATAGAAATTCATTTCTCGCTATAATGTGGTTCGGATTCCACAATAAGCTGTAGGTCCCGTTGCTAAGTAACCAGTTGGTTCCTAGCCACGTAAAATAAGTCTAATCCTTCGGGCCAGCCCCAGGGGAGCTGTTAATCAGCTCAGTGGTCTGGTAAAACTAAGGTACACTTAACTTTTTTTTAGGCAAACTGTCATCAGGAGAATATAGAGGCAAAGCACTGCCCATATTTACGGCAAAGTCTCAATGCTCATAACAAGCTATTCAAGAATCATTATGTCAGGAGGACTGAAATGCCTAAGTTGGATCGTGTTCAGTCTTTTTAAGTTACCCGCCTTCTTACTTTTCAAAACATCCTGAACTTTTCATTAAGTACTGTTCTGACATCACGAACATAATTACTGTCCTTTAAACGTGCTCGCATTAAGTTTTACTCCAAACAGTTCATCAGTTGGCTACTCAACCCTTGGACTGGATATGGTTGCTCATCACGACCAAAACTGAACTCAGTTGTCCTTTTTGTCAAGACTACATTGTTATGGTTTTAGTCTTTAGAATTTAGACCTTTAGAAAGCTATTTGTGTTTCCTCATAAGGCTTTCATTAAGTAGTTATATGTTACAGATCGTGCTGTAATATTATCATCTAGTATGTTGATGAGAAAAGGGATGGATAACAGCAATAGGTCTACTCTAGTCATGTACGCTATAGTCTCTCCTTTTCAAAAGTTTTCGTTCCGTTCCAACTGTATATAAAGTAATGTACAGTACTTAGTTTTATATGCACATAATAGTATTAAGTATAAGTATATTATACCAAATTTGTATTCATGTTTTATGATTAATGCATGTAAGAGGCTGAAAAGTTGCAATAAATTTAATTATTTAGATCAGGTTTTATTTATTCTTCATTTATGTTTGTCTTCGTCTTTTTATATTTCTATAGCTTTGGAATATGAGTAAAAATTCGCCATACCTGTTTGAGATTATATTTCATGCACAAGTCAGTAATCAGTGTAATATAATTCCAAGCGGGAATATCCGCCATTCAGTGCCTTGTAGCTAAAGAAATTCTGTTTATGTGTAACTTATTAATTATATAAATTTGCTTAACATATTGTCATCAATCATTTCAGAATCATGATTATATTAATGGTCATTGTTGGTGCCATCTGTCAGTCATTTTATGGTATTTACTGATTAAAAGGCATGCGTTCACTTCTCATCTGCGCATAGGCATGTTAAGTCCTTTTTATTTTCCAAGAACTTTTTTTTTTTACTACTAAAGTGCTTTTCATGACCCGCTCCTCGTCCAAAAAGCATTCACCTCTTGTTATGTTATTTCATTCATTCAGAAGTAGTCTAATTATGTCTTTTTATCTCCCTCGTTAGTAAATGCTTCAGTTTTTTCCTTTGCATTTTATGTCTTAACACACACTTGTTAGCTTCAGTATCACAAGCGTTTCCTAATTTTTCATCCTACTCCCCTCCCCCCCCCATTCACTTCAGATGATTCCTAATCATAATTCCGCATTTGAGATATCTTCATTCTATTTCGTAATGCTTAATTTCCCAGCCGAATCATTTTTTCAGATTAATATCTTTTGAATCTTCTAAGCAAACTGATTCGTCATTTCACATCAAAATCTCCAACACTGCTCACATTTTTCCGTTTTCGTCCAAAAAACTATTGAATCAGCTACTTTCAATTCAGGTTTCGCCGACCCTCACTGTGTGTGGGTATGGTTTGTCTTTTTCGAGAAACTATAAAGTCAGTTTGTAAAGTGAAATCTTAAACTCGCACAAAGCTCCGATAATATGTCGTAACATTTCTCAAATACTCCAAATGAATTTAGGCCTACTCTCTGAGACTTTTAAATCTCCCAAGAAATGTTGATATTCTCTTGACGTTGATATTTTCCCAAACACTGCTAATATTTTCTCAAAGTTGATATTTCCTCAGAGACTGCTGAAATTCTCTGAAAATTGATATTCTTTAAAAAAATATTTAAGATAGAATAAGGGCTCGAAGTTTGGTCGTGTATAAGTGCTCAAATTTTACATTGTGTGTGTGTGTGTTTTTTTTTTTCTTTCAAGTGTTCAGTTATCTAAGTATAGGTCGTTACGAACGCGAATTATCATCTAAGCCACAATCTTTCTTCTGTCTCATATATTAGCAAATTTTCCTGAACGGACACATGTTTCTCTTTACTTTTTTGATGTTCGTGTTCTTGAAGTGAGGGTCTTTGGTGTATTGTTTGTGAGATAGCTTGAACACAGTTTTGTTGTATTTTCTCGTATATTATTTGGTCATTTTGATTCAGATTGTTTGTTTGTTTGTTTTTTATTCTTGTATTTAAAATTTTGTAGTTTGAGTCCTACTACACGATAATCAAGTTCTCATCATAAAAATATTAAGAAACGTAACTGGGAGTCTGAGCAGAATAGGGAAATTATTTAAAGTAATGAAAAAGTAAAGTAAAAAAAGAAGCTTAACAATTTACTGAATTTAACTTTCGTTTTCAGTAGTAAGTTAACGCAGTGGAATAGAATAGGTAATTCAAGTAGTGAAAAAAAATTACTTATATATCCAATAATTACATGTCGAGATATTGAATGGAAAAACGCCTTGCAATCGAGCGGCAACTGAAGAAATTATACAGATTGAATATCAAAGAAAGAGCACATACGCAACTTATGAATGAAGAAGAGGCGAGTGCGACATTAGACTTTGCGGATATTTTTGGAACGGCGCACAAGGTCGTAAAATCGGCAGAATGAGTCAGCCCGTGAACAGTCTCTTGAAAAGACTTCCCAGAACTCTCCTCTTGTTTATGTTTTGGTCATTTCTTCCTTAATTACCAGTTTCCAAGAAGCAGAATGCTCAAATGAAAGATTTATTGACAACGAACACAAGTGAAGGAAATTTAGGCTATTGTGTTCTGAGGTATACAGTATGTAGAAGTAGATGTTGATGGTGTAAGGCCATGAAGCTATTCTCTCTCTCTCTCTCTCTCTCTCTCTCTCTCTCTCTCTCTCTCTCTCTCTCTCTCTCTCTGTGTCTGTTCAGATTCGGCACCCCATGCTTGCTGAAGCATCCAGTGCGTAAAATTGTCTATAACTTCCGGAAAGTTTCCTCTGACAAGGGTCAATATCGTAAAACCAGTGACTTCTGTCAGTTGTTGGCCAGTTTTGTATGTCGAGCTTTTTTCTAAAACCGTTGCTGCCGAACTGCTTTCACTGATGTTGCTAATGCTGCTTTTCCACAGCTTTTCCATGAAATCATTTTTAGGGATACTGCTTTTAGCGGTTTCTTGTTTTATATAATGTTCTTATTCTTTACGCCGCTGTTGCTATCTGTAATTTGTCTCTTACTAATATTAATCTTTCATTTACCTTTAGTTCATCTGTTAAATGAATCGCTACTGCTGCCTGTACAAATAAGCTGAGGAAGCTATAACAACGTACTATTTAGAATTTGTTATTGTTCCTCTATACACCTTTCACCTTAATCACAAATGGTACATCTTAAGTAGCCATTATTTTCACTTGTGGGCTGATGACATCACCAGTCATTCTCCCGCAGTTCTTGAAAATTTTACTTATAGCCGTGGGAGCATAATTATCTTTCATCTGTTTGGCATACATTGACTTCTACCTACAACAAGTAAAGTTACAAACGACCTGTACACTTTTCATTTAGCAGCCTCTGCTTCCATAGCATGTGCCATAGCTTTTTTAGCTGCTAGAGCTCCCCTACAGACATAAAATATGATTCAGTCCTTAAGGCTGCTGCTACTTACACATTATTTCATTCAGATCATACTTCAGTAGCCAGAAGTACAACGCTTGCTTCAGCTGTTACTGCTACCATTACGTGTGCTACGTCTTAGTTAGTTGTTGGAATTACCGCTGCGAGTGCAATGCTATTTCAAATGGATAATGTTATACCGCAAGTAATAATGCTAGTTCAGGCGCTAATGCCGCAACGAAAAATGCGTTTTGTAATCACTATAACTACTGCTACCAGCACTCCGTATCTTCTTCCCAAATCCGCCGCTAGTAATATTATTGCTCATCCTAACTACAAATCCACCGCTATTCTTGCCTGTGACAGCTTGTTAGTCCAAGGTTTAATAGTTATTAATTTGATCTCTGGAAGAGATAAATGTACCTTGCTCAAAGGGTTGTCGTCTTGGCCGAGCCGTTGAGTGATATATTACGGGGCCTCGTCTGGGCTCCAGTCCATATAAGCAAATCTTGCATTTAACAGGATGGCCCCTTAAGAGAAGGAGATCCCGACGAGCTATCTCGTAATAAGCAAATTGATGACCTGAACCAAATCAATAGCTCTGAGGGAAGAGAGAGAGAGAGAGAGAGAGAGAGAAGGTGGTTTGTGAGGATAAGATAGGTTGGTGGAGTTGGGAAGGAAGAATTAACAGCAGGCATAGAAATAAGAAATACGGATGATATAGACAAATACTGTGTGTGTGCGAGAGAGAGAGAGAGAGGTTATCGTTTCCCGAATATAAGAGCCTAAACCAATCATTTATTCAGTTGTTTAAGAGTTTGCCTAGTGCGAAAAAAACCTTTACAGTATCTCCCATAGCGTTCCTTAAGAGCCAAACTAATCATCATAAAACCAACGGAGTGTCACAACTCTCTATCTATTGGTTGGCCATGGGGAGAGAGGGAGATTTTTGAAAAGCTTTTTTTTATTAGAGGAACACGTCTCTCTCTCTCTCTCTCTCTCTCTCTCTCTCTCTCTCTCTCTCTCTCTCTCTCTCTCTCTCTCTCTCCACACCAATAAAATCTAGACTTGGAAATCTGAAAATCTTGGTTGTAAAACTGAATGTGGGTGTAAAGCATTGAATAGTTGGTCTTCATACTTTGATGATTTTACATGCAAAAATGTATACTTCCCTTAATTTTCACCAGCATTGATACTAAAGATAAGATTAAATCAGGGCTTATATAGTAACTTCCTTTGTCATTTTTCTTGAGATTAATTCAGTCTCGAAGGGGCGTCTTTGGAAGGGAAAACAGTTTTGTTTTCTTTCTGACACTTGATTATGTGTTACATACATCTTAGTGTAACTCGTCGCCCCGGTGGGTCTTTCAACAATTAACTGTAAATTAATGCGTGACGGAGGGGAGGAGCGGGGATGGAAAATGGAAAATAGAAAGAAGAATAAAAAAAAACACTCTCTCAGTTCCTCCTGTCATAAATGACGGCATACATGAACACAAGCCAAATGGAATGTAGAATTTAAGGCTTCTTTCTCCAGTCAGCAGGCCTTTGTGTAACATAGTTTCCACATAGTGATTTTTAAGTTTACAGCTCCATTGCTAACTCTCGTTATCACTTGTGGCTTATTATACTTGGAATTATGTTATTCAAATGTTCTTTGCATGTCATCTAACGAAAGTGTTGAAGGATGGCATAATTATAACAAATGTATTAGAAAGAAATTGTAGAGATTCCCGTGTTCCGATAGTGATTATTTTAGTAGTACTACTGCGCTACTAGTAGTAGTGTACAAGCATAACGAGGAATAAGGAGGAAGTTTATGATATAGAATTTTCACACACACATGTATATATATAAATATATGTATATATATATATATATATATATATATATATAGATATATAGATAGATAGATAGATAGATAGACGGACATATAGATATGGCAAAATAAGGCCTTAAATTTATTTTTCGGGAAAATTTGATCTATTTTTTTATATTTTTCTTATTTATTGTCGTCGAAACTAATTATTTTAACCTGCATCGATTCTTTTTATTATGTTGCTAGCCTAAGGTTTTTTGAAATCAGATTTAGGTAAATGTGACTAAGTGGTCAAAAATTGCCTTCCTGATTTCTATATAACATTTATCTGGAACAAAATATCAAATGTCCTTCCAGGTGAATTATTTTGGTGTTGGTTTCTTCATGTTTTCTTTCTTATAGTTTTTGCCCCCCAAAAATCTTGCTTACTGTAATTTAGATTACATTTTCTTTATAGGTTTTGTTATGGCAATATAACAAAGACATTAACTTTGGTTCATTAGGAATACAAAATTGGTATTTCCATGTATCGACAATTATAAAAAAAAATCTTGATACAGTGTTCTGCAAGGTCTTATTTGTTCAATGAACTGAATGTTTATTTATTCATGGAACTGAATACTATAATTGATGCAAAATGTCATACAAATCTTCATCAATTAATTGGTATTTCTATTAATTGAAAGTAGTGTTACCATAGATGCAAAACACCATAAAATCATGTAAAATTGGGTTCCTGCGTCAGCAGGGATTAGTTGCAGTGAATGGAAACCTTGATACAAACATTCCTTCATTGCCTCGTATGCAACCAATGGAAGACCAGCCGTTTAAACCGGACAATTCAGAAGCTTTCATAAACGGCCTCCCGTCCATTTCTGTCCTCTTTAGCCGAGATTGGGGAATGAGAGGGAACAAGCAATTCGGCAATTACAAGCGCAGCTACAAGTCTTTAGACCAAGTCGTTTCAATTTAGCAGTTGGAACTTAATGGACAAATGGTCCCCCTCTTTGGTCATCCTCTTTCACATACACTTCGTCTCATTCTTCTCCCCTCCTTCCTGCCCCTAACCCCCACCCTCCCATGCCCCTCCCCACCCTCTCCCCCCCTCTAAGGGGACTGTTATGAGGAGGGGAAGGGGTGCGGTCATTCTGCCGAATTGTTATTGCTAGTCTAAAATTCTTGTTTGAACCTTAGGATTGCCTTCGGTGAATGCGTGTGCTTGAACCAAAGCAAATTGCGCGCGAAGGAAATAGAAGCTGGATGCGTTGTTGGGTTTAGTTCCTCTCTGTTTTGCCTTGTGCCCGGGATTTACATCTGTGTAGAATTAAAAGGTTTATTTATTATAGCTATATCCAGTCATTTGCTATTTAACGTTTTTTCATGGTCCCTTCCCAACCCCCCGTCTCTTTCTCTCTCTCTCTCTCTCTCTCTCTCTCTCTCTCTCTCTCTCTCTCTCTCTCTTACACACACACACACACAGTCTCTTTGTACACTAGCAGTTATTACAGTTACTTCTAAAATTTTTGCACAATTTTTCGTTTTTCATTGTTCATGGAGTTCTGAATAGTACTAAAAGGTAAAATTGGAAATGAAATGTTTCGTTTACAATTTTCTTGCGTTAATGTAGAATACTTCACCATTACATTTCTTATATTTATAATATTAGTTATATATATGTTTTGAGTAAAACTTATTACATGTTTGCGTTTGTGCAGTGTATTGCATATATACCGTATATGTAATATACATATATATATATATATATATATATATATATATATATATATATATATATATATATATATATATTTATATATATATATATCTTGGCTGGCTCGAGGAATAAAGAACCAGTGATTGCTGTCGTATTCATCCATATACTTAAATACACTTAGCTCACGTTTGTGTGTTTGTTTCTAGTTTATATATATATATATATATATATATATATATATATATATATATGTGTGTATGTGTGTGTATATATGTATGTATGTATGTATATATACATATATATAATATGCGTCCGTTTTGCAAATTAATTTTCGGACATTAAACTCTTTTACCTAGAAGTGGTTAACTTGAAAAGAAGCTTGTGATTACTGCCACATTCATTATTAAACTGATAACTCGTGGATGAACCTCTTGTGCAGAACATTTCCAGCACCTTCATCGTCTCCATGAACCCCCCTCCCCACACACACACACACACACACACACACACACACACTGCAATATTTACGTATATCTTGCTCAAAGTCTGTTTTCAGGATGTTGAACCCCGTCCTCACCTAGATCTTGTCACTCAATCCGTCCATCTCTTTCTAGGTCTTCGTCTCCTTCCTAACCCTTCCAAATTGCATAGTCTGCTCATTAACCTATCATCCCGTGTTCTTTCCACATTACTAAACCATCTCAAAATGTTCTGATTTATCCTTTCTCTTATGCTAAGCCTTGTACCACTCTGTATGCCTAATATTAAACAATTCATCACTGCACCTTACACTTTTTTTTATTTCATGTGCATTCAGCATTCCCACTTCGCTTTCATACTGGAGAGTTGCCTTAACAGTCCCTTAATACAGTCGACTTTGCTGCTTTCCTGTTGCGTGACTTGTCTCTTTTTTCATCCTTCAGTCATTCGAAATTTTTGCTCCAAAATACCTTTACAAGACTCCTTCCATTCTTCCACCTGCATTATTAACTTTCCGTTTTCTCCAGTTCAGACACCTTCAGTCACCGTTATCTGCTGTTTTTCTTTACGATCTTCAGTCAGTACTGTATCATTTGCAAACATCAGCCATTAATTACACCAGTTTGTTTTACAGCATCCTAGTTCCTCGTTGGACGAATCGGTAGAGTTCTCGGCTAGCACTCTGCTAGGTCCGAGTTCGAGTCTCCTGCCGGCCAATGAAGAATTAGAGGAATTTATTTCTGGTGATAGAAATTCATTTCTCGCCATAATGTGGTTCGGATTCCACAATAAGCTCTAGGTCCCGTTGCTAGGTAACCAACTGGTTCTTAGCCACGTAAAATAAGTCTAATCCTTCGGGCCAGCCCTAGGAGAGCTGTTAATCAGCTCAGTGGTCTGGTTAAACTAAGGTATACTTAGCTTTTTTACAGCACCCATGAAAACAGTGAACAGCCCAGTTTTGATACTAAAGTAGGCAAACTCCCACCCACAAACTCTAACAAGTGCTTCAATTCCTACCTAATTTTTTTTTTTATTCCGCTCAGCTACGTATTACCTCTACCATACATTACACCTTCTGTAGCTTCTACATTGCTACTCTGTCACTTCTTTCAAAATCTCTTTTCCTCTTTGCTTTTAAACATCTCAACATCTCACTTAAATCTTTCTTAACCAACACTTGATCCACATCACTCCCTCTTCTTTATCTAAAGTTGCTTTTTACCCTATCAGTCCGCTTGTCATCTGTCTTACTTTCTCAACCAAAATCCTACCATAAACCTTCCCTTGTATACTAAGGGCAGTTATGCCCTCAGGATTCATTCCTCTATTATTCTTCTCATCCATTCCTCGATAATAATGCTTTCATCCAGACATGCCTCTCACGTTCTAGTCAACCACTAAAACATATTTTCACTACCTCATCACAGCATCATATTATAATTGTAATCCCAACAACGACTGTTGTCTTTCCATTTTGTACCACGTGATTGTTCTCTTGATGTACTAAATAGTTACTTCCACAAGTAAGCTCAAGCTAACACCAGCCTACACCACTCTTGTGTCATTTAACTTTGCCTCTTCCTGTTTGCGACATTCAGTAAAACTTTAAAATACTCATTCCACCAACTAGGTATACTGCATTCTCGTCAGAGAATGCAATACAGTTTCTCGCCACTGGGATTTTCTAGATTTAAAAATCAATATCTTCAGATACCTTCCTCTATTTATCCTCCCTTGTAGACACTGTATTCTCCCTGAAGTCCTCGCTCATATTATGAGCCCTATCAATTCTTAAGCATTTCTGTACACAATCTTTGATCTTTGCTGTAATAACATCTCCAATAATCTCTCTATTTCCTCCACCAAACTTCTCATTTTCCACATCCCCACACACAAGAATTCTTATTCCCACTTCCCATCATCCTATTGCCACAAACGCCCTTAGTAGACACTAACATACCATTCTGGAATTCGACACACTTCTCATGTACTCCAACTTTTGTCTGTCATCCTGGTTCATTTTACATCCATTTTAATGTGCATATATATATACATATATTTATATATATATATATATATATATATATATATATATATATATATATATATATATATATATATATATATATATATATATATATATATATATATATATATATATATATATTGTATATAGATATATAAGTATATGTCCATTATTAATTAGTTTCAGGCAAAGAATAATACTAAATTATTCATTCTCTAAGTCTACAACCTTGCGAAGACCACGTTTTGTCGAGTTGCGTTGTTAACATTACTCCATTGCTTTCAGTTGTAACATCGACACATTTTGTGTCCAGAATTTTTCATGGATGAGATACATTCTAATATTTTATATTTGCTAGTTGAAAAGTCCAGTGTTTAGGAGGCTGGTTTGCCTTCACATTTGTGCAAAATTACTCACTATATTATTTTGCACCTGTATTATATTAATCATTGAAGATATAAGTATTAACTGACAAATTCATGTACTTTTTGTCCTGATTCTCTGTGGTTCTGTTGTTCAGCGAAGCTTACTGATGTACCCATTAATGGAACATGCTTTCCTTTATATACTTATATAATTATTTTTCATTCATAAACTTTCAATTGCTGTATTCATACACACACACATATACATATATATATATATATATATATATATATATATATATATATATATATATATATATATATATATATGTATTTATTTATTTATTTATTTATTTATTTATTTATTTATATATTTATATAGTCTCTCGCATATCTCTTGCAGAAAACCAAATTAAGTGATCTTGATGCTGCGCATATAACACTGATAATATGTTTGTGTTTGAAGACCATTGCGTGAAATGTCTGTGTTAACTGCAATTCTAACGGGTTTTTATACATTAGAGATTACCAGAAATACTTTAAGGGATAAGTAAGATGAATCTTTTTTAATTAATATTGCTATTTGTATTAACATGTTTCTTCTCACCAACCCAGACTGTTGATGTATCATATCCTTAACGGGATTTTTTTTTCTTTTCGACGTAGCATGTCTCTGATTCTATCGGAGTCATTATGCCTTTATCATCGAATTCTGTACCTCCAACGAACGCCGCTGAATTTTGATGCGTAGCGTATATTCAGATCGACTTGACTCCTGATGTTCTTAGCTTTCAGGGCGTAGAATCCGAGCGTTCCACCGTCATCGATTCGTTCCAGAATCGGCTTCATCCACCTGGAAAATTGATACCGGACTTTCGGGCTACTCTCGGATTTATATTCTGGTTTTATGGATGGCCATCGCTGTCCCGAATGGCGACATTACTGTCTGGCCGATCAGAGGAGATGTGGGATTTCCGAAGCGTTGAAAGATATCGTCATGAAGGACCTTTCTCCCGTCTGAACGCTGAGAAATAACTTCCCTGAGCTTAGGGGTTTTTACCTCGGTGCGAGTTCAGTAGTTTTCTCGTTTCTTAGGAAAAAGGTCTTCTTCTGATACCTTCTACACCGTACGGTTTTCATTATCACTGCTTCTGTTAACAAAATAGCAATTTTGATTCATCTGTGTATTTATGCACTTTTTTTTTCTTGTTGATTGTACTTAAGCTTCAAGTTTCTGATACGACGCCTGGTACACGCATATTCGGTACATACACCTTTTCATATACATATACATGAAAACGTATTCAAATAACATGTCAGCAGTTTTAGTGTTATATTAGCGACCAAGTTGAATGCGATAGATTAAAGCTTCAGAGGAAATGTTTTATAACTTCATACGGTATAAATTTGGAAATGTGAAATAGTTTATTCTGGCCGAGAACAAATGAATGAATCGGTGAATTTTGAGGAGAATATTCGTCGAGAGACCCCCTCCCCCCCCCTTCCTCCAATGATAACATTTTGACAGAGGTCAATATTTGACAATTTTTGAGTTGTTTATAGGCAGTATAGATTGTTGTTCGGTCATCTTGGATATTAGAGAAAGTGAAATGAGACAATGTTTGGTGAGGTAGTTTATTGCTTGTGGGCCGGAAAAATCTGCAGACTAGACTCAATTTGAAGCTTAGGCTTTGATTACGATCAAGATGTTGCATAATATATGACAGGGTTGTGGGTTACGTGTCTCATACATAATCTACATCTATTTATCTGTCTATCTCTCTCTATATATATTTGTCTGTCTATATAAATATCTAAATATAAATGTATAAATATATATACATAAACATGTATATATATTTATATAGATTGACCGACAGATAGATAGATACATAAATAACATATACGTACATACATACATACATACAAACGTACATACAAACCATATAAATGAATAAATTTTAGCGATAAATGAAAAAACTAGAGCATGAAACTTCCGTCTTAAGTGCATATAATTAACAAACTATTTTCAGTGATGATTCGAAACAATTCCAAGGTGTACCATGATGATCTGCGCATCATTTCCATCAAGTCGGTAAACAGCTCTCTCTCTCTCTCTCTCTCTCTCTCTCTCTCTCTCTCTCTCTCTCTCTCTCTCTCTCTCTCTCTCTCTCTCTGATAAATACACACATAAATTCAAATATATTTATAATTCCCATTCCTTTGCTGCATATGACTGATAGGAAACACCGAGACATATTTTCCTGAAAAAAAAAATCCCAAAATCTGGAAGAAAATGTACAATTCCTCGGCGTAACTCAGGAAGGGGAGACGGACGGAGCCTTTTGTCTTGCCTAATCACTTCAGCTGACAAAAGTGTGCATAAAAAGGCCGTCAACCCGCCAAGAGTAGCATAAAAGGAAGCCGTCCTTCTTGAGAGAGTATTCTCGGAATCCATAAAGAAAGTGATATGCCTTCCAGATCACTCTCCCAAAAGGGGCTTTGATTCTTCAACCATCACCGGTTGCGGGAAACGACGGACTGGAACAAGCCATCACTAGTCACTGGAAACGATGGACTGGAACGGGCCGCTGCCGTCCGCCACCACTACCGCCGACGTCTCTGGTTACTGGAAATGACGGCTGGAGAGAATTTCTTTCTTCTGGTGTTGCAGAGTTGCGGTGAACAATGAACTGGATGGAGGAAGGTATATTGGTATAAGGCCTGGAAGCTGCTGACAATAGGTTTCATAGTGAAGATGCGGTCCAGAGGATGCACGTAATGGCGCCTTTGAATCTGTCAGAAGGGGAGTAACTGGAAGCGTTGTTGTCAGATGTGAAAGAGAGTGTGCAATAAGTAACGTGATTCTTGGATACTGCCAGACGTCGTGGAGTCTTTGCACTTGGATGATTTTGGCAAATGTTTGCCCAGAAACAACCGGAATCTTCTTTATCTGTTACTAATGTTCCTTGTGTATATGTACTAATCTGTGAATATAAAGTATGCATACTCGTATTTCTCCTTAATTCTCCTTACATTGTAGTATTCACACACATACACGTGCACACACGCATATATATATATATATATATATATATATATATATATATATATATATATATATATATATATATATATATATATATATATATATATATATATATATATATATATATATATATATATTATATATATATATATATATATATATATATATATATAGATAATAGATATATATATATATATATATAATACTTGAATAAAAAATAGATAAACATACATGCATAAAAAATATATAAAGTATATACATATATATATATATATATATATATATATATATATATATATATATATATATGTATATGTATACATATATCTTATATATTATATGGAAAGCGGCACCAATTACTTTCAGTCAACACCTCTCCAATTTCTTATACATCTTTCCCTCAAGCTGAGCTTATTGAAGGAGTAAACAAAAATTGCTGTATTAGTACTCCATTTTTTCCTTTTATTCTGAAAACTGCTTTGGCCATTAACTTGCGGGTATCATCAGCCTTATTTTAGATCCTCTTTGGAACCACACCCCAGTATATGTCAACACATTAAAAAAAAGGATTAGAAACTAGAATAAAAAAAAACATGGTAATTAACATAAATTATATATATCAGAAAAGGTGAAAACTATCATTTAAAGTTTCACAGATCAGGATGATTCTCCCTGAAGCCTCACGAGATCCTCTAGCTGTGGATAGTTCCAGTGGTCTTGAGCTGTTTTGTGCCTGATAGAGTTTATGTTGAGAGGATTACTTTCCTCCCTTATATTTATTTGTAATTTCCTCTGAGCTTAGATTCTTTAAACACCCTAGGGATTTAATGTGCCTCATCACAAGTGCAGTTGTCTGGTCAGGGATAGTGAAAATTCACAGCAATATACTGTTATAGGGTGCCTTTGGTGTAGCCACGTAAGGTGTTGAAGTCTCACTGCAATTTCCCTTTCCATGTGATGGAGTTAATGTGGAATCTGCTGCTTATAAACATGTCTCCAATATCCTGTACTTATTCTAATCTTCAAGCAGAAGTTTTGAAGGAATAGACATAAAATTACGACTATACTCCTCGACTAATTTACTCTTCAGCAAACAATTTTTAATCCCCTAACTTAAGGCTGCTCCACTTGTTGACTTTTAACCAAACAGTTGTTTTAGCGATTAACTAAAGGTTGCTCCACTTGTCGACTTAACCAAAGTAGTTTCAGCGATTAACTTAAGGCTACTTCACTTGTTGACTGTTAACCAAACAATTGTTTTAGTCATTAACTTAAGGCTGCTCCACTTGTTGAGTCTTAACCAAACAGTAGTTTTAGTCATTAACTTAAGGTTGCTTCACTTGTTGACTCTTAACCAAACAGTTGTTTTAGTCATTAACTTAAGGCTGCTTCACTTGTTGGCCCCTCACCAAACAGTTGTTTCAGCCATTAACTTAAGGCTGCTCCACTTTTTTACTCTCAAGCGAACAGCTGTTTCAATGGAACCAACTCCAGTTTATAAGTGAATATAGTGTAAAAACTAAAATTAATATTTGGATTCTAACAAAGGAAAATTAACGCACAAATTTTGCAGATCAGAGAAAGTGAAGACTAACAATGAATTATGAATGTCCCATCAAGCTTCACGAGAATGGGTTCTCTAGCTCCAAAGACAGTTCCAGTGCCTTAACGAAGCTTGTATTGAGAAGCGTACATTCTTCCTTCAAATCATATTTATAAATCTGAGAGTCTGGTTAAGTTCCTGCTTATGAAGGAAACTAGAGGTTTTTACAATATAATGGAATTGACATCACTCTTAATATTATAATGAATAGGTGCATAAACAAATAAAAGAATTTAAAGGCTTTTTTATTAAAAAAAAGTACAACTGGTTTGGGTCGGGTATGGTTGTCGAGACGTGTTTCTTGAAGTAAAAAATCGAATTCGGCTGAAAAAAAATTTAAATTACTTTTATGGACAGGTATTTGTAATAGGCGTTTCACACAACAGTAAAATGTATTCAGCGCTCAACTGTAACGGTTTTAATTGAAATTGCATAAATATTCATTGGACTGAAATTCCATATTCTAGTTTAGTTTTGAATATCTTGTTAATAACTGTCTCGCTAATGTTTCATATAATAAATAAGTAAATATATATATATATATATATATATATATATATATATATATATATATATATATATATATATATATATATATATATATATATATATATATATATATATGATGCTAATTAATTTATTTATCTTACAAAATAATAAAAATCATTCAACTTCCTCTCGAAAGGTTTTATAATGATGATCGTGGTATGTTCTTAAACATTTTTAGCTTTATTTTTATCATCATAATCCCATAGACTGGTAAAGGAACCATTTTTATAAATGAGATTTCCTCGTCCTGGTATATTTTACTAACTTCCTGACTGACAGTTGCGTCTGGCATAGCCCACGTAATATATTGCTAGTATGAGCAGCTAATTCTGGGAACAGACAGTCGGTAGAACCCCATTAATAAAGGGTAATTATCTTTGAACAAGTTGCTATCATTTGGCTTATTTATGTTGGTTTTCATTAGTTAGGAGACGTTCTTACGCCATCAGAAAGCTACTTAGGTGAGCATTTTCATCATAACTAAGTTTCCTATTTCTTTTTATACAGTCAGATTCATTGAAACGATGCAGAAAATGCAATATGACCCGCTGAGACTTCATTTACGAAACGTTCATTTTCCGGCGAGAGCATGAAGGTCTTACTGATGGAGGTCAGGTTCCATTATTAGCTTCCAGTCCTCCTTACAATCTAATGTCGTTTCTAGCTGGCAGACTGCCAATGTTTGTGGAAAATTTCTGCAGCGCCATATTTTTTTTCTGGTAAAAAGCGGTTGATCCTACGCCTTATCCTCTGCTTTCGTCAAGCCCTCTTTTACAAACAGAGGGGTTTATCCTCCCCTCAGCCCTCTTTTATCCGACTGTGGACGGCATAAGTGTGGAGACTCTCATGATGGCTTGATGACGTGTGTGTTGTAACGAATGTAAATGGAGACTTATTTGTTCTTTAAGAATCTTCAGCAAGTGTATGATAATGCTTGAGGATCATTGTGTATTTTCCAGTTATTGTGGGTATGTAGTCAGTTATAAAAATATGTTGACAGTTACGTGTATTCCATCATATTCTAAACACACACATTAATTCCTTGTCATATTTAAGCATATATTTTTTTATGCAGGACGTTATGCATACATTGCAATATATATATATATATATATATATATATATATATATATATATATATATATATATATATATATATATATATATATATATATATATATTATATATATATGTATGTATATATATATGTGTGTGTGTGTGTGTGTATATATATTATATATATATATAATGAAGGACGTGCCCGGGCTAGTGGGTGGTCGTTCATTCACGTTTACTAGATCGCTCCCAGCCTGCCCCTTACTTATCCAGCCATCGTTTGTTGCGATCATGAAAAAATAGTTTAGGGTTACTAACCCATAACCCTTAATTCTTGGTGAGAAGCCAGAAGGCTATATAGTATTTAAAAATGCGTATGGTAAAAGGTGAATGGGTAAGGACCTTGCCCCACCAACGAAAGACTCGATGCCACGGAACGAAAATATATTCGTGTCCATTGCCTGTAAAAGCTAATATGTCCTGGTGAACTGAGAAGCAAATTAGGTAACTGGTGGTTAGTAGCCTAATGGGAAATTGCAGGAACGTTAGAGTGAGGCAGGGGCCACCAACTTGCCGATCATCGGAATTTCACTCTTTAGAATTACCTGCGTGTAAGGGAAAAATCGTGAGGTAAAATAAAATAAATCTCACACATACATACATACATACATACATACATACATACATACATACATACATACATACATACATACATACATATATATATATATATATATATATATATATATATATATATATATATATATATATATATATATATATATATAGACGCAGTCAAAGCCAAAAATAGACATGACGCACTTTGAGCCATATTCATTTTTTCTGTTCAGGTAATGATCTCTTGTGATGAATGTCTGTGCGTTTCTAACGCTAAATCCGCCCCCTCCCCGCCTCCCCATCAGTCCTCCGCATTCCCCTGTTTCCCTCTCCCCCCTTGACACTGCAGGTGCCTTTCTTTCATGTCTTTCCACTGCTGACGGGGCAGGTGATGTAAGCGCGACCAAGTGTGAGACGGCTCGCAGAACTGGCAGGTGCGCCCAGGTACACAAAAGCGACACGGTCAAGACTTCTTGATGACCACGTGCGGGACTTGCAACAATGGAGACTCGCAGATTGTGGTGTTGACCTTAACAGTCGTGTGCGTGTGTGTGTGTGTGTGTATTTGTTTGCCTGTGTGTGTGTGTGTGTGTGTGAGTGTACGCTCAATCTTTGATGTATGATGTCAGTGTCCACTTGATGGGCTCTTCATGCAACGAGTCCGAGAAAATGAAAAGATCGTTTGGGGGGGAAATCAACAAACACGGTAAAAGGTATTGAAAATGCAGGGAAAAATGAGATGCATGACAGTAACATTGCATTTCCTTCTCTCTCTCTCTCTCTCTCTCTCTCTCTCTCTCTCTCTCTCTCTCTCTCTCTCTCTCTCTCTCTCTCTGATCCGAACTAAGCCAGGAGCTACTGTCGCCAGTAGAAAAGAAAAAATCCATTACCAGTTACATGTACAAAGATATTACATGAGATAATACTCTCTAGCAGTGTCCTTCATTTTTGATGTTTTATTCAGATGTCTTAAATTGTCTTTAACCTTCAAGGACCAATTCAAACTAAAGGACAACCACCCTGATCAAATATGAATAAAACGAAATTGCTTAATACCTATCATTATATCTAATTCGTGTCCGCCTTTCATTTGATATTAGTTTTGTGCCGTCATCAGCCTATTACTGTTTCTTATCGTATTGCAATTTCAGATGATAATCTTTTAACAAATTCATAAGGAACATTAGAGTCCCTTTTTGCTCTTGATCGTCTCATATAACAAATTAATGAGTCATTTCCAAGCCTCATACAGAAGGCTAATTTCTTTCTCTCCTTCACTGTCATTTATATCATCCCCTCTTCATCTCTTTTTTCCTTCTTCTGTTCCTCTTTTTCCTCCTCCTCTTGCTCTTTCTGTTTCCCTTCGCCTTCATCGTCATTATAATCGTCATCCTCTTCTTCCTCCTTATTCTAATCCTTCTGTTTCTATCTGACCATTCTATTTAGGCTTCCCCCCCCCCCTCCGCTCTTTCCGAACTGGCTCCACAGCAGAAATGGTGTCAGGTAAAAAGAAAAGGGTGTTCTTGTTTTTAAAGAAATGATGATGATCATCATAGTCGCCATAATGAAAATGATCACCGTCATCATGAGATAATAACCACGAGATGATATTTTTTTGCTAAATCTGTAGAAAAATTAGACAGGCGGAGAGAGAGAGAGAGAGAGAGAGAGAGAGAGAGAGAGAGAGAGTGGAGGAGGAGGAGGAGTAGGATGGCGATGACCAGGGCGTAACTGCTTCTATCAGGAGTTCAGCCAGGCGTAGTCGCATAAAAGGTTTCTCTTTCTCTGTCTCTGTCTCTCTTTGGCTCTCCGTCTTGACAGGTAATCCAGCAGGTGTCCGGTGTTGCGCCGCAGAGGGAGGGTGAGGAGAGAGGGCCCCAGAGAATCGTGGTGGGAGGGAGGGAGGGAGTCCGTAAGATGGGTTCTGCATGGTCCAAGGAGTCGCCCCCTGCTTATATGAGCCACAATAAGGAAGTCAGAGCTGGAAACATTCGTAACGACCTGTTTAAGTTCAACCACCCGTGTGTGGGCCCCCAAGGAGCTCCCGTCCTCTCTCTCTCTCTCTCTCTCTCTCTCTCTCTCTCTCTCTCTCTCTCTCCCCTAATGCGACTCTCATTGAAGAGTTTCCGGTATTGTACAGGGGCTAGTATATCTGTCGGAAGTACTATAGTAAAGTCAAAGGTCTAGTAAGCTAGTGAGAGACGCTGCTTCCCATACGTGACCTTTTAAAGGTTACGTAACGTCACATCTTTCCCCAAGGCAGTTTTTAGGTCCAACTCTCTTTTTTTTTTCTTTTGTCTTTCAGTTTCTTCTGCCAGAAAAAAAAAGCTTTGTTGTAAATGCTTTTAATGCGTCTTTTACTGAATACTCAGAATTACGCAAGCGGTAATAAAAGCAATTTTTTTTATAAACAGCTGCAGGTCCAAATTTTTAGATGATACAAGATTGTGTAAGGCGCTTCGGGATCTCCATCATCAAAGAATAAAACTTTAAAGTAATCGCGCAAGTTAATCAGGGTTAATTCAGAATATGAAAGTAATACAAAGTAATACTACTCTATCCAGGTTTTCGTCAGAAAAGGTATTTTATGAATAATACTGGATTATGTATATGCATTTATACATTGCAAGTGTATATGTATATATACATGAGTGTGTATAAGTTAAGTATACCTTAGTTTTACCAGACCACTGAGCTGATTAACAGCTCTCCTAGGGCTGGCCCGAAGGATTAGACTTATTTTACGTGGCTAAGAACCAATTGGTTACTTAGCAACGGGACCTACAGCTTATTGTGGAATCCGAACCACATTTAGTGTGTATAAATACATACATTGTATATATATGTATATATTTACATGTGTATAAATACATACAATGTTTATATATGTGTGTGTGTGTGAATTTTTGTCACGTAAGCAGGCGTGAATGTTTTATACTCACAGACATTTAATTATTTAATATATTATTATTTGGGAAAAATATCCCAAGGAGAATTCGCCGGTCAGGAATCGAACCATGGCGTAATTTAGAAGCAGCAACAGGCAGTAGCTTGGATCATACGTTATTTCTTTTCCGGACCGTGTAGAAATACAGAATGCAGATATACAGTGGAGACAAAACCTGCTGTATTAACACGATGATGGTAGTGATATCTCACTAAATGCAGGTATAAAATCAGTGGTAGATATGGATTTGGTAACAGGTAGTAAGTAGCCATCATAGCTATAATGGCAGCAAAGAGGCTCTATAACAGGATTACTAACAAAGCAATAACAGTACCAAAGCTACTAGTAACAATACTACTCATGATAATATGTTATAACAGCAATATCATTTATGCTTTTATTAGCTGTAACGATAATAATGACACATTATTAGTGGTGATAATAGTTATTTCAATAGCCTACAGTTGTACATAAAAGGGATAATGGTGCCGATAAACTGAAAACCAAAGATGATATATAGATAGGGGCCTTTTTATACATAACAGATTAAGGAAAGTATTTGTAGGTGATAAAGAATAACGATGAAAATAATGGTGAACGGGAATTAGTGTAACATAAGACATAGGAAAGAAAATTACAAACAACAACATTGGAAGTAACTGAATGATGAACTCCCGCAAAACATCGCCAATTAAAAGAGCCGGCAATTAAGGTCAATATGACTCCCTTTTTTTGTCATTCATACATCTACAACGTTCGTCTGGAAACAGCTCGTATGAAAGATGATTTTAATTCTATGGACGGTTTGGTGAACTTCTTTATTTCACAGTGCTTAAACTATTTTTAATAATAATAAATTATCACAGTGGTAGTCTATACAGTCACATTGTCTCTCTAGGACAGCTTATCAACAATAATTAGTACGTGAAATGGTCGGAGCTTTGTTTTTCAATAACAGAAATTAAACGACCTTGCATTGACGTTGCTGATCGCTCAAAGCTCGCGTCATCTCCCTTCCTCCATGTCAGCTTAATGCCTTGCATCCTTTGTGAGACTTTGACCGGGAAGCAAATTCCTGAGATGTATGCTAGTATTGCACCAGCCACGGTTTTTTTACCATGCCCCTAGGTTAGGGTAGGTTAGTATTGTTAGAGTAGCTTGGGTGTGGGAAACATAATGAGATTATTTCCAAGAAAATTATATGGTTAGTTTTTAATATATGGCGTCCCGCTTTTTTCAGGGAAAGGTCCCAGTACTCTGTTACGTCTTGGGAAAATGCGACCGGGAAACTGAACAAGAAGCTCCAGACAATCTGCCCTAATTTTAATTTTCTCTTTTTATTTCCTGGATTTCTCTCTTCGATTTCCTTTTGCCAGCAGGGCTGCACATTAACTACACCAATAGGATTTCGTAGATAATGTATTAAAAACAGACTCTGCAAAATACACAAACTAGGTTTAAGACGGGTACTACAACAGCATAATGCATGTGACGGGACTTTGAAAATACGTTACTTATTTACTTACTCTTAACATAATCCCGAACGTGTTATAGAGTAAGCATTTACCAACATATGCTTTTGACCAATCATAATGTCAACAGAACAATAATGAAAAGGTGACCAAAATAGATGGCTGAGCAGTTTTCACCTGCTAAAATACTAAAAGAAGTAAAGAAACACCTGACCCAGGCCAAGGAATGAATAAATGTGGATCTCCAGCATGCTTTATCGATCCTTGGAGTATTGTGTCTTATGTTCGTTACGCATTATATTAAAGGCATCTAGTAGGCAGTAGGTATCACTAGTGGCTTTTCTTTAAAGGAGAGACTAGAACACTGTCATTGGCAAAGCCGAGGCTGTTGACTGTTGCTCTATTAATACAGCAATCACATAGGAACGAGTTAGTTTTACACAGAGTTGCTGCATAGAAACCCAGCAGTATAATATGCGAATCATGTGTCATGCGTCAAAAGTTAAGTATACCTTAGTTTAACCAGACCACTGAGCTGATTAACAGCTCTCCTAGGGCTGGCCCGAAGGATTAGACTTATTTTACGTGGCTAAGAACCAATTGGTTACCTAGCAACGGGACCTACAGCGTATTGTGGAATCTGAACCACATTATACCTAGAAATGAATTTCTTACACCAGAAATAAATTCCTCTAATTCTTCATTGGCCGGTCGGAGAATCGAACGCGGGCCTAGGAGAGTGCTAGGCGAGTACGATATCGATCCATCCAATGAAGAACTCGTGTTATGCGTCACTTCTTATATAGAGCATCAAGGAGTTTCTATAGGTTATACTGTCAAATGACTTACATCAGCGAAGAGCAAGTGTGCATCCACGCTGCAGTAAAACTAGTCATAAACACACGTCGGGAACTTATTGTGCAGACATCACGAACAGCATCTTACTGGTAGTCCTAATCAGTGCTTCATACAAGGCTCAATACAAGTATCCATCTTTTACCAGTCTCGTTCTCCGCTAACGGTCATTGACTTGTTTGCAGCCTGTATGTGATATGTATGCAACAAGTTTCCGACGAGTGTTTATATATCTTCCTGTATTTGGGAGACACCGTACGAATAATGGAGTGGCAGGATATTGTAGTTAAGCAGTTCTTTCAGGGCAGAGATTTTACGTCTGTGGAGTGATTGAGTTTGAAACCAAGCTGGTTACCGGATATGTACAGAAAGTGAATGAGTACATTTTCAAGAATAAAATTCTCTTAATCGCGATCAGACAAGAATTCCGGAAAACAATAGTGCCTAGTAATTATTGACTGATTTTGATTAATGGCAGTAAATGAGCAAAACTTAGGGGATTTGGAAAGAAATTAATTAATTGATAAATTACCAAATTGAAGATCAAAGGTCTTGCCTTGTGGACGGACTCAGAATGACGCCAACCAAGCCCAGTCAGTGGTACGTCACTAAGTTAAAGCATATTTGATATTATCTATTTCCTGTGCTGCCTGACTGCCCTGGTGACCTGGTGCCACTGTTTCATTTGAAAAACTTTTTGAAGAAGCCCCAGCGGTGTGCGTGTGCGCGCGCGCGCTTAATCCTCTTACATCACTCAAGTTACCATATCCCAGAGTTTAGCAGCAATGCCAAGGAGCTGATATGAGAGACACCCAGGTTATAAAGAAGAGTTTCTTCATTGTTGTGTCTTGATCTACCGTAGTAAATGCTAATCATTGCACGGCAGTGGGAGAAGGTTGACATTGCAAGTCTTACCCGCTTGGTGTATGAATAATTTATTTAGTCTTACCTTCAGCTTCGAAACAAGTTATATAAAGCTCACCTATGTGATATACCTTTAACAATAAATTTTAATATACCATAATAACAGTTCCGGCAGTATAAAAGTCTTATCAAAGGATTAAAGTATTTGCCAAGGTCATTGCAGATTTGACTTTGTTCTAATTAATCTTGAATTAAGGTAAAAAAGAAAAACAAGTAAGAAATAATCATTATAGCTGGGGAACTGAAGAGCAGGGCTATCCTTCTGTCCAGAATTATTGAGTCAAATTTAGGATTTCTTATGTTACCATTTGATCTTTACTGAAACCATTGTAGAGGTGTAAGTCTGCATTGCACGTGACAGTTCAGTCAATTCACAGAGAATATTTCCTGTACAGCTTTTGCTGAACGAAGGAATGATTTATCAATCGCCTCTCCTGAATGCTAGGATATATTTTTGCACTCTTGCAGTATAATGAAGAGTTTTCATCACTTAAGGTTTTCATTTCTCAGTGTTTGTGGGCTATTTCAAATGTCGAGTAACTCTTGTCCATGAGATAGAGCACTTTACGAATTCGATACAGTAACACTGAAAATCCCCTCCTTCTGGTTGGTTGTCTTACGTGATTTTCGGTTGGTGAAACCGGAGAACGGGAATTTCCCAGCCTCCTTTGCTATCTGCCAAGTCTTGTATTTCCCACGGTCACATTTTAATAAATGTGGCACTATGATGCTGTTCATTATTTTGAGATATTTGTACCGACGTCTGTTTAATTGGTGCACATTCGGGAGGAACATCTCGCCCCCATTGTCATATTTATTCATAATTGCAAGTGATTATTTCTAAAGACCGTCGAAAGAACGAGGGCCCTCCCATCGTCTCTCGAGATCTTCATATCACAAACAAGAGGACCTTCGAGAGTCTTGTTTTCGACGAGCGGATGCGGAGTAGAGACATACAGCCACCAGTCAGTCCTCCCGGATCCTCCGATAAAGGATTGGAAAGCTTTTGTAGCGGAAATCCATAACCGGGAAACCCCCGCCCCTTCCCCATCCCCCCTCCCTTTCACCCACTCATGTTCATAGGTTGAAAGTAACGGGTAAGTGGCGGCTTTTCATAGAGAGGATCGTGGAGGACTAAATGGAGTCGAGCAGACGATAAAACGGAGACGCAAATCCCACGTCGGGACGAGTCGCCCATCCCTTGGTCAATGCGTGAGCTCGGGCGGAAATTTATAATGCCTGCATCGGATTTAATGACTTTTACGTTTGTTAATGTTTGTAAAAGAGCATATGTCAGATGCGCTTCTTTGGGACCGGGGAGAGTTGGAAACCAAAGGGCTCTTACGTTTAGGTCGATACGAAAATAGTTGTTTTTATTTTGTAGCTGTTATTTTTGAAGATGGTGCTAAATCTTCACGAAATAAAATAATAAATGACAATGCAAGGTCAAATAAACTTATCATAACTGACTTTCGACTTGCTTGGAAGTGATCCAGCTTGCGAATTACTCAGCATGAATCTTGTGATTTTGGCTATAACCGTGAGAGAGAGTCAACCTCTCTCTCTCTCTCTCTCTCTCTCTCTCTCTCTCTCTCTCTCTCTCTCTCTCTCTCTCTCTCCCCCATCCTTTTCGGCCGTCTAAGCCTCCTCTTCATACTCGTTTTCCCGCTCCCTTCTCCTCATTTTCTATCTCATCCTCATTCCACTACAGGCACCCGGTAACCCACTCCCCATCCCCACAACCTCTCTCCTTTCTCCTTTTCCTCCTCATTCTCTATCCCGTTCTCATCCTCCTCCTCTCCTCTTGCCTATCGACTGTCTACTAATCTTCAGTGGCATAAGTACAGCGGCCCATAATGAGGTCCTTTTTTGATAATGTTGACTCATTATCATCAACGTGAGTCTTCCACAGAAATCACTTAAAACTGTACGACACTTCAGTGCGAGAGGCGATGCGCCATTGTTCTTTGTATCGGTGGGTTCGTCTTGTTTGTTTATTTCAAAATGATTTAGTCCATTGATTTGTCTACGCTCTCTCTCTCTCTCTCTCTCTCTCTCTCTCTCTCTCTCTCTCTCTCTACAAGTATATCGACAGTTTGTCTCACAAGCTGTTGCTATATATATTATGTATGTACGTAAATAGACCAGTTCTCCAGAGAATGTTTTCTTATTTTAATTGTGTCTTCCAAAGCTGAAAAGGGAAGGAGCTGCAACCGGAGATTATTGACCACATCTGCACAGAAGGTATTCATATAATTGGCTTCAGCCACCGATCTTTCCCACCAGTATCCTTTTTATTTAATAGGATTCTAAATGATTCAGATATATAAAAGCCCCTTCTTGATATTTGTGGAGATTGAAGTGGAACATTTGATTTTGAGACTGAGACGGAGAAACAGCCGGAACCTCAAACTCGGAAGAAAAAAAACTCTGAAAATATACTAAAAAATATGGCGTTAATGAACAAACCACCTTAATTTGCGTCCATAAAATGCAACTTTCTGTTGCCGAAAGAGTATGGAATTCCGGGAATCAAATTATATGCCCCAGGTTAAATGACCGTACAGGAACGTGGCGCATGCCGGAAGTCATAGGTCACGTTTACTTTCATACCTGTAGCGTATGTATCTGTGTTGGGGAGTATTTTTGAAATTATTATTGTATGGCAGTACAAGCAGGTTTTTGTATTATTAGTATCTTTTTATCATGAAATATCTTTTTTGCTGCTTTTAATGCATTGTCTAATAGAGGGTCCGGATATTTCAATTTTTTGCCTATATTCCAAATCATATATATTTCATCATCATTGTACTCAGGGCTACATATGCTTAATGCTCTTGAAAACTGGTTTCTTAACTTTATTGCTGTGGCCAGAATAAAATTGAACGTAGGCAAATGTTAAAAAATACTCATAGTAGCATGTGTCTTCAATTGGAGAAACAAATCCACAGTTATGAATATGTACATATACATAACTGTGGATTTGTTTCTTTATAGGCGGATATATTGGTGGGTGTTCTCTGCACTCTGCATTTAAACCCATTACCAGTTGTGTGAATTAGGATTGGGCAATCCAAAAAAGGTAGACAACCATCCTCTTCCATTTCCGCAACAGTTTGGTTTTTTACAAGGGAGACGCTGTGCGAACCAAATGCTTGTTGTGAAATAGTTGTGTTACTAGTTAGAAAGTAAAAGGTCGCTTGCGACATAGTGGAACCCTAGAACATGTATATTAGAACTGATCAAGATGAGATATGGAGGGTATGGAAGCGATTAAAAGTTTATGTGGTTAAAGCAAGTTTTAATAAGAATATGTAGATAAGAATGACTGGTTTGGATTAAAGGCTCATCTGACACAAAGGTCAGTTTTATCTCAGTGACTGTTTACGACACGTATCTGTGTGTGTATGTGTATTCAGTTGTATTCCACATCGTAAAATGAAAGGTGTATTTGTGGGAATATACCCAACAGTTTCGTCCTCCAGTCGACCTCTTTCTGGTTCATTGGAGGACGAAACTGTTGGGCATATTCTCACAAAAACACCTTTCATTTTCCGATGTGGAATACAACTGAATAATATATCTTCGTGTTTACGAAGATTACCAATACTATAGTGTATTTGTATGTGTCTTCCTTTAAACGTAAATAAGAAAATACATAGAAATACAAGCTAACAACAGCAAAAGAGAAATCATCGATTTACAACATAGCCAATGACTGAGCTGTGAGGCTGAAGCAAAGAGTGTCGGATTACCAGACTCTTCCTTTACACTCCATTGAAATGTTCGGGACTTTCACCTAATTTTTTTTATTTGCCTTTCAGAACAACTCACTTATTGACGTGGAACAGTGAGCTTTAAGTATGCGTCTGTCTGTTTTTTTCTCATTCTATGGTTCTGTGTGTTTGTTCGGGCAATGTTTGTCGAAATTTCTACAAATCGTTGGTTGAATGTGTCTGATTATAACGGATTGCGGACAAAGATTGATCAGGGCAGCAGTTATAATTATGGTGATTATGATGATAACTAATGAATAGTTATGTTGGCAGTAATAATGGTTCTTCAGCTACTAATGAAGATAATAATAATCATCGTCGTCATTGTCGCCTGCAACACCGCGTGACGAGAATTCTGGGTCTGATAATGATAGAAATATTATTATTATTATTATTATTATTATTATTATTATTGTTGTTGTTGTTATTATTATTATTATTATTATTATTATTATTATTATTATTATTATTATTATTATTATTATTGTTGTTGTTGTTGTTGTTGATATTATTATTATTATTATTATTATTATTATTATTATTATTATTATTATTATTATTAGGTAATTAAAAAATTGTATTGATTAAAACCTCTTGTAAATTGTTTATCTACATTTAAAATACTGAAAAAGACTTTTCTAGTGATTATTATTATTATTATTATTATTATTATTATTATTATTATTATTATTTTTATTATTATTATTATTATTAGGTAATTAAAAAATTGTATTGATTAAAACCTCTTGTAAATTGTTTATCTACATTTAAAATACTGAAAAGGATTTTTCTAGTTATTATTATTATTATTATTATTATTATTATTATTATTATTATTATTATTACTATTGAAGATTTTTTTGTTATTATTATTATTATTATTATTATTATTATTATTATTATTATTATTATTATTAGATAATTAAAGAACTGTATTGATGAAAACCTCTTGTAAATTTTTTGTACATATTTAAAATGCTGAAATGGATTCATCCAGTGATTTGCCGTAGGGAAATAAGAATGAAAGATATGAACTTCCACCAATGGAAACGAAGCATCAGTTCCGTTCATGTTCACTCTTGTATATTCCTTTACATATATTTGACATCGCGTAATCTTCTGTAGCACATTTCCATTCGTTTCCCAAGTACGTTTTCGTTTTCTCTTTGTTTATCGTATGAGTAAGGGATCCTTGTGGGCGTACGACGTAAAAGGTAGTGTGGATGAAATTTATTATTTTCGTGAGCAATAGAAAAGAGTTTTTAATTCTCTCTCTCTCTCTCTCTCTCTCTCTCTCTCTCTCTCTCTCTCTCTCTCTCTCTCTCTCTCTCTGTCGTCACTTTTCGGTTTTGTATGGAGGTCATATGAAAATGAGATTCGAATAATCCAATCTGTTTTCGGAAAGAGTTAAAAACCATACCTTATAACATTTCCAACTTCCCTTTGAAAGTGATATAAATAGAAAAAATGAAGATTGCCTTTCCATTCTAGTGTATTTTACAGTATTAGTACGCAACGTCTTCAACACTTAAACGGGCTTTGTTCAGAAAAATGATTTTGGAGCCAGGGAGGGAAATGTTTGGCGTTGTCATGATTCTCCTTATTATTATTATTATTATTATTATTATTATTATTATTATTATTATTATTATTATTTTTTTTTTTTTTTTTTTTTTTTTTTTTTAGATTTTGAGCATATTGGGAGACAGAATTCCCTACCTGTCCTTCTCACAGTCCCTTTAAAAGATATCTTGGCGTATTTTCAAGATAGCAGGCACATTTTCTTTAAAAAGGTGCCATGATTTCAATATTAATTAATTTTTTTGTTACGTTACTTACAGGCAAACCTTTTGTAATGTACAAGTTGCATGACTGGTGGACTAAAGTTAAATTGCAATGTTATTTTGAAAAATTATCGGTAAAATATGCCCGCATTAAATCAGTTTTTAGGTCCTGTGTAAGATCCCAACTATAAATATAATGACGGGTCCTGTTCTGAAATGCTTGGTATTTGAGATATCCCGCTTGGTTAATACTGACCTACACCACTGATATATTTTCTGTCAAAAAAAAATTTTTTTATCTGTGTGCTCATATTGAGGCTACTGAATACAATGTGCATTGTTTAAAAATGTTAGGAATATTAAACTCTTGACTCGAAGTCCGTTCAGTATTGTTTATTATTATCTATCAGATTTACAGCAAGCTTTGATGTAATTTTGAAATTTCCAGTTTTTAAGCGGGAAGTATACGTAGTTAATATATTTTTTTTGGTTTGGGGAACAGGTGACGTCCCTCAACGATGGCCGAAATTAACAGTGTTCGGCCATGTGGAACGGTTAATATAACCTCCTGATGTTCAGTTATATTTTAATATATAATTACTGTAAGTGTACAACTTATAACAGTATGTTTTTTTAAGATAGTAATGTTGATTAATTGCTTTTATTAATAATGCTGAAGTTGTAAATAATGTATTAATTTTAAACTAAAGTTATTTTTTACATAAATATAAAGCATCAGAGAGTAGATTGAAGAGTGGGAAAAATATAAAGGTAAAACATAACAGTCCTATATTGTAGAATATTGCATGTATGAACAACCATGGATTAATGCCTTACAATGGTTTTAAAAAGGTTCCTGTTCCTGTGCGATTTTCGGGTTATTTATGAAATTCCATATCATTTAACCTTTGAGCTGATGCAGATACTAGATATGTCATTATTACTGATATAAAAATTTTTATGATTTTGCTAAGATAATAACCATGAATTAACCTTAATATTTAACGGTAATATTTGAAAGTTTGACCTCCAGGACTGTTCAAGGCCACCAACCTATCTTTCCGAGAGGTGAAATTATATATATATATATATATATATATATATATATATATATATATATATATATATATATATATATATATGAATTTTTATCACATCACCGTGATTCATATACGAGCATTAAGCTGCAAACGTCCTTTGATATCCAATTCGCTCTACCTCGGAAATAATATATTTTTCATATATGTTACCCGAAGGGGAATTTTTTAGTTGATAATAAGTTCGTCGTCTCGTGGGCTCGAACCACGGAAGACAAGAACTCAGGACTACATTGACGCGGTCTTAACCTTCGGGTAACATATATGAAAAATATATTATCTCCGAGGTAGAGCGAATTGGATATTAAAGGACGTTTGCAGCTTAATGCTTATATATATATATATATATATATATATATATATATATATATATATATATATATATATATATATATATATATATATATATATATTTATATATATATAATTAAATATACATATGTATATGTGCATATACTAAGATATCACAAAACTGTGCACGTAATTTTGTTTATTAGCTGAAGCCACAGGAAAAGCTTAAAAGAAATGACAGAATGCCAAGTACTTTCGTGTAATTAACACATCTTCGGAAGATGTGTTAATTACACAAAAGTCCTTGGCACTCTTTCGTTCATTTTCGAGCTTTTCCTGCGACTTCAGGTAATAAATGCATGTATATAATGTACATTTGTGTCTGTGTATATACAGTATAGTATATATATATATATATATATATATATATATATATATATATATATATATATATATATATATATATATATATATATATATATATATATAAAGATACCAGTTAACATTCATTGTCTTCGTTTCTTTCAATTGGGGTTTTCTGTAGTTGAGCATTTGGCATCTTGGAAATTAAACCGTTGTTCTGTATTGTTAGCAAAAAACGTTATCGTGTAGGTATAGGTATCTGCTCACTGACTAGTTTCGATACATTCCTGTATAATTATCATTGCTTAAGATATAAGACCCTGCTGTATGTCTTTAGATATTTAGACTGCGAATATTGGAGATGGCTTAGCACTGTACATGGGCAGAGTAGGAGGATCAAGACCATTGCAGTTGTAGAGAGGATAGTTGCCGGAAAAATGAAACCCAAAGATTTTGGCCCACTGCGCATGATTGTAGAGGGAGACCTAAGTAGTGCATTCATAACAGAAGTGAGCAGTGTAATATGTAAAGAAAGGGGTCGATGTGCTGCTGATGAGTAATCGTGGAATTTATGAAAGTTTGCCTTGATTAAGTACTTTTGGGGGTGAATAGGACAGAAACTGCTCTCTCGTTTTTGGTGAAACCACCATTTTTTATAAGAATTGCTCATATGCATATATTTACACACACACACACACACACACACACACACACACACACACACACACACACATATATATATATATATATATATATATATATATATATATATATATATATATATATATATATATATATATATATATACTGCAGAGAGAGTGAGAGGGAGAGGTTTGTTTCTACGTTCTTAAATGGATAAAGATACTTTAATCATATCAGATTGCTTGCAAAAAAAAAAAAAAATAAAAGCAAAAAATAAGCCCATGAGCCGTCTCGACTACCATTTACACTAAAGCATAAAATCGATGAAAGCTACCCTTTTTTTTTCTGTCTAATTAACATGTCTCTATTGAACGTCAGGCATCATTGGACTCCATCAATCATGTCCTCGTGTCACCTGTGATGTATCATTGATTGCAAAAGTAATTATGGAGTTGTAATTGATGATTGATGAGTCTGTTTTGAAGCTGTTGTTGATGATGGTGATGGTGATGATTTTCGAAATTGGCAAATGTTGTTGGGAGGGTTGATGGCCGGTATCGAATTCCATCAATATGTTAATTGAATGTGTTCGATGAGAGAGAGAGAGAGAGAGAGAGAGAGAGAGAGAGAGAGAGAGAGTGATTATATCTTTCAAAATGAGAAAATCTTTGTTGTCTCCGGCGTGTATATTGGATTTTTCTTCTGTATCACCGATGATCATAATTTTTCCATCAGTGCTTGCATGCATTTGTATCCATTCGTATCCATATATACAGTTACATTGGCACATTTTATTTACGCATGCATATATGAGTACATGTAGATGCGAGTTATTAGCAAAGTAGTAGCAGTAGTAATAATTTCAAATAAGATAGTTCGTGATATGGAATCACACAGTGAAATGAAATTAAATACAAGAGGTTCCAACAGTAATTTCGACCAGATCACGTAATCGTCATCAGGATTCAAGTAACTTGTTAATCAATACCAACTCGAAGATAAATGTTGATTTGAATAAAGTAAGTTGATTCTACAGAGAGAGAGAGAGAGAGAGAGAGAGAGAGAGAGAGAGAGAGAGAGAGAGAGAGAGAGAGAGAGGATTGATTCCTGCAAGATATTTTTTTATGATAGCTTGACCACCTTGGGTTTCATCCTCTCTCTCTCTCTCTCTCTCTCTCTCTCTCTCTCTCTCTCTCTCTCTCTCTCTCTCTCTCTCTCTCCAGAACGAGTTGTTGACAAGTGCAAGAAAGTTGTATTTGAAATTCTCTTAATTCTGAATGGCTCCATAAAATAAATCCTGGTTAAATAAGGATTCAGGGAATTTATTCTGAGCAAAAAACGTTTCAAAAGTACGGAGTAAAGATACAAAATCATTGCATACTTAGAACAAAGCCGGATACAGTAGCATGATATTAAAGGTTTTATAAGGAGCAGTAGGAATTCTCTCAAAAGTGCCGCGAAAGACGATTGTACGATGTTGCGGAAAGAAAATTATGAATAATAATTATATAGGTTTTTTTTTTTAAATCAGTTTTTTATGTAATATATTTTCAAATGATATTTATCTTTAATCAAAGAACATTAGTTATTTTCTGAAATATAACAAGTTTATTAAAGCTTACTTCCTTAGATGGTTGCTGGTACATGAAATAAGTCTTTGATGGGTCTTACCGATGTTATAATTCGGTGAATGCTGTTTTCCTCGTCCGTAGGCATTTTGCCACAATTATAGAATGTCTGAAAAAGTATAAGTGGTGGGGCATGGGGGGATATTATAATTTTTTGTTTGATTTGTCAGTATTCTCTTATTTTAAGTGCGGTGGAGTATTATGAAGCAGTGTTTTACAATTTATTTTCATCAGTATTTGCCATATATTTACACCATACTTGTATATGCCGGTTTGTACTGAGGCGTAGTTAGAATAATTTGTAAAATATCCAATGGAGAAAATCTGTATGAAATTTTGAGTCATCCTACAAAAAAATCTTGAAATTAATTATCTGTTTATTGCATTGCCTGATGTATAATAGGAACTATTCCGCTTGAGGCTATTCGCTAGCCTTGTCGCAGAGACGAAAAGTAATGGACCGCGAGGTGACTTTTGTTCTATATCACTCATATAGCAGGACATTAGTTGATTACGTGATAGCTAATCCTCACTGACAAAAGTAGCTTTGAGACAAAATTGCTTTTGCAAGCAATGCCAGTCCTTATCCTTGCATAGTGATCCTGTGACTGGTCGCTTGCCACGGTGTCGTCAACAGCAGTTACAGATCAGTTTTTCACTATTACAAAATTCAGGAGCGGAAAAATAAAACCTTGAGTCGCCATCCTCTTTGTATCAAGTAAAGTTGTTATAAATATTTAACAAAAATCATTCCGCTGTGTTTACATTCTGTATACAGTAGATATAAGCAATCTACAAATTACTGAATAAAACGAAATTTACACTGATACTTTTATTTTCATGAAGTAAAAAAAAAAAATAAAAGTAAAAAAAAAAATCACCACCCTTCAGCCGAAACAAGACACTTCGTGTAGATGCTCTTGAATAAAATGTTGATGAAAATGCTACATCAAAGTTCTCTGACATACTATTGATATATTATCTGAGGCAGTGGCGAAATTCATTTTAAAACTGGCCGTATCATTATTAAAAAACATAGTCCGCGCCCATACAGGTAAATCACGTTTCAGGGCACATCAGTGGCATAATCCTATGGGTTGGTTTCCTATATTGATGTACTCATGGCAGTTATGAGCGAAAAGAGCTTTTAAATAGTGAGTCCATTTAATTGCCGAGTTACCAATAACTATAAAAGATATTTGCTTCAAGTTCAGAGATACGGTTTATAGTAAATGCACATTTCGAATGCATTCAGTACTTCCTAATAACCATTCGAAACTGTCCATATGTACTTGTATATATATATTAATTTAGACATTTAGAAATATGTAACAAAAATTCTTCAAATAAAAAGGGGTCAGACAGCCTTTATTTATGCACAAACAGTGCCTCTCCCCAATAAGTATGTCAAAATACTGAGTGATAACTCTGATAATGGTAACGTGATGGACACCTGAATTAGCCAAAAAATTAAACGTTTATATTTTGTATACTAGCAAGCATTTTGTTCGCCAGTGTTGGCACCATTGTGGGTTTTATAACTTATATAGGGTTTCGCTATCTCTGGCTGCTTGCCAGATGACCCAGTGTGCATCAGTAAGGATATCTGATGCTGCACAGGCCAAAAAACAACCTCACCTTTATCCTGGTTTTTTTCTAGATAAGGAAAACTCACAGGACTTGAATATATTTTTATTTTCGTAATAGACTCAGTCAGAGATTCTCTCAAAAGTTAAGTATATCTTAGTTTAACCAGACCACTGAGCTGATTAACAGCTCTCCTAGGGCTGGCCCGAAGGATCAGATTTATTTTTACGTGGCTAAGGATCAACTGGTTACCTAGCAACGGGACCTACAGCTTATTGTGGAATCCGAACCACATTATGACGAGAAATGAATTTCTATCACCAGAAATAAATTCCTCTAATTCTTCATTGGCCGCTCGGAGAGTCGAACGCTGGGCCAACAGCGTGCCAGCCGGAAGCTCTACCCACCCCTCCAATGAAGAACTGGAGAAATATGCACATTGCACTTCAAGAGTATTTTCGTTCAAGGTTATCCTGCAATTTTCTTATGTTTTCTGCATCTGCGCCACATTACAATTGCATGTTATTGTTTCACAATTAAGGGTTTGGAGAACGGACATACTGTTCTCCATTAAGATAAGATCACCCTAAGACTTTTTAGGACTTGCTACTCCTGCAATGCATAATTACTTAGGTAACATCTACGTTAGTGTTTTACCTGTGATAGGATTTCGGTTCTCCCATTTGTTCCCATGTAAGTTTAACGTTAGGTAATGATTGTGCCCTTTCTTATGTTTGTTTAAAAATTATTGTATGAGTAGTGTAACTTATTCATTTTCAAAATACACCATTATATTTTTCACAAAATATTTCAGGCGCATATCAGGGTCTCAGTGTGGTTCTTTAATTTACAGAGCTCATAAACGGAGGTACTGTTGTACCGAAGGCGTGAGCAAGAGGCTGCATTATCGGAAACGCAGTGCCTGACACGAGGAGAACAAAATAAAGGTTAACATACATTCAACTGTGTTTGTTTGAGAATGGAAAATGGTACATAATTCTATACAAAGTTACGGAAAGTTACGGACAGAGTTCTGATAAATATGGCTGGAAAGCTGACAATGTATTGCTTCCAGTAGAAATGATACATCTGACGTGAGGTGATTATGGACGATAGTATACATTAAAAAGTGTGTATGCTGTCGGCTGTGCATGTCAGACGTTCGCTGTGACGAGTGGATGCCCGCACGGTAAGATGGACGATCGTG
Organism: Macrobrachium rosenbergii; assembly: GCF_040412425.1. Classification (NCBI taxonomy): domain Eukaryota; kingdom Metazoa; phylum Arthropoda; class Malacostraca; order Decapoda; family Palaemonidae; genus Macrobrachium; species Macrobrachium rosenbergii. The sequence continues at coordinate 31,490,402 of NC_089799.1, read as the reverse complement.
TAGGTCCATGTGGGACCCTACTGTAATGAGAATTGAATAAGATTCAAAATGGAAATTTCCACATGATTTTTCTTATTATTATAGTGTTTAAAAGCACAGTAAAATGTGCTAGAAATCAAAAGAGGATTAAGTGCCAAGGGAGCCTAAGGGACGACAGGAGATTGGAGGAGGGGAGAGAGTGAAGAGGCTTGGGCAAGGTGAGAAGAAAAAGAGAGGGGGAAAAATTCTTACCTAAATATTCCTTTCATATACGAATGAATTGAACGGAGGTTGAATAGATAAAAAGCCATGAATCTAAGGCTTCTTTACCAACAAAGGTGGCTTTAGAATGAAGTTTGTGTTTTTTTATATGTTGTATAGTGATTTGTGCATTACACATCACTATATAAATGCAGGTATATGCTAAAATCTCTGTCTTTTAAATGAAAAATAACTAAATTACAGTTAGATGAACTAAATATAATACATTGTTGTTTTTCTTTGTATTATTGTCCCCATGTCAAAAATTACTGTAATATAAGAGATGGTCGAGACGGCCGGTCCTGACCCAAGGAACCTTTATCTCCCTTCACGAAGGCTGAACCATTCTGCATTATTCTCCCAAAAATATCTGTTACACGCAGAAAAATATGAGTGTACATTCCATTTTAATTTTTATTGAAATTAAATTTTTGTTTAGTTTTACCCATTTTCTCATCTTCCGTAACTTCCCCTTTTCTAGTCATCATTCTTCTCTTTAGATTTTCTTCTTTTTCTTTCGCTTCCTCTTTTTGTAAGATGCTTTCAAATTTTAAGATTAGCCTAGCGGGCCTGGTGGGCTCCCGGGGACTTATTGTCAGTCGTCCCTCTCCGCATAATAGAGGCCCTAAGAGAGGGTGAGTGAGAGACGGAGTGTGTGTGTGTGTGTGTGTGTGTGTGTGTATGTTTGTGTGTTAGTGTGTATCTATTCATATTTGTTTCGTGAAGTCATAAAGGACCGTTTAATGATGATACTCCTCCAGGCTGCTTCTGTCAACACGCGCACGTTCGTGTTTTGGCGGGAGAATCGGGCTCCGATGTTTACATGGGCGTCCCCTGCCGGTCCCTGAAGGAGGACTCTCGGCCACTCCTGTTATGCAGTCCTGGAACGCCTCCCGGAATATTCCCCTGTGTCCGGTGGCAGTGGTGGGGATGGTGGTGGTGGTGGTGGTGGTGATGATGATGGCGATGTTGATGATGATAATGATGCGGCGAATTTTCCGATATAATGATGTAGCTTCTTGGGTTTTATTAATGTGCGTGTGATGACAGTGTTATGGTGAATGATTTATGCAGTAGCAGGTTCGACAGTATTGCATAGGCATCAGAGTAACCTTATAAAGCTGCGGTGAAAAGTACGACAGTGATGAAAAGGAAGTACCTGTGCTACTGAAATCTGGTACGTCATGAGATTGTTTCTTAGACTTGACCTTTAAACCTTTTGTCGTTGTTGATTTTACTCGTATGGTTTTCATATCGGACTAATATGGTACTTGGGAAATTCCTGTCACTAAACACCAGCTAGCCCATCGTCATATTGAAAGAAAGTTTGGCCATGGCCTAAAATTGTCTTGAATGGATTATTAAAATGATTGCATTCAAGGTCGACTATAGCCTACTTCTCTTCTGTGCACATGTAAAAGTGAAAACAGAGCATTAGAATTTTCTAATAAGAACCTTGCAGGAAAAGAATTGAATTAGGTGTTTGTCCTTTCCCTTTTCATCAATGGCTCTGAAAGATTCGTTTACTGAAACGAATCTTCTTTAAAGGACGATGCCCTGAAATCTGAAATCGTTTGGGTCACTCACGCTCTACAGAAGACGATGCATAGTTACGAGTAGGTAGATGAGACTTTATTTTTGATATTAGGAGAGAAATTCTAGTGAAAAGCTGTCGACCCAATCCAGTCATCATCTTCCAACTGAGGTGATGTTCCTCATTGGCTGGGTTGGTGTTGGTATCGTTCTCGGCTAGCACTAGGCTGGGCCCGCGTTCGATTCTCCGGCCGGCCAATGAAGAATTAGAGAAATTTATTTCTGGTGATAGAAATTCGTTTCTTGTTATAATGTGGTTCGGATTCCACAATAAGCTGTAGGTCCCATTGCTAGGTAACCAATTGGTTCTTAGCCACGTAAAATAAATCTAATCCTTCGGGCCAGCCCTAGGAGAGCTGTTAATCAGCTGAGTGGTCTGGTTAAACTAAGGTATACTTAACTTAACTGAGGTGATGTTTAATACAGCGGTGAGAATGACAGTCAAGCCAAAACCCTTACGAAAGTCAGTGTAAAAGTTTCAAATCCGATTTTTGTTAAGATAAGGTAAAGGATAAATCCAGGCAATGGCTGACGTTAAAAAAAAATCAAAATTGAGAAAAGTTCGAAATAGGCAGAGTTTAGATTTTGTCTGTTCGTTCAGAGGCTCGGTCAGTCAATTGACGCTTAGTTTTCCACTGATCAATTCCCTCTGGTGTGTTGCATTGTTGGTAGATGCAAAAGGATGTGTTACAGTCAGTTAGTGGGAATCACAGTGCTTTTGCTATCATAAGTGAACTAGAAGATCGAATGACATTTCGGAAATTTAAGGCAGCCTTTGCGATATCAAGATTCGAAATTTTTCCCCAAGTATTTCGTCTTGCTGGATATTTCAGTGAAGCTCTTGATTATGGGAATTATTTATCGCACTATGCAGCGATCGTTGGAATTCTATGCTTACTGGAGACCTTTCATGTATGTTCTCCAGATCTTTCAGCTACTCATTCCCACTGGAAATACACGTTTTGATAAAATGCTCCACAAATATTATTTATTACTTCCTCACAGTGAACATTCTCTCTCTCTCTCTCTCTCTCTCTCTCTCTCTCTCTCTCAGATAGACACTCATCCATTAAAGAACTTTTATGCAATCGGTGCATCAAGGGATTTCTTGCATACTGCAATGTATTGATAAATATTTACTGTTTTTTTTTTTATTTACAGAAGAAATAGCACACGTTTCCAAATCTTTATTGCGCTACACGTAATGTTCTTAAGAAAGTTCATAAGTTACCTTAATTCAAACGTTTTTCTTGGTTCATTAATGCATTTTTGTGAAGAATCCTTTTTAAGATGAATGTATTTTTTTTATTGACTCAGTCTTTTAAAAGCGGTAAAGGAGCAGTTGCAGACATAATGGATGCAAAGAATCAAGCATTTAAATAATTATCTATTGAACTTTTGATTGTTTACAAAAATACACTGTATAACATACTTGTGAGGACGCAGTATTTTTATAGAGTTTTATCTTTAGTTTCTGTCATTATCGAGTTCTGGTTGATTTATTGTGCGTGTTATGTTAACGAAAGTCGTTATTTTTATAATCAGTAACACCCAAATAAACATTATGAATTTGTAGCATACTAAGTACTTTGATATGTTTATTTTTGGGAAGCGTGAGAAAAGGGAAGTTCCTTGCATCTTTATCAAGCTGCCGTCGTCTTGCTTAAGCAGAGCGTTGTAGCAACAAAGAGGTCCTCCATGCACTATCTGCTTAATGGGAAACTCCATCCTCTGCGGACAAGTGACTTTATTCTGTCTGCCCTTCCAGGTGTCCCTAGAGAATCCGGCGTCGTTACCGCGTCCCTAGGGCCGAGGCTTTGGGTTCCCGCGATAAAGAGGCCAGATATGAAGTGCTAATGATGTGTTTGTCCCTTTTTCGCGCCTCGTGGGCCCGCCATGAATTTTTCCGAGCGCTCATCATCCGCCCTAGTCCCGACATCTGGAATCGGTCTCGTCCTCGTCTAGCCTTGCCTGTGATGATGTCCACAGAGCGAATTCAGTGCAGTGGCTTCTTATCTGAAAATGGAATTTTGAAAAATTCTTATCTTAAGGTGGTGTCCCGTGAGACCGGTTGATGACCTGCCAGGTCAGGAAAAATAAAGTTCAGTGGAAAATCATCTTTTTCGCAGACGAAGTCACAGCGCTGCCAACCTTCCGACCGCTTGGCTGGTACTTGAAGGGCTCTCAAGGACCCTTTGTCCAGACGGCTCTTTTGTAAGTGCACGGCTGAAGAAGGAGTTGAAGGGGTAGGCGCTGAAGCGAGCCAAAGAAGGAAGTAAGGAAGGAGGAGAATGTGGATGAGACCTCTGTAATAAGAAGGCAAAACAAAACAATCGTGGCTGTTAAAAAGTAGCGATAAAAATAACTTAGAACTTTTTGGGTAGGAAAAATGAGCGGAAATTAAAGAACAAAATTACATTTTGAAAAAAATTTGGGGAAGGTAGAGCAACAAAAATTCTAGAACATAGCAAAGTAAAACCAGCAACATAAAGTGAGAACTATAATGAAGGCAGAAAGTCAGTTCAAGATTTGAGATTATTGTCGTCGAAAATGCTTGACAACAATGAAATTAGACTTATTAGTAGATGGCAAATGTATTGTGCATAAGAGTTGAAAAGAGAAATAAAAATATTTCGGATGAAAACGAAGATTACGCAGTAGGTAACATACATATTCCAGGACCAGTCAAATATGCCGATATGAAACAATTTGAATGCCAGATATTTATTGTATTGTATTGTCAACTAATCTGATTTCTTCCAAAAGTTATTCGTCTCGAGGTTGACACGGTGTAAATATATACACTATAAAGTGGCACATTAATATATGTATATGTATGTATGTATGTATGTATGCATGTGTGTGTGTCTGTGTGTACAGCTTGAGAGTATATTACACCCAAAAAAAGAATTATAGAGTTTGTACATGGGCAACAATAGACTTGATGCACTCAGCTATCAGGAGAGAAAAACTGTTCTTATTTTCTAGTTATAGAACCCAAATTCAGTGGGAATGTAGTGATGTGCACTGTCGAATTAAGTCCTTATACTTCATGGCTGATTTCATTAAGTCCACTGTTTCCCATGAACCAACTCTACACACATACAGTAGTTTCAAATGCCAGTCACGGGTAAGTGCAATGAGCACAAATAATTCATTCCCTTGAGGTGCAAATTATTCCTTAGGCTCAGTGAATCCGATAGAGATTTATCAGTGACCTGCTTGGGGCAAGGAAATTTAATCAACTACACGCCTGACTTTTGATTCGCGCGCCACTGCCATTTTAAGGTACCTTGTCTCCACTTACGAGAACTTCGCCGCCATGTGCGAAAGGTCCCTTGTCGGGATTTATTAAGTTAGGAAAAGTAAAGATAAAATCTGAAAATGAAAAATTCTTAAAGATATTGAAGCTAAGCCAGGAAAAGTAAAGATAAAATCCGAAAATGAAAAATTCTGAAAGATATTAAAGCTAAGCTTGGAATAAGTATTGGAAGAAAATTTTTAAATGAGCACAAAGAAATAGGATTTGCATTGAAAACTGTATACGTCTAGGGTAAAACACCCTCCTAAGCGAGAAATGTTGCTCCATGGACCATGTACTTTGACAATAAATTTTTAGGGGTAAATATTACAATAAATTCATTAGCAGGTAATCTTTGTGAATTGTTAATTTCATGTGTTTCAGTATTACATTTTGTAAACTTATTTTTATTATAGAACAATTAATTGTGATTTCATTATTATTATTATTATTATTATTATAAATCATTATTATTACTATTATTATTATAACCGTACTGTTATGAATGTTATTTATTCTGTCTTAATCTGAAAATGGTATCGTTCTCTCTTGTACTACCGTAATTAGCGCACGACGATCCCACGGTGCACAAACATGCATATGCAAACGTGAACACACAAACACGTACAAACCTGCACTCGCGCTTGTTGAAAAGTGCAATTATCTTTCTCACTGTAGCCAGTGGAAAGAGATCCTTTACTTGGGACACTAGCACTGTGCAAAGATAGGAGGATTAGAAAAATATCTGCTTTTGATTACCTGGCTACGTGAAAGCTGATATCACTACAGAAAACTTCAAAAAAGAAAAATGTGGAAATGTATGATATGACCCGCAATTTTGTCAACACGCCGTAATGGCATGCCATTTTTTCCGTTTTTCGTTTTATTCGTATTACTTTGTTAATAAGCAACATGGGAAGACATAGTGGTAGAGAGATAGATCACATGCACAGCGCTTTCGCAAGGTCAAGGTTTGCAGGTATGTCTAATTCATCTGGTAGCGGAAACTCAAATAAGAAAATTGGTCATGACGTTATCAATGCTTCGAAGACTTTTCCTCAAAATACTCCAGGTGTTAACAGCCATTAGTTCTAGAGTTTAATAAAGATGAAATCCTCCTTTGTTTTTTTTTTTTGTTTTTTTTATCACAGAACTATATTTTTACATGTATTTGAACAATTTTTAAATTTCGACGTTTGATTGAACCTGAGTGATAATATTATTAACATTATTATTATGATTAATCTTATTGAAAATATTTCACATTATCCAGATTGTTAGATGATATTTATGAATAGTAATATAACATGTTCATCATCACTATCATTATTATTTATGATTTTATTCATCTTGTGCCTTCTGAAAAGTTTAATATTCCAGGTTTTCCTCATTTTCAGTATTATGTTGTCCATGCATTATAATACCGATTTTCTCTTCAAAAGTCAGAGCCAAGTAGAGAAACAGGCGAAGTTTTTAAACAACTGGCATCGAAAAACGGGATTTATTTTTAGGAAGACACAGACGGTGAAGCAAACGTAGATCTGTACTCTGTATCCATGAAAGGTTCCTGTGCACAATATTCTTCGCGCGCATTAAAAAGGATTTTTCCCCCTAAAGTGGTTTTAGGCGTTGCAATTTTTCGTTTTTCACCTGCAACAATATTTTTCGGCAAGTGTCAGTGAACTGCCGGAGCCAGAGATTTTGGGTTCTTGAATATTAAGAACATGATGGCATTTCGAGCGTTCGTCCAAAGTGAATTGCTATTAATGATATATTAGTTTATTTGCTTTGAATTTCTAAAGCTGTTCTTATCAAGGAATATGAAAATGATGCATTAAGACGTCGTAGTCGGGTTTAAGGCTTAATTTTTAGATATTAAGCTTAATTTTTAGATGTTAGATAATTTTTAGAGATAAAATGCGGATGAATTTAAATATTACCAATCGTTTTCTTTAAATGGCCACACTGCCTTCATACTGATCTAGTATCTGCCCAACGTTCATCTCATCAGTCCATGAAAAAACATACCCTAAAGTTTTCTCGATAGTATGCCATGACATATTTCATTGAATTTTAAGTAATGTATGGTTCAAAGTATTCCTTCAAGCACCTGAGGAATAATATCACATTTGCAACAGCTAAACATTTTAAATCATTGTCGTTTGGTACGCATCTCACCTTATTTTCAGTCTTAAACTTTTTTAGCAAATATTTTTAATGTAAAACGCCCTTGAATTTCTTTTTTCCGCGACATACACCTAAATTCATTTTTATGCACTGCTACCACTGGAACGGTGCAATTCGACTTAGTTTGCGCCTTAATTTAACCCCCAAAAATTAAGTCTACTTCTCGAAAAACATATCACTCGCGCGTCAAGTTCTGTTTTCACACCACATTTTGTGCAGTTCAGTCTCGAACGAGTCTTTCGATTTCAGCTTCCACTGTACCTTAGGATTTTCTTGGCTCAAATTAGTTGTCATAGTTTATCTTTTTTCTGAACTTGGGAGCAGTTTATTTCTTAGATTATTATTGCAGGAAGAGAACGCGTCACAATATATGCAGAAAATTAGTTAATTCTTCTCAGTGCACGGTCCAATTTGCCACACACACACAAGGTTTTATGCCACTATTGGGAGCTGCTCGTTCATTCAGTTATTCTTAGCAACTATACAACTGAATCCGTTACACTCCAAAGTCCCATTTTTTATAAATATTCTGCGCTTGGAATTATCCAAAACGGTCAACACTTAAAATTAATCCTACGAACATTTCTGGTTCCAAATTATCTTTCAAAGTTTTACTTAATGCCTTATCTTTATAGTTATTATTAAGCAATTCATTCTTCAGGTGTCTTTAAAGCAACGCTTATTTTGCCCATTTTTTAATCTGTTCTCACGCAGATAATTTCATTCAGTTCAAGTACGAAATAAACATTCTCTTATTTTTATGCCTTTTCGTAAAACAGTTCAAATTATTTTCATACAATTTCAGGTCTGAAGTTTACTTTTCACAACTCAGGATCCAGATATATTTGATTGAATTCAAGCAAGAATTAATTCTTAATGATTTGCCCCTAGAATTATATATTGTTTGAGTCTCGCATAGTTCCTCGCAATGTAATTTGTCGGGATAACAAATTTTGATATTGCCTCGCCTGAGTTCTCCTTACTGTCTGGCGTCTACAACAGATAGTAGAGAACTTGTTGGGAATGTACTTAAATAATTTCTTGCGAGGATATTGTGAATTTATTAGCATAATACCTATAAGTATATTACTGTTGATTTGAAATTGATTGCATGCTCTTTTTCTTGGTCATTTTTATCATAGTAAACGCTTTATGATTTTGCTGTCGGAGGGATCGATTTCTAGTGTTAGTGATAATGTTTTTTCCAGCCATAAGATTTTGCATGATACTCGTGAATCTAAGGCAGTTTTTTACGGGTATTGCTTTTCATTCTCCATTTCCCTGCTCAGATTTGTCTCCAGTAGTGAATTTCAGTAAAATTCATGTTCCCCTCAATTTATCTGGAATATGTGGGCCTTGAACATGTGAGAAGCTCTTTGTTGGGTGAGTCGGTAGAGCTGCGGACTGTCACTCGATGGGCCGGAGTTTAATTCCCCGGCCGGCTGATGAAGAGTTAGAGAAATTTATTTCTGGTGATAGAAATTCATTTCTCGCTATAATGTGGTTCGGATTCCACAATAAGCTGTAGTCCCGTTGCTAAGTAAACAATTGGTTCTTAGCCACGTCAAATACATCTAATCCTTCGGGCCAGCCCTAGGAGAGCTGTTAATCAGCTCAGTGGTCTGGTAAAACTAAGGTATACTTAACTTTTTTTGAACATGTGAGGGCTACTCCTTCTTTTAAGGGTGTTCCCTGGTTGTAGAAAGACAAGAATCTTGTAGCAGACCCACTCGTTTTGAATCAACTGATCGTAATTGACAAACCAGATCCACAGACAGCCATTTATTTCTAGCCCGTGATTGTATGAGACCAATGGCAAAGAAGTATGACGAGCATTTATTGGAAATACCCCCACCTAAAAACTTGTCGTCTTATGTCCGGAAGTTTCAAGGTACAATATCAATTACTTTTTTTTTTTTTTTTTTTTTTTGTCAAAGGGAGCACTTCACCTGAAGCAGAGGCTAATGTTAGGTAGAGCTCCAAGTGAGCCGTCCAGCCAGTCTGTCTTGAAGCAGCCAAATTAAGGTTAAGTTTGAAAGTGATTTGCTTAAAGTGGCAATAGTGCATTTAGGCACATCACAGAGACTCAGAGTTGCAGTATACTGTCAGAACTGCACTACTTGAAGCTGCAGAAGTTTTATTGTGCTGTCTGAATGTCAGGGTTAACCTGTTGTTTCCAGTAGATAGCCTAGGGAAGCTGTTGATTGCAGTCATGACAAACTGTTGTTTGATCATTCAGGAGTCAATAGTCATTAGTTCATGTGACATCATTTATAGTCAGGAAGTGATCAAGACACGAAACACCTCTTTAGAAGACTTTTCTGTTGTAATTTGATAATCCCCATTATTCTGACTGGCTGCTATCATAGGTAGAACTCGTGTCCTAACAGGGTTTACATCGAGACTTCATTGCTTAGTGATTTTAGATTGTCAATTAAAAAAGAGAATCTATGCAGCTGTTAGATTTTTAATGAACTGATATGTAAAATTTAATTAATAGACAGATGTTTAGAGGATACATACTTTCTCATGATAATTTTGAGAATTTAAGTACTTGTGTATTGTCTTCAAATATGAAACTGTTAAGTTTGAAATCGCCCATTTTTTTAAAAAACTAGTTTGGTGTAAATGTTTAAATGATAGTAGTTGTCTTGAATTTTACTTTTCATTCGTTTGTTTTAATAATTAACGACTTAGTAAGTTAACAAAATAAATACATGTTTCAGATTTGATTTCATATTATATGGTATTTTACTGTATTAACCACTTCATAGCCTATCATTTTGACATTGCCGAAACAGAAATCAAAACTTATTTCATTTATCTCGTTAACTTTTTTGAAAATAATTTCGAACTTTCGTCCTTTCCCATTTTCTGATCCTCCCACTTTTTCTCATACTCCCCTTATTTTCCGTGCCTTCGTCGTCCTCCCTCCTCCTCCTATTACTACCCTAATCCTCCTCTGCCCCTCTCTCCCCCCCTCCCCCCTCCTAAACTCTTTCCCCTCATCCTCCACTCTTCCCCTCAAGCTTCTCGCCTAAAGAGAGGGAAGCAGCAAAAAGCTGCCTTCTGGGAGTCGCATCCGATTCATAATGGACATCAGTGTGTGTGTGTGTGTGTGTGTGCGTTTGAGAGAGAGAGAGAGAGAGAGAAGTAAATGTTAGATTCCCTCTTTTGCTGCAGCTGACCTAGCCCACTCCCCTCTCCCCCTCTCAGCATCCCTGCATCACAGGGGGGGGGGCATCTCCCCCCCCACTCTCCTTCCTTCAACAGCCACACTTTCCTGAGCTTCTTCCTACGTCTTTCGAGGAGACCCTTTCAGAGTTAGGATACACTATCATCCATTTCTCCCTATTCACCGAGGATTGTTCCCATGGGTGTTGAGTAAATGAGAGAGAGAGAGAGAGAGAGAGAGAGAGAGAGAGAGAGAGAGAGAGAGAGAGAGGAGGAGGAGGATTAACTGAAAGAAATATTTGAAATAGAATCTGGTTGGACAGTTATGGAGTAGTAATTATAAAATCTGTGGAAGTGCATCCTAAAGTTTAATTCCTAAATCATATTGTTTATATCACTGGGTAAATTATTATTGGCTTTATCGTATGTTTATTCTTTAAACAGGTTTCTCAATCTCGAAATATGAAAAGGATACCAAAAAGAGACCAAAAATATGATGAGTATCCCTCAACTTTGCTATTATAATGGGTCGTAATGCACAAATTTCAACGTTATATTTAAACATTTATACATATCAAATTTTCTCACGATGTGTGTTTTATCATTATAGGGGGGAGTACTAAAAAGTGTTGGCCTTCTTGTTCTAAGTAAGCCTTTGGGCATGAGTTGCTAGCACACAGTGGCCCTATTTTACCTCAAGGCACAGTTGGTAAGGGGATCTTGCCCATCCGCCATTCTTTGCCAAGCATTTGAACGTGATTGCTTTTCTTGGTAAGCGATGATACCACAGATCACACCACGAGACTTATTGCTCACTCACACACAAATATGTATATGTATATATTATATATATATGTATATATATATATATATATATATATATGTATATATATATATCTATATATATATATATATATATCTGTATTATACATACATACATATATATATATATATATATATATATATATATATATATATATATATATATATATATATATATATATATATATTTGTGTGAGTGAAAAAATAAGTCTCGTGGTGTGATCGGTGGTATCATCGCCTACCAAGCAAAGCAATCACGTTCAAATAGATATATATACATTTGAAGCAATATGAAATCATTTCCACTTTCGTCAGTCACTCTCGTCATGTCACCCTCTTGCTCACATTTATCAGGGTTTACTATTTCATATTGCTTCAAATACCATTACTTCAGATGTTTCGTTCATTCGCATATGTTTATCGAGTTTACTTCAAGAAAGCATGGCAAGTTTTTCTAAGGTGAAATTTGACAGGCGCCATCTCTCTCAGTGAACGGTAATCCAGAGTTGATTTCTACCTTTTCATATACCTTTTGGAAGTCTTGTTACATTCAGTCAGTATGATCTGCCACCTCCCTCTCATACATTTTCCATTGGAAAATATTCAACTAACCAGTCGCTCTTACTCCCTTAAACCCCCCAAGCCCACCCCACTCTGAAACTTTTGATCAGGCTACGTCATTTTGCACCCACACCCCCGTGTCCACTCTCAAGATTCACTTCCGGTGAAGCAAGCTAGGACCCGAAGAGTTGTTTGGGAGTCATGACTTCCTGTTTAAATGCTTTTCCATCACCCAAACGGAGGCACTGACGGTGGAGTGACAGCCGGCGGAATAGGAAGCCCCACAATCGAAAGTAATGCTTCGCACAATGAAGTTATGTTTGTGCACGGCAAACGAATGCCGCAGCCCTGAAATTGTTGATACAGTCGGTCGGCGGCGTTAGCGTGCGGCCATGCGCGTAACTCCAGCCTCCCCTTCACAAAGGGAGGCGTCCGTGGAGGAGACCTCGCCTTCAGCTTTGTATATCGAGACTCAACACCAGTCGGTTCTCCTGAGCAAGAAAAAGACATAAAGATCATTAGTGGTGATTAGTTCTCTCTCTCTCTCTCTCTCTCTCTCTCTCTCTCTCTCTCTCTCTCTCTCTCTCTCTCTCTCTCTCTCCATATATAAACATTTCTTAAACTTTAAGGTTACTGCCACATTCCTACGTTAATTGCTGAATCGTGGATGAACCACATGTGCAATAATATTCCCATGGCATAACCACTTTATACACCTCTTTATATGTCAACCCCCACCCACAAATACTGCGGTATTCACCCTTAATTAGTACACATTCTTGATTTTCGTGAATATCAATCCTTTGATTAAAATTCAGAATGTAATGCCGAGGCAGTGTTGATGCATTGAAGTGTAATTTTCAGTCGTTTTCACGATTGAGTTCACTTTGATTTTATCCCTTGTTTGATTGTTTTGCATTTATGAACATGCTGCAACAAAGTTAACCTGTTTTGTTTTCAAATGGCATTAGAATTAATATCATGGTATGAATTGTAACTTCGCAAAGTGTACGAAGTAAAATATTACTAATCACAGGCGCTGGCTCTGGGATAGAAAGGACTTCCATAGGCCTATTGACTAAAATGACTGAGGGACTTCCTTTCCAGTACCTCTTTCACACCATCTACCCAACCTTTTCTACGTCTTCCTCTCCTCCTTCCCCTTAACACTTCTGAATTATACTCTCTTTTCACCAACATACCATCACTCATTCTTTCCATATGACTGAACCATTTCAAAATACTCTGATCCATCCTTTCACCCACGCTAACTTTTTTACCACTTCTCTACATTTCTCACGCTAATCTTCTTATGCCACGTATATACTATAATAATAGTTCATCTCAGCAGCTTCAGCCTTTTTTCTTTCATTAGTATTCGACCCACACTTCACTTCATTTCCATGAAGGAGAGGTGGCTCAACAATTCCCTCGAGCTTCCTACATTGCCTACCATGAACAGCTCAAGTCTCTACAATGACACACCTGGTGCGTGTGTGGATGTAACGGAAGTGGCGGGAATTAAAATCTGATATAAAATAAAATAAGGAAGGTGAAACAACAGTGCAATATCTTGGCAAACTACGCACAAAAGAAAGGGGATTACAAAGAAAATTCGGTTTTTCTAAAGCCAGCTGAGATGAAGGGAACGTAAAACCATTTTTAGTGCACATAAAGATCATTACATTTAAGGTTCATCTTTACTGTTAGCCATCTTATATTTTAGAATCTGCATTTATACATCTAGCAAATGGAGATAATATTGATTTTGGTCCGCGCGCGTATACTGTTGACTCTTTCTACACATGTCCGAAGGAAATTTGAAAGGAACTCAAAATTATCAGCAATTCTTGTTATATCTTTAGCCTCTCCTTGGCTAATCCAGCGCCTGTGTTTATCTAAGTCAGATGTTCGTCATCTGAACATCAACTTCAGCTGCAGCGGACTTTGCATGTGCTAAATGGTTTTATATCCCATCAGTATTAATCATTTTTTGTAAAACAGTGTTTTCTTTGAAATCCTGTTACCTGTAGTGTGAATTTTACTCGAGAATGCCTTCAAGGACAAAGATCTTTTGAATTTTCACCTTCTTCAAGCACATATACCTATATACAGTATATATATATACAATATATATATATATATATATATATATATATATATATATATATATATTATTATACATATATATTCATTCATACATACACACATTATATATATATATATATATATATATATATATATAAATATGCAACAAATATATATATGCTTATATATATCATATAATCTTTCGAATAGCCTTCTGCTTATATTTTCACTATAACCTTGGAGTTTCAATATTAGTCGACATGGAAATAACCCTGTTTAGGACCTAAAATTCACTGTATTCTAACAGCTCAGTATTAGTAACATGGAATTTTTTACACAGAATTAAAGGTAAATTGTGACTTATGCAGTCAACCATCAAGGAATATGTTCAACTTGTACATATTCCTGTTGAATTCAGGTTCCGCACTTAAAATCGAAAACAGTCCATCTATGTAATAACAGTTCAGTATTATGTGTAACACTTGGACATGGAATTATTTTTTCCATAATTAAATAATAATTATAAATCATATATATATATATATATATATACATATATATACATATATATATATATATATATGTATGTGTCTCTATGTATGTATATACATGTGTATTTTTTTATTTAAATGTGTTACGACGTTGTTGCGTATCCACAGTCTTCTCAGTGTTATGTAAGTGTTGGAGCTGAAACGCATGCTAGTTCTTGTTTGAATATGGGTTTCTTTTTTTTACCTTCAGACATTCTCGTTTCATTGTATATGTCACGTCACCGACGTGAATGTTTGTTTTTCACCACTTTTTTTTTTTTTTTTTTTTTTTTTTGCTGCTTTACAGCAATTTTTAGATGAAATAAATACATGCCATTTCTTGTTTTACAGTAATAGCTAACTTATATTGCCCTTTGAGATCATAACAGTTTCGTTAAAATTTTAATGACCTTTGTGATAGCATCCGCTGTTTCTCTCTCTCTCTCTCTCTCTCTCTCTCTCTCTCTCTCTCTCTCTCGTTTGTGTGCGTCGAGCTTGCCATTTTTTAATGGCTTAATGGATGTTAGTGGTTATACACTGCAAGAGACCTTCAACGCTGAAATCCCGAGCCTTGGACTACAAATTCTAGGCATTATTTTGTTTAAACTGAGTCACCTCCAGGCCCTTGGTAATTCAACCCTTTCATTACACAGTTTTAATCAAGATTTACCAATTTTAGAAGTAAAATTGTTTAGATGTGATAGTTCAGTATTATAAGATTTTTTTATAATAAAGGAAAACACTCAAATTAAAACTTCAGCTGATATAATTATCTTTCAATTTGATGACTTTCTCGGGGAGAAAACATCATGCAGTAGTACTATTTCAAAATGAGACCAGTAAGTTATCACTGAATTTTGTCACTTATTCTTTCCTCCCTTTAATTTTGGTAGACTTTTATGTAGTGGTGTTTTCACATTTTAATTTTCAAAGGAAGGCGTTCAGGAATCGTCCCTACGCAGAGAACAACGAAAATTTAGGGATTTTTTAAAGTGATTGTTGGTATAACTGTCGATACGAGATTATAAAGCTGATATTATGGAGCATTATAATCAGTCATTAGTGTTACAAATGGTAGTGGTATGAATAGTGGCAGAGTTATTATGGACAGTTTTATCATGCAGGAAAAAAATTCACTTAGGTTAGGGAAATCGTTTACTTGTGAACGAAGGACCCCAGTCTCGGCCTGCCATGACGATCCATAAAATACTAATGAAAGAGTCATCCAGAGACTGACTTCAGTCAAGGAAGAAATATAGATCCTTCTTCCGTCCGCTGGCGACGGGTCGCCCCATATCCACTTTCCTCTCGTTGATTTTATTAGCACGAAATAAAACCTTAATGCAGACCTATGAAAGTCATCTCCGCTCTCTCTAATTAACGAAAACTGTCAGTCCAGATCCCATCAGGCAAAGAAAAAGAATAAACATAAATTTATCAAATCCGATGTAACGATCGTAAATAACGTCACGGCTAATTCCGTAGTTATATATCCGGCGGGATAATTACCCAAATAAATACAAAGTGGCGTGATAGTGCGAATCGTCCGGTTTATTGGGTGATCCGGTCCCAGTAATGGTAGAGAGAAAAGGTGGGGGGGAGTTTTCGGAGGCAAAATTAACAAGCTAATAAATTATAATTACGGAAGATAATTGTCGATAACCTATGCGGTAGATGGCAATTATCCGCAGATCACCGACCGAAGTCCCTGAAATGAAACAGACTTAAAGAAAACCTCGAACTTCGAAACGATCGTTTTCCTCCCCTTAGATTTTCCATGTCGACTTCGTCGTCTCCTTCACGTTTATGGCCGCCTTGTCGTGTTGTGGCACATCCCCGACCAGTCTCTTATTTTATGCTTCTTTTTACCATGATGCTGGACTCCCTGTGATTACCAAGGAGGAGAACCGTGTGTATATTTGGTGATTGGGTTTGGCGCTGACCTTTGATGACCCTGACGTGATGGCGGCAAGAATGGGTCTGCTCTTTGAGATTTTCTAACTCATGTGAATACCTTCAGTTACCCTGATGAATTGTGAATATCATTATGAGGTATTTGCTTTTTAACGTTTAAGTGTAACGAGATCTACATGGCCCCAGTAGACGGCAGTTGTTACACAGGAATAAGCTTGTTAGCTGTTCTACCTCTCGTGACTTAGAAGAGAATGATATAGCTTTATATAGAAACAGGATGTGTTTTTTTATATATTTCTTGTAACATTAAGCTTCATTTTTACACGCTTTCTCTATGACCCATTTGTTGCTTCTCGTCGAGTGAAATATATTTTTGAAGTTTTCAGTATTCTCCTGCTTTTATTGAATATCACTATTTCCTCTAATATGGAAAGAGAGATTTCATGGAGGAGATAAAACACCATCCTTGATTTCCAAAGTGGCTCTCTTGAAAAAGTCCACCTTTACGTGAGGGGCTGTGCTGTAAAATGTCACATCTGAGAATTTAAAGACCTAGAAAACCAAATGATTACAGTCAATAAGTTTTGCCTGAGAGATCCCCAACTTCACAACTTGTTTCAAAAAGTTAAGTATATCTTAGTTTAACCAGACCACTGAGCTGATTAACAGCTCTCCTAGGGCTGGCCCGAAGGATTAGATTTATTTTTACGTGGCTAAGAACCAATTGGTTACCTAGCAACGGGACCTACAGCTTATTGTGGAATCCGAACCACACTATAGCGAGAAATGAATTTCTATCACCAGAAACAAATTCCTCTTGTTCTTCACTGGCCGGTCGGAGATTCGAACTCGCGACCAACAAAGTGGTAGCTGAGAACGGAACCCGCTCACCCAGCGAGGAAATCACAACTTGTTTCATTGGGTATTGATTCGAAAGGGCTCATTTACCCCTTTGGCGTCTAATGAAATTCTTGATTAGTGAGAATCTCCAAGTGATATTTGCGCTGAAGTGATATTTACACTAAGATTAGTAAAGCGGATTGACAGTGAAAATTGTTCATCCATCAAGAGACCTCACGGACTGATTTCGACTCTGTTGTGCATATTTCCGTCATTGTCACACATGTATCAATCCTGTTGAGGATTCAGGTGCTTATCATATATATGAAAGTGAAGTGAATTTCGTATTAACTGGTTATTTTTTGGCGTAATATTTGAGAACATAAATTTGTCTATTATGAAACTGAGATATTATGAATATATAGCCACGTGGTACAAACATACCACTTAACTGTCATGGGAAAGATGGGTTGATCTTGATTATAAACACAGAACCTGAGTTTGACAAAAATATGTACCATAAAGTTGAAATCGGTTCTAATTTCTCTTTGATGGCTGAATGGATAATGGCCCTCTCACTCAAGTCTCATCCATAAAGACATATGTTCGAATCCTATTCAGAGTAGAAGCACCAGTCATCATGTATAATATTTTTTAAGTATATATATGTATATATATATACACACATATAAATATATACACATATATATAAGACACAAATATCGCTTAATATCCAATACACTATACCTTAGGAATAACTAACACTCAAAGAGAATTAGTAAGTTCTTTGTCCCTTGCAGGATTCAAGCCGTTTCCTGGCTTAGAAAAAACGATATACAGTGACTTAAACCACCCTGCTATCATGATATCGACTCTGCTGTCCATATGCCTGTCAAATTCATGTTCTGTACTTAGAATCGATATCAGCCCATCTCCATCATGATAGCTGATTGGTAACTTTGTAACAGGTGGCTGTTACACGTGCCTTTTTTTTATTTTCACAAATATTAAGCTACAAATATCGTTTAATATCCAGTTCACTATACCTTGGGAATAACTTGCACCCAATAGAAATTATAATTGATGTGTTCTTCATCCGCGGCAGGATTCGAACCGTTGCAGGGTGACAACAACGATAGATAGTGACTTTGACTACCCGACTCTCTCTCTCTCTCTCTCTCTCTCTCTCTCTCTCTCTCTCTCAGTATATATATATATATATATATATATATATATATATATATATATATATACATATATATCTCTCTCTCTCAGTATATATATATACATATATATATAATATATATGTATATAATGTATATATATATATACATATACATATATATATATATACATATATACATATATACACAAACACATACACGTTGTTATTTATATGCTTGCAGACTTTTCACAGCCACAATGACCTATTAACGTCTTCATATTTTCACAGGTATATCCAAAGGGGAAATACATAAACTGAAGAAACTCTCCCTTCGTGTCAATAGAAGCCAAAAACACAAAACACGACGTTATGCAAGTGAGAATCGTTCTGTTTAGGCCTCAGTGAAATATAATGGAATTCAACAGATACCTTGTGTGTCTGCACTATCAGAGATGAATTCCTCAACCTTGTGTACAGTATGGTGGTTAAATAGTAACACATTATGAGTTATTTTCATCGATGGCTTTCTTCAGGATTGATGAGATTATTTTTCAGCTTCAAGAATATTGTTTTCAGTAGAACTTTTTTTAAACTTTGTTTTTCTTTTGGCAGTGGCATAACTGAACTTGGATTGATTCGTCAGTCTTGTTTTTCACCAACAAATATGCATGAAGTGTCATCAGACAAACAAAGAACACATTTTTATCAACAAATATGTATG
This sequence comes from Macrobrachium rosenbergii, assembly GCF_040412425.1. Lineage (NCBI taxonomy): Eukaryota > Metazoa > Arthropoda > Malacostraca > Decapoda > Palaemonidae > Macrobrachium > Macrobrachium rosenbergii. The sequence goes on along the minus strand of NC_089799.1, from coordinate 31,471,266 downwards.
AGTGTCCCCAGACAAACAAAGATCACGTTGTCACCAACAAATATGGGACAGTGTCCCCAGACAAGCAAACAACACGTTTTCACCAACAAATATGGGAGTGTCCCCTGACAAACAAAGAACACGTTTTCACCAACAAATATGCAGGACAGTGTCCCCAGACAAACAAAGAACACATTTTCACTAACAAATATGCATGACAGTGTCCCAGGCAAACAAAGAACACGTTTTCACCAACAAATATGCAGAACAGTGTCACCAGACAAACAAAGAACACGTTTTCACCAACAAATATGCAGGACAGTGTCACCAGACAAACAAAGAACACGTTTTCACCAACAAATATGCAGGGGACAGTGTCACCAGACAAACAAAGAACACGTTTTCACCAACAAATATGCAGGACAGTGTCCCCAGACAAACAAAGAACACATTTTCACCAACAAATATGCAGGACAGTGTCCCCAGACAAACAAAGAACACATTTTCACCAACAAATATGCAGGACAGTGTCCCCAGACAAACAAAGAACACATTTTTCACCAACAAATATGCAGGACCAGACAAACAAAGAACAGTGTCCCCAGACAAACAAAGAACACATTTTCACCAACAAATATGCATGACAGTGTCCCCAGACAAACAAAGAACACATTTTCACCAACAAATATGCATGACAGTGTCCCCAGACAAACAAAGAACACATTTTCACCAACAAATATGCATGACAGTGTCCCCAGACAAACAAAGAACACATTTTCACCAACAAATATGCAGGACAGTGTCCCCAGACAAACAAAGAACACATTTTCACCAACAAATATGCAGGACAGTGTCACCAGACAAACAAAGAACACGTTTTCACCAACAAATATGCAGGACAGTGTCACCAGACAAACAAAGAACACATTTTCACCAACAAATATGCAGGACAGTGTCACCAGACAAACAAAGAACACGTTTTCACCAACAAATATGCAGGACAGTGTCCCCAGACAAACAAAGAACACATTTTCACCAACAAATATGCAGGACAGTGTCACCAGACAAACAAAGAACACATTTTCACCAACAAATATGCAGGACAGTGTCCCCAGACAAACAAAGAACACATTTTCACCAACAAATATGCAGGACAGTGTCACCAGACAAACAAAGAACACGTTTTCACCAACAAATATGCAGGACAGTGTCACCAGACAAACAAAGAACACATTTTCACCAACAAATATGCAGGACAGTGTCACCAGACAAACATTTTCACCAAAGAACAGGACATTTTCACCAACAAATATGCAGGACAGTGTCCCCAGACAAAAAGAACACATTTTCACCAACAAATATGCAGGACAGTGTCACCAGACAAACAAAGAACACGTTTTCACCAACAAATATGCGGGACAGTGTCACCAGACAAACAAAGAACACGTTTTCACCAACAAATATGCAGGACAGTGTCCCCAGACAAACAAAGAACACATTTTCACCAACAAATATGCAGGACAGTGTCCCCAGACAAACAAAGAACACATTTTCACCAACAAATATGCAGGACAGTGTCACCAGACAAACAAAGAACACATTTTCACCAACAAATATGCAGGACAGTGTCACCAGACAAACAAAGAACACATTTTCACCAACAAATATGCAGGACAGTGTCACCAGACAAACAAAGAACACATTTTCACCAACAAATATGCAGGACAGTGTCACCAGACAAACAAAGAACACATTTTCACCAACAAATATGCAGGACAGTGTCCCCAGATTCAACAAACAAAGAACACATTTTCACCAACAAATATGCAGGACAGTGTCACCAGACAAACAAAGAACACGTTTTTCACCAACAAATATGCAGGACAGTGTCACCAGACAAACAAAAGAACACATTTTCACCAACAAATATGCAGGACAGTGTCCCCAGACAAACAAAGAACACATTTTCACCAACAAATATGCAGGACAGTGTCCCCAGACAAACAAAGAACACATTTTCACCAACAAATATGCAGGACAGTGTCCCCAGACAAACAAAGAACACATTTTCACCAACAAATATGCAGGACAGTGTCACCAGACAAACAAAGAACACATTTTCACCAACAAATATGCAGGACAGTGTCCCCAGACAAACAAAGAACACGTTTTCACCAACAAATATGCAGGAGAGTGTCACCAGACAAACAAAGAATGCGTTTTCACCAACAAATATGCAGGACAGTGTCACCAAACAAACAAAGAACACGTTTTCACCAACAAATATGCATGACAGTGTAACCAAACAAACAAAAATCACAGTGTTCACTACTAATGAAGCTCAAAGAAAAGGAAAACACAAACACGAACTCGCACTAGAGAAAATGAAGAGAAGAAACCAAAGCAAGCAGCCGAGTCAACGCAAACACTGAGAGAATGACAAAACAGGAGAGTATATCCCATTAAGACCCATAAGTCTCCTAAGAAAATCGAGTTTCGGGGGAGGACCAGAAGAGATAATGTGGCCATTCCCATTCGAAAGCATCTCTTTCGGGTGCTGTTCTTCAAATCTACCCATATATGATCTCTCCAATCTCTCCAAAATACAGACACAACGTACGTGAACAAAAACAGACAAATACCTGACCCTCATGCGCACATATGCTATCGTTAAACTACTGTATTCAGACTATTTATGCTCTCTCTCTCTCTCTCTCTCTCTCTCTCTCTCTCTCTCTCTCTCTCTCTCTCTGTGTGTGTGTGTGTGTGTGTGTGTGTGTGTGTGTTTTCAAATATATTGAACATATTTTCCACTAAATGCCTTGAAATTCGCTAGGTAATGAATGAAGTAATTCTCCTTCCCAGGAGGAAATCGGCCCACGCCTCTGTTTAACCCTTTATACCAACGATAAAACTAGCCATAACCTTCTAAGCGGCTACAGTTCGGATCTTACTTCAGAGGAAGAGTTGTTTCGCTCATTTCCTCAGGGATTTCACGGCTGTTAGTGTCTCCTCGTTTTTCTTTTCATCAGTTTTTTTTTCTTTTCATCAGTATTATATTTATATATATATATATTCAATATATATATATATATATATATATATATATATATATATGTATATATATATATATATATATATATATATATATATATATATATATATATATATATATATATATATATATTATTAGATATTTAATCTTCACAAATCCACTTCCTTCCATATCAGCCTTCTTCAGAGCTCATTATCAATCATTCTTTATCTTGAATGATACTGGTTATACAGACTTGGAGAGTGTTTCTGAATGGGCAAGACTAAATTTACCTCATGCTTCTAAGGCTAATTCACTTCCTATCTATTTTTCATACAGGGTTTATCTTCGCTGTAATGTGTGAGGATTTGGGGAATGAACCCCTCGGATGTATCAGTATTTTGGAAGTATATAGGAACTTACACAGGGAGAATTATCTTTAGCCAGAGTAGGTCTGCATCTATGGAGCTTGATGAACAGTTAAAATGCAGGTCTGTATGGGACTTGTAGGTTCATGAATGCTGCATTTTTTCACGTATATGATTCTCTTTATGCATTAATCTTCGTGACAGAATTGAATGAAAGCTCTCCATCCAATAAATAATGCAGCTTAAGCTGAAACTCCCAACTTATGTCGATGTTAACTGTCTTAAGGTTGCTGCCCTGCGATTCTACAGATATTACTTAGTGCATTCTTGACAAGAGCGTGATTTAGAGCTTTCTCCACTCTCTTGGCCTCGCTGTACGTGGCAGACTTGACAACTGGGGAATTGTCTATTATTTCTGTTTTCTGAGTCCTTCAACTGCCTATTTTTTTTATCTGTTGTTTGTTATCAAACAACTGCACACTTTTCTTGAAGTGGCTGAGATTTAGGAGGCTTTATTTGCAATGCCTTGCACTTCTGTAATATTTGCTTGGACTTTGGCCTGAATTTAATATTTCATTCGATAATATTTAATGGTAATTTTTCAAAATCTGTCAAAAATTATATTACAGTATACAGTGTTGTCAACGCACAGTGATTCCTAGATGGAGTAAGATCATGGAATGAGATCGGCTGCTAAATAAAGTCTTGGTGTTAATAACTGCAGTAACTACTGCATCAACTGAATTGATCCACAGGGATTCCTGGACGTTTCTTCCTATAAACAAACATAATATGTGAAATGGCCTTTAGCAACATACTTTCACGCATGTCCAAAAACTGTACAATAAATCAGTCACATGATCCCTGACACGTCTGTTACGTATCAACAAACCATCATTTATATGTAAAAGTATCTGTCTACGAGTATACGTACGTGTGTATGAAAAAACACGCAGTGTTTATGGCCTCTCAGAAGAATAAAAGCAAACCCTGTCTTACGAGGCGATTTCAAAAACAGATTCCAATAAGTAATTTCGGTGTCTGCGTGACAACAAGGGTTTGCACCGCCCGGCAGATGAGAAATGTTTTCCCAAGGGCGTGATGCTCACGCCTGTGTCTCTGGCAACGCTCCCATATCACCCATCAGCTCTCTCTCTCTCTCTCTCTCTCTCTCTCTCTCTCTCTCTCTCTCTTCTTCTTCTTCTTCTTCTTCTTCTTCTTCTTCTTCATAGGATCCAAGGCGTGCAGACAGAAATGAGCTATAAGATGCATGTCGAATCTGAAGTAAAATTTATACTTTTTCTGAAATCTCTCTCTCTCTCTCTCTCTCTCTCTCTTCTCTCTCTCTCTCTCTCTCTCTCTCTCTCTCTCTTTGAAATTTGTTTTTTATTATTACAACTCAGATAGACCTTAAGTTTTTGACAAAATGCCTCTGGAAATTATTCGTCTACGTAGAGCTACAGTTAATAAAAAAAATTGCTTTTGTCTTATGTTTATTCTTCAGTAGACAGTTTCCCGTCATTCTTAATCATACGTCAGCTTATTATTCTTTCATTTACATCATTCTCTACCAGTGTTGTCAGGATTGCTAACATTTACATAAAAAGTTTTCCAAATCATTGTTAATAATAATAATAATAATAATAATAATAATAATAATAATAACTCCAGCAAAAATACATTCACTTCCCTCCCTGCCTCCCACCTGATCCTCACCCCTTCGAAAAAAAAGGGGGGCGGGGAGATAGAGAGGAGAGAAAAGAATGAAAGGAAATATAAGAGACTACCGAAAGCCACCGCAATGAAAAATTCACAAGATGTTCGCCGGGACCTATTACAAATAACAGCAAAGACAGACTCTTTCGGGACGACTCTTTTGGAGCGACTTTTCCTCTTACTGCCAGACTCACTCTCCGCCTCATCATCTATGCAAGATGCCATTAAAACAGTGCCACTAACATATACATGGGGACACACACACACACACCGGCCGGCATTCTTATTCCGCTTCCTGTAGCGTCTTCAAGAATATCGAGACAAGGGCTCTCTCTCTCTCTCTCTCTCTCTCTCTCTCTCTCTCTCTCTCTCTTTTTCTTTGTCGGTTCGTGTGCCCAGCCAGGTCCATACTATATTTCTCTCTCTCTCTCTCTCTCTCTCTCTCTCTCTCTCTCTCTCTCTCTCTCTCTCTCTCTCTCTCTCTTGTCTGTAATGTGATCTGTGTTTGTGTGTGTGTGTGTATGTTGTGCGTGCGTGCATGTACTTTATGGTAAAATCAGTGACAAAGGTCCCTCATATGAGTATCGCCGTATTTTTTCACTGGAATCTTACGCTGCCCAAAATAAACACAGCTCTTTCCATGCTAACCTTTGAAACTGTTCCTTTGCCTAATATAGGCCATCATCGCTATTTTAATGTGGATATTTATAACTGCTTTTGGTAGACCCGTTACGCCGTCTATCTTAGGCAAAGTATGTTACATTGCCTACAGTTACTCCGCTGTCTAGGTGACCATGGATAATTTCTAGACATTCAGTACAGTTTAAATCGGTTATGCTTGAATTTCAGGCGAGCCCTTTCATTTGCGTTATCAGAAATTGGTGATTTTTTTTTTAATTTGCTGAAAGTGTAGCTCTCATGGAGCTGTTATTATTACCTACGACAAGGAGGTTATGTCGTGATTTTATTCTGTTTTTGAAAGTTAATGAACACATTTTCATAAAAGTTTATGATAAATATCTATTGGTAGACTTCATTTGACTCACTTATAAGAGACCTTTGCCACTGATTTTATCATGCAGATATATGACTCAAATTAAATAGATGTCTTATGTAGATCTGAGAGAGATAGAGAGAACAATGTATGACTGACTTTTTTAAGTTATCGACCAAGATTTGACGCTTCTCTGCCTGTCATGCATGGACACCGGGCCTAATCTTATCTATGGTAGACATTCAGTACAGTTTCATGAATTTCTTTAAAATCCTTTCTTCCGTTTTCGAGAGATCTTTTCTTTTTAAACACAGAAAAGTAGTTGTCATCAGGGTCCTGGTCGTTATGACAGTGTTGTTTATTCGGTGTATGGTTGATCCCCGGCAAATGATTAAGGCTAGAAAGATCTGACAGTTTCTTAATATCCAGCCCAATTGTGAATGTTTTTTTTATTACTGTACAGACAAATAGGACCCACAGATCAAAATTTTTTAACTAAATTTATTGAATATACGAAGCATGACTGCTATAAATTCATTATAAAATGGCCTTGTCGGATATATAGTCTATATTGACTGTTCTAGTTTCTATAATTTTAGCTTTTTCTATGATTTCATTTATTTTTTTATATATATATATATATATATATATATATATATATATATATATATATATATATATATATATATATATATATATATATATGTGTGTGTGTGTGTGTAATTCTAATAGCCACAATGCCCTCTTAACTTCTCGAATTCTTCGCGCTTTTTTGGATGTGCTTGTAACTACGAAGCCGTAACATCCAAACGCAAGAAATTGAAGAAACTGTGATTGCCGGTCGCGGGAGACGAAACCGCGTCACCTTAACCACAAGGAGGTCACGTTGCCGACCTGACCACATCCAAAAAAGCCCGAAGAATTCGAGAAGTTAAGAGGGCATTGTGGCTATTGTATACATACATACATACTAGAAATGGTTTGTTGATACTAGTTGTTTGTGTACATACATCTCAACAATTTGTCCGGTTGCATATGTCTGTTGTGTATGCAGTCTATGTACGTATGAGGAGAAGGCCAAGCGCTGAGGCAAGAAGCAAATCTTACCTAAAAATATTTCCAGTGCCATCGCTGTATGACGGTGAGTGCCTAGTGGCACTTGGAGTCTTTGAAAGCCATCCTTCCTGCTTAGTGACTTCCCTCTGCTCCAGCATATCACAAGACCCTGGAAACAGGAAAGCATTCTTTCTCTCCCTCGCGTCCTATACCAGAGGCACATTCGGCCTCACCCTCTTTCGGCTTAAAGCCATCTCTCTCTCTCTCTCTCTCTCTCTCTCTCTCTCTCTCTCTCTCTCTGGAGGAGGAGGAGGAGGAGGAATAAGTATACAAACAAATATAAATGCACTTCTGGATCATGGATTCAAGTATGCATCGATAAGCTCGTATTTCGTTAAGGTTTTCATGAAATTTTATGAATATGGATTCCGTCTTCTCTCTCTCTCTCTCTCTCTCTCTCTCTCTCTCTCTCTCTCTCTCTCTCTCTCTCTCTATATATATATATATATATATATATATATATATATATATATATATATATATATATATATATATATATGTATATATTTGAATAACTGAATCAAGATATACACTGAATGATGAATGATATACAGTAGAACGTGAAAAGGACAGAATCGAAAGGTATAAATGTGGCAATAGCTATTAATTAATATATATACAGTATATAGGATATATATATATATATATATATATATATATTATATATATATATAAACCTTTGCATTCATACGTTTTGTGTTGGTGTGTCTTGGTATTATCAATATCAAGAAAAACTCCTTTAGTATCCATCATTAAATTTATTTAGAGTAATATGTATATGTATGTATATATATATATATATATATATATATATATATTTATATATATATATATATATATATATATATATATATATATATATATATATATATAAACGAGTATATTTATATATTCATAAGTTCGAAATGTGTTAATATCAAATTCACGCTACCTGGAATATTATCAATTATCAAGAAAAAATTTATATAAGCGATAAATCCATTGGGCATGACGGGGTCTTGACACGGACCTATTCAGCGACCCAGAACGTTACCTTGCTCGAAATCGGTGAATTTGATATCTGGATTATTTGTAACCCATGTATTTTATAAATCACTGTATAAAAATTTTATATACTGTGTGTGTGTATATATATATATAGATATCTATATAGATAGCTAAATATGTATATATATATATATATATATATATATATATATATATATATATATATATTTATGTTATGTGTGTATATGTATGTATAGATAGATAGATAAACATATATATATATATATATATATATATATATATATATATATATATATATATATATATATATATATTATATATATATGTATACATTTATGTATATATAAAAGTTTAAACATTACATTTTATATATGCATTAATAAGTTTGAAGTTATCTTACCATTTTCTCTCTCTCTCTCTCTCTCTCTCTCTCTCTCTCTCCATGTGTATATGGAATCGGCTCTTGTGTGAGGGCCGTGACATGCTAGTTGATTTGTTACTCATCGGGCAGCCATTCTTCAATTCTCCTTTCGACGCGTCGGGAGCAAGTGATGTTCGGATCCACCTCCGGCCACTCCGTATCGGTATAGATTAAATGTATCCCTTTGGGGACGCTTCCGTTTCACACTCATATTTTTCCGAATGGCAGGGGAGATTTTAGCCTTGGCTCCTGTAGGATTAGCTGATACAAGTGCAGCCTGAATTACACGTCGGGTTCTCTCTGCTATTTTTCTTTGCTTTTGTCTCTTTTTATTTTTTCTTATCTTTATTAGTATATATTTTGAGGTTCATTTTAGCTCATGAAGTGTTCGTTTACTCAAGGTATACCTTGAATACCAGAAAGCTACAATGAATATTTGGACTGGAATTTTGTAGGTACGAGGAAGTGCAATCACGAGTATCAGGGAAGGGAAATTCTCTCATATAATGAAGGGGAACTTAGATTCTTATCCAAACAAGCACCATGAGTATCAGGAAGTGGAATTACCCTGAATACCAGAAATAAAACTACGTTAAGTTCAATGAATCAGACTTCCTAAAAACTGAGAATATTTTAGAGGGTAAACTATTGTGTGTATAAGGAGTAGAACTTCTTCTGGTATTAGAAAATTGAAATGTCTACAAAGGAGGGAGTTAACAAATATCAGGAATAATTACAATTATTGGAAAGAAATTTCTTAATTATCAAAAATGACAGACAACGACTGAGTCTTAAACACACTTAAGTACCAAGAAGGAAGATAGCTACCACACGGAAAGAAAAATGCTTTGGGAAACTAAAATGGGAATCAAAACCAGCAAAATACCACAAGTATCAGTAAAATGAAGCTACCACGATTATCAGAGAATAGAATTACCATCAGTGTCAGTAAGGAAACCACCATGCCAATGAGAAGGTGAATTATCACGAGTATCTAGAAAGAAATAGACGAGGTTACCATGAAAAGATTTTATTTTTTCACATCTAACACATCGGTTGCCATTATTCCTTTGCATCGCGATTCTACGTCGTGGCAGAAGACGTTTCCTTTAATCGCACTTTAACGCCTCAGAGAACTATGAATTCCTCTTGCTTCTCTCCTCCTGATGTCACTGGGAGGCGCAGTGGCCGTCGCTTGACGTCGTATGATGATGTGTAGCTGTAGGGGATTACAGGAAGAGACACGTGGGAAATGAAGTCCCGGTGATTTCAAAGGAGGGAGGAATAAGGGGTTGTCGATTTGAAAGGGGGGGAGACGTGGCGCGTCTCGATTTCCAGACCCTTTTCGTTGGGACGGACGTGACAATTTTGGTATGGATACTTGAGTGCATTTCTTTGTTCCGTTCGAAGGATTTATGGGGCGGACGGAGAAGCAGGATAAATAATGAATATGGAACTGGAACGTTAGCGAGAAACTGTATCCAGACCGACGAAAAAGAAAGACACGATACAGCAGTGCGTTACTCTTTTACTCTCTTTACATAGAAGGTATGAATGAAATATCTGTACTCTCTCTCTCTCTCTCTCTCTCTCTCTCTCTCTCTCTCTCTCTCTCTCTCTCATATAATATATATATATATATATATATATATATATATATATATATATAATATATATATTATATATATATATATATATATATATATGTGTGTGTGTGTGTGTGTTGTGTATTATTTAAAATCAATTTACATTTCAGTTTTAAGAACCATGATTTTTTATACATTTTCAATGCCAAAAGATTTATGCTTGCAGACAGACGAAAAATAATACGCACCTACGATGTGGAATTTGGCTGAAAGAGAACGTTGTTGTTTTAGTCTGACGGCCTTGTATTTAAAGGGAACAGGTATGACAGTTAGAACGTGATTTGCCACGTATGCTTCAGATTTCGAGCACTTGAAAAACAAATGGGCGTAAAATCGCAAGCCAGTGCCAAGGCTGAGCAATCTACTCCCCAAACGATCCTTTGTATCCAAAAGTTCATTCATATTTCTCCCAAGATCTGATCACTTCTTGCCAGTCCAGAAATAATGACTAAATTTTTTTTTTTACAAAACACCTACTACAATGGTGTGTAGGGTCTCGCTTTCTAACGCCTGGAACATTTGGAACTGAGGTCAGCAATCCATTCCCCCCCCCCATCCCCAAATAAAAGTAGCCTTCATCTTCCTGTGAAGTGACCTTCCTCTCTCTTCCAAAATCTGACCATCCATTCAGAGGAACAAGTAGAATTAGCTTTATTCAGAAATACAATAATACTTACAGCATCTCAGTGCATGTTTCCATTGATCTTACAAACTTTATGGATGTCTTCTTTTATCACATGATTCACTGCAATGAGACTAAAATGAACGAGAGACTGCACATTTGCGATGTCGTTCTTATCTGGCACTAGGATGAGACTGGTCAGTATTAATCAGGAACACCTCCAGCCACACTGAATAGCTGGGGAAAACTAGATTAAGATGCATATTACTATTTCATCTTGAATGCACAAACAGGTGGTGAAATAAATTCAGTTTTAATTATACATTTTTTTTTAACTTATACTACTGAGGCTAAATTGCATCGCTTTGAGGGGCCTAATACACCGTACTCATTAAGGCTGCCAAATCCCCTCCAGATTTGGGGAACAGGGCCAAGATGTTTGCGTCCATGTTAGACTGCTACATCAGGATCAGACAGTTATGATCTGTGACACATTTCATTTGTCATAAGAAGTCCAAAAGGGCTACCAAACCGGCCACTACTGCCCCCATAAACAAATTCATATATTAGACACAATAAGGAATACAAATTTGCATGTTGACCTTGTAAGACAGCAACGCATTTCTCCGCGTCTCTCGAGAAATCCACGAACGAAATATAGAGTTGGCGCTTCACATATAATTCTTTTTGAAATAGATATAGTATAGTAATGATAATCCAGAAAATCAGCCCATGCATCTCAACTAGTAGAAATAGCGTGAATCATAGGTTCACTCAAAAGATGTAAATTTAACGGAAACCTGAGAATGTGACCCTATCTGAATTCATTAAAGGAACTTTAAACTACAAGACAACACAAAAACAAGAAAAGCCGTTATAAGAATTAAAGGTTCGAGATGATGCTTTCATTTTTTACGTCAGAAAATCGTGATTAGTTGAAAAAGAATAAAAAACAATCTGGTTTAATGGACTTACCGCAAATGAATTAAATGAATGTCACTATTTTTGGTAATAATTACAGCAACCGTAATATAAATTTGAAGCTAACCGATCCATGGCAGAATATTGCCGATGAATACCGCTCTTCTTGCGAATTCTGCACACACGGCCGCTTTCCGAATGCATGTTAAAAACTGGTAATTCCCAGTTCTGTCTTATTTTTCATCACAAGTCACCCGATCAGTGCTAAAAACATATGATAACGGTGCCTACAAATCACTTTTAAATACATTTTACTTTGGACGACTCCATGAAAACGTCCACGATACAAAAGTCTTTATTTCGCTCGATTTCCTTTAAAAAAAAAAAAAAAAAAAAAACTTTCTCTGCAAAAAGGAACACAGGGGGCCAATTGCCCTCACTGTATAGTAATTCAGATATAGCAGTAATAACAATGACGATATTTTGAGTAATGTGATATGTATAGATAGTACTATAATAACGGTTTTCACCGCCACCACCATCATTATTATTATTATTATTATTATTATTATTATTGTATCTTGTTTATCTAGTTTGGCTGTCACTTTGGATACAAATTCTCTCTCTCTCTCTCTCTCTCTCTCTCTCTCTCTCTCTCTCTCTTCCGGTAAACGTGAGTGTAGTTTTCAGAAGCATTTCTCAGCGTTTTTTTTTTTTTTTCCTGAGACTTCTTTACAGCGTTGATATGTATCTCGCTCTGTCGCCTCTCTGGAACGAATGACTGTAGCGCCCTTCTTCTTCTTCTTCCTTCTGTAGGAAAAGAAATGGACTCAAACTTTATTTTTTCGTAATTCAAATTTTAACGGTTTTTAACGGACGCTCACTGAATGGCCAGCAAGCGCGAGCGCGTTTGTGTGTGTGTGTGTGTGTGTGTGTGTGAGAAGCTTCAGGTGTTCAGCAGCTGCCTCTTGTCAGTTACTTCACCATGGCTTTTATTCCTTCTTTACTGTTGTGTATTGTGTAATAATCATTGCAACTGCATGACTTTGCAGATGAATATGTTCAAGTTTATTTGATCTTCTGGAAAATGTTTTAAAGATATGTCGTTGATATTTTAGTTTGCTTATTTATTCATTAATTTATTTCTTTTTAGTACAATAGGTATAAGAAGTCTCTCTCAGCTGTCGATTGATAGTTTTGCCTTGCTCCTCATTAACCCTTTGTTGCTAAAATATTGATATTAATGAGAAATGGTATGTTTGTTTTTGTGTTTGTGCAATTAACCGACTTTTAATTACTACTATTATTGGGATTGTACGAGTATTTATCAGACAAAATCTAATGAAATAAGATGTTTACTGATAAAGGTCTTCGACTTCTTACATTTAAGTCAAATATTAACATAGATTTGCTTTTCCTCATTGAATTTGACAATAGTGTTACTGATAAAGTATATCTCATTTGCTAGCTATCCGTGATAATGATTGTGTGAATGCATATATTCATTGAGATCTATTTTTGTTATAGTCAAAGGTTAATTTCTTTCCATTCAAATTCAGTGTAATTTGATTTATATCGACAATAGTAAGTGCAACTTTGAGATTCCCATGGAGTTAATTATGGATTTCCTTGGGGTTTCGTCCATCAGGGGTATGGTAACACTTTTTATTTGGAAGTATGCGTAAAGAAAGATCTTTTTCATGATATCCAGTTGGGGTGTAGTGTGAGAGTCAATGAGAGCCTTTGCATTACTGATTATGTGAATGATTTAACGGAAGTACAAGAAAGTTGACTTTTTTTAATCCTGGGTTTTTTTTTGTGGAAAGAATTACTCTTAATATGTTGACGTGGATTGCAATTCTGTGCTCTTTTTTTTTTCCGTGGGATTTCGCCTTACTGTTCAGTTTGTGTACGAGTCTTTTTTTTGAACTTGAAATCACTGCATCAGAAAATAAACTCTAGGATAAAACTCGTATTTTTTCTCTGCACATATCAAAACATATTTTAAAGAAGACAGGAATAGTACGAATCATTTGAAAGGCGCAAAATGCAGAACCTGCCTAACTGAGGAGCAGGATCTATTTCATATTATATATATGTATACACATACACACACACATATATATATATATATATGGCATGACCCTACACAAGGTCAATTAGGGTCATAATCTCTTACTGCATCTGTTTTAAGAACAGCATCATATCGTCTTACATCCTTAAGACCCTCCTGGTAGCAATGACCAGCACTGGGTCAGCACATTCTTTCTCTCTCGTCGACTCCTCTCACTGAATCTGTCCCCAAACAAAGGACTACTGGAATTAAACACCGAGATACGAAACTAGACTTTATTTGCAAATTTAACGAAAGTATTTCAGCAAAAGCTGCGGTCATGAAATGGAGTGACTCTCAACCCCTAAAAACGGAAATCATAACTAGAGAAAATTCAGATTCACGATCAATCGAATTAAAGATTCTAGACCAACCAATACTAGTGACTAACACCCTGGTCATCAAACAAAATAAAAAGATCATAATTATTCTAGACCAAAGTAAATGTCACTGAGTTTGTTAAAAGAACACCACTTCCAAATTGTTCGTCCTCACAGGACGAACCCAGAATTCTTGTTAAAAGAAAAGTATCATATATTAAAACCTGAAATGTTTTAAAGATATCAACATTAAAAACGGAAAAATGCACAATGGAGAACGTAACGGGAAAATGCACAATGAAGAAACAGAGGAGTTTCACTGCGACACAAAAATGGGTATTCCACATAATGTCTGGAACAAATATGTGTTAATGAGTTATCTTACTCACATTCTATGGCCGCAAATAAACGATCTCACAGTGGCTGTTCTTATCCACTAACACTGCACAGAGCGAATCACACCCAGCCGCAAATCGAAGTCCATAGCCATTGTAGTTCCTCTCATAATATACCATTAAAGAGTGCACACATATACGCACTCACTTAATAACCCCTCCCCAGAAACGGGACGACACCGATTCAATGTTCAGAGGATCACAACGCTTCCATCAATCTGTCACACTGTCTCCATGCACTTTAGCCGTGATCAAAAAGCGCAAATGAATGTGCCAGATACCCACTGTATCTAACTGCGGAAACTACCAACGTCAACGTCAAGCCACTGGCACCGGATTTCACAGGCCAGCACATACAGTAGTTTGTCGACAGAATATATATACATATACTGTACACTGTCTTGTCTGTTCTTGGGACCACCTCATCAAGAGAGACAGATTAATTATATATATATATATATATATATATATATATATATATATATATATATAGGCAACACTACAAAGGAAAGTGAAACAACGGAGTGGTGCTAGGCCTTTCGACTTACTGCCCTTTACTTGGGGGACTGATAGAAATATAAAAATAAGTTTACAAAGAAAGCTTGTGTAAATGACTGATGGGGATTATAAAGGAAAATATGTACCTGGAATCCAACACAGTTGAAGAATTAGTAAACCTACCAAAACAGGGGTAAATATTTAAGAGGTTTTACGAAAGATTAGGCTCAATAGCTCGGAAGCAGGGAAAAGTCAATTAAAAGGTTATACAGTGAAAGAGACTGACCACCAAAATATGACTGTAGAAAGAATAAGATGATTATATATGTTATAAAAGTACAACTCAGTAATTATCCTTATGGTAAACAATAAAAATTTTTGCAAAGAGAACATTTTCACAAAAAACATATTAAACATACAAATACATAGAAACTATATATAAGGTAACTAATTAATAATGAAGTCAGTGATTTTATCTTTAAGGTCATTTTTGAACATTTTACTAATACAGGAGTCCAAATAATACATGCCAGGGCTAAGGTTAAAGTTACAACTGGAAGCAAGCTGTATAATAGCAGATTCTAAAAGATTTCGTGAAGAGAAATCTTTCGATCTGGCAATCACTGAACTTTCAGTCCAATTTATCCTGTGAGGGTTTTCACTTAAATGAAGGAATATTGGGATAAATTGGACTGAGAGCTCAGTGATTGCCAGATCGAAAGATTTCTCTTCACGAAATTTTTTAGGAGCTGCTATTATACAGCTTACTTCCAGTTGCAATTTTAACCTTAGCCCTGGCATGTATTATTTGGACCCCTTTATTAGTAAAATTATCAAGAATGGCCTTAAAAATAAAATCACTGACTTAATTACTAATTAGTTACCTTATATATATTTTTTGTGTATATGTATGTTTAATATTTTTTTTTGTTAAAACGTTCTCTTTGCAAAAATTGTTATTGTTTACCATAAGGATAATTATTAAGTTGTACTTTTATAATATATATAATCAGCTTATTCTTTCCACCGTCATATTTTCATGGTCAGTCTCTTTTCCTGTACAATCTTTTAATTGTCTCCTCCCTGCTTCCAAGCTGTTGAACCTAATCTTTTGTAAAACCTCTTAAATATTTACCCCTGTTTTGGTGTGTTTGCTAATTCTTCCAGTTGTGTTGGATTCCAGGTACATATATTCCTTTATAATCCCCATCTGTCATTTATACGAGCTTTCTTTGTAAACTTATTCTTATATTTCTATCAGTCTGCTAAGTAAAGGACAGTAAGTCGAAAGGCCTTGCCTTTATTTGTATATTCATCACGTTCCATATTTTTGATTCACTTTATATATATATATATATATATATATATATATATATATATATATATATATTTATATATATATATATTATATTTACATATTCGTCATGTTCCATATATATTATTGATCCGTCTCTCTTGAGGAAGTGGTCCCAAAAAAGACAAGACAACAATCGATGCCACATTCATGCTTTACCTGCTGAATCTTAGTTGAAGTTCCACAATATCAGCCGTTTCTTACGCTCAAAGAAAAAGGCTCATCAGCAACATGTTGAAACCCTCTACATATATCTTTACCTTGCATACATTCCCTCGTTTCCTGGATGATGAGGTCCTCCTTTCTAAGATTTCTTGCACTCGTTACTAGGTCTTCTGTGCCTAGTAATGAGGGCAAGAGGTCTTAGAAAGGTAGGATCTCAACATCAAGGAAACAAGAGAGTTCTTGCACGGCAAAGATATATGTAGAGGGTTTCAACACGTTGCTGATGAGCCTTTTTTGTGAGAGCTTAAGAAACGGCCGATATTATGGAAGTTTTTGTGACTCTCCTTTCTTTCTTCATGACCAAACCACCTCAAAACAGTTTTTCTTTTTTACCAGCTATTGCCGCTACTGTCACTAGATTAACGGTTTTAACTGAATAAGCGGAGTTAATATTTATTTGCACTAAGGTGTGGAGCGAGCTTTCATTACCATGAAAGTTACCTTTAAGCGATACTAATCAAAACATACCTCACTTATGCTTAAGGCGAATTCTAAAGTTTTCTCTGTCGGTTAAATACAGCAATATGTGCAGGGTCTCATTTCTTTTAGAAGATTAGAAACATTTAGACAGCCATAAAAGTACCTCAGTAAAAACGATTGGATGGTAAATAGACATTATGATTTCACATCTTCACTTCCTTTAGACTTCTTTATGATGGACAATCTGTGATTCAGATTGTAAGGATATTCAATTGAATTTTTTTTTTCAGATTCTATATTGGCATTAATAAGGCCTGAAGACTGAATTATCGCAACTTTGCGTTTATACTTTTACTCTTATAAAGTCATATATTAAAGAATTTAGACTGTAAGGTATTGAAAATGGAAAGATAAGAATGAGTTTTTTAATGACTGACACATCGCCGTATGGAAATTGCTTTTTCCTCTCGCAGAGTGCGGACAGTTGAATCACCATGAGTACAACCTCCTATTCCTGATGTATAATGTTCTCCTCTTTCCTTTCAGTAATAACAATGTAGAGTAATGATACTCCGCGTGTATGTCGCTAATATCATCTGTTGTTATATTCGCTTCCGTTCTTTCCTTCCTTCCTCCATCACCCCTGACAACCCACCCCCTCTGATCTCGTTCACCTCTGCGGAGCACAACTCCGTATTAAGTTATCTCCAATCTCCCTATTCATTGGTGTTAATTACAGTTTCACCCAGCATTATGTGTGCTGTCTCCCATATCCCTCTCATTCAAGCCGTCTCTCCTCTCCTCCCTCATTTACCCTTGGCCTGGTAGCTGCGTTTCCCCACCCCACCCCGCCCTCCGGGCCCCTGAACCCCTGTCTCCAAACGAATGGTCAGCTGACGCTTCGATAGTGTTTGCGGCGCTAAGAGCATGTCGAAGGTATTACTTTGCAATTGCTTTTGTTGCAGGTGTTTGCAGAGCCAGCTGGCCGTGTTAACTGTCACGCTCCGGGGAGGAGGAGGTTTCGGAAATTAGTTTACTTCGCCTTCTGGAAGGGTCGTTGGTTCTTCCAGTCGTTGGTCACTTCTGGTTGCCAGTTGCTCCCTCTTGGTCTCTGGGGTCGAGAAGGACCGTCGATTACCAAGGTGCTGTTTCCGGCTTTTCCCGTCCACCTACTTATTGTGTCAGTTTTTCTGTATTCTATTTGTATTTCTTAAGGAATGACATTAGGTACTTTGAATTTCTTTGCTGTTCGAAGACTTTTTTTCTTTTATTTTCGTTTTTTGGCTTCAAACCTGAATCCTCCAACTCCTTTAATGCCAAGTTTGCAGAACGGAGGTGTTAACCAAACGTCGGCGGCCGATGCAGGTGCCACACGTCATTAAGCCTCGCTGTTTATCTTCGTTGCACCTGTCAACAGACTGTTGCAATCTCTCTCTCTCTCTCTCTCTCTCTCTCTCTCTCTCCTTGAATGTGTTCCTAACCTCAGTGGCATTCACTAGTGCCTATTTGTAAGTTTATAATTGTACATGTGTGTGATTTCTGTATGCAGGATGTTTGCATGTCCTTAAATAATACACAAACACACACATACAGTATATACTGTATATACATATGTTATATATGAATATTTATATGTGTGTGTGTGTGCGCGAGCGCGCTCGGGCATAGACGTACACAGAATTGTAGTGATGTAGAAATACCAAAGAAAGTACGCTGGAGTTCCTGTATGCATACCCACCCTCATGCCCACAGTCACATGTGTATAATATATATACATGTCTGTATATGTGTATATATATATATATATATATATATATATATATATATATATATATATGTGTGTGTGTGTGTGTGTGTGTGTGTGCGCGCGCGCGTGCGTGTGTGTGCTGGCACGTGCATGCGTGCGTGTATGTATGCACAGACGTCCGCAAATATAAATGCGACCATATCCCCCCCTCTGTAAATGGAATAAACTCCACTGAAGTAACGACCCGCTAAAAGTATTTGTCGAAGCCGTGCAACGGAGCAGCCGGCTTGTAAAGTACGTTTCTGCATGGCAGTAACCCATGCATTTCCTCAGCTGTGAAAACACAAACTTGAAAAAAAAGAGCGAAAGAAAACCCCGAGACTATATTTGCACTCTGCTCTGCGGAAGAAAGGGAAACCAAGGAAGGGTAAATTGAGGGAAAATGTGGGAAATGATAAACAAGAAAGCAGGAAATCCAAGATAAAATGGTTTATTTTGTAAACTGACCTTAATCATATTCGTGTGGCGATGGTAATTCTAAAACTGAGCTGTGGACGTTATTGTCAAGACCTTCAAATTATTCTTGTGTTGTTTTCATATTTTTTATTGCTACTCCATTACGAAATTTGTTGTAATGATGATTATCATTAAAAATATAAGTGACTACTGCTTAGCAAAAGCTTTGAAAGATCACAAAAGTATTCAAAATACTTCCTGTTCGTACATTTCTTTCAGCGAATAACACAGAATTCCGAATAACGTTCACTTATTTGTTTGAATATCCGCTAGTCTTTGCTTCTCTCTCTTCATTAACAAAATTTTCCCATAAAAATGTAACGTAAATAAAACTTCCACAAACCACATGCACCTGTAGCTCAGATTTCCGTTGATTCTTTTCGAAGAAGGTGAAGTTATGCTTTTTTCGTAATTCAACGAAAGACCGACGCATTTTCTAATTAGTCAGATAGAACAACAGAAAACCTGACTTCCTTCATCTCCATCAATCCGTCGACTGTGTGATTACTTTCTGAGAATATTTGTTCTAGGACTGATCATGTATTTGTTAATAAACAGCTTTACATCTTTTGGCAAAATCAACTTGGACTGATTTTTATGAATGTGGGGGGATTTTTAAATGACACGCTATTAGGTTGCTATTTGCAAAGAGACAGTGTACGTTCTTGTTAACTCCGATGGTATTTATAATTCACGTTAAATAAGCGTTTGATTTCGCACAAGATGCCAGAATGAGAATGTTGAAGATTCACTAAAGATATTTACAACTTATCTCATTTTTATTTGTATTTATCCCTGTGTGATATGACTGTGCAATGATTTTTCATGAGATCACTTAATAAAATAGATACTAGGTTGCTTGTTATGTTTTACGCCTGTTATAATCACTTCAGTTAATGAGTTAATTAACTTCAATTAATATATAAATGCAGAGACATAGCTAAAGTACATAGCTTGACCACGAAGATAACAAAACTTTGTAATGGGTGGATGTTTCCATGGCGGCAAATCATCAGTTGTCATCTGTATGCACCAAACCTTAACCGGAAGTTGGTCACCAATACTTGCCTTTTTACTAAATTTCACGAAAATCTGTTCATCCATCCTCGAGATATTTCGTCAGCACTCACACAAAAGGGCAAAGATGCATTACTTTCCTCAAACGCATTTAGTGCAAGTAAAATCTGTTTGTATGAGGATATGAATATTTGCCATATCAGCAAAAATTAGAGAATGCTGCGTGTGCGTGTGGTTGTGTCTGTTTGCGTATTTATAAGCAAATCTTCGGTAATGAGGTTTTACTTTTCCTATTTTATGAGTAACAGAATAATTTGGATTAGCAAGCAGGGTAAATCTTTTGAAAGCTGAACACTTCTTCCGGTAAAGTATTCATCATCTTTTTGCATAAAACAATCAGACAAAGAGCTATGATTTTGTTATTAAAGGAAGGAGTAATTATGAGAGAGATTTTTGTAGTTTTTTTATACCTTAGTTTAGAAATGAGACTCAGTCATCAAGAGCAGCAACAGAAAATGTAGCATCATGTTTTTTGGCTGAAGCAAAAACAAACCGATAGGCGTCTTCAAACAGAATTAAACCCTTTTCTACTAGCAAACTTAAATTGGATTGAACAGAGTTAATTCCCCAGTCGAAATCAAGGGGGAAAAGTTTAAGTATCAGTAGTGAAGATGTGTCACAATGACCATTTTTTGACTTGTTTTGATGTTTTTGAATGTCTATGTGTGTGTGTGTCTGTAGTTGGAACAGTAAGGGTCTCACCATTTGAATAATGCTGTTATATAATTTCAAAAGTAGTAAATTGTTCTGGACCTTTCAAAACTTACAGATTTCTATCCTGAGTGGGGACCGAATACAAGTGTTTGTTGTTTTTAGCTGTCCTTATACCAGCACAGACTCTTGCTTCGTGAGCAGACCATAACTCTTTTTCTGTAGATGTGAAAAAGATCGAAATACAAATTTCATCAATAGCAATGTTTCAAGGTTTAGAAATTCTAGATTTGGGCCGAATGCTTGGAGAATGGGCTAAATACAAGAAAATGTAAAAAGACAAGGTTACCAATTCCATTAAACCACCTAGTGGCTTCCAGCTGGATAAAAAGAAGTATGTCAGGGAGTCATAGCAAGTTAAAGGGCCGGGAATAAAAAAGATAAATATAAGTCAAAGAAAACATTGGAATATGAAGAATTCTGTACATTGTATAAGGCATAGTAGAAGTTAAGGCAAATCGAATAATTTTAAGCAATAAGTAATTGGGAGAGTACAACTAAAAAAAAAATATATATAAGGTATAAGAAAAAGAAGAGTCATAATAAAAACATTAAGCAAGATAGTGCTTAGTTATAGTCTATGAATCCCGCGTATTGGTTAGCCATTCAGCGGCCAGGAAAAGGAGTTAGTGTGAATTTCAAACCAGTGTGGGAACGTTGATGTCGATGACGGCTGGATTGGAGACATGGGCCGGCGCGCGCGCTGTCCAGTCGACGGGGGCGGGGGGGTGGGGTAGATAACTAGACGTCTGGGTGATCCTCAAG
The DNA here is from genome assembly GCF_040412425.1 of Macrobrachium rosenbergii. Classification (NCBI taxonomy): domain Eukaryota; kingdom Metazoa; phylum Arthropoda; class Malacostraca; order Decapoda; family Palaemonidae; genus Macrobrachium; species Macrobrachium rosenbergii. Next base: position 31,449,300 of record NC_089799.1, on the reverse strand, counting down.
GGAGGTTCTGGTGGTCATGGAGGAGTTTCAGTGTTTGATAGTTTTTCTTCTTTGATTCATAAGGTCTCACTGGTAGAGATTTGTCCATGGATTACCTCCCAGTCAAGTATTTTAGTTCCCTAAATGTTGGCGAGTTCCAAATTCCTCGCTTTGGCCATCAGTGCACCCCGCATGGTACATTATAGGCATATCTGTGGCCATCAGTGCACCCCGCATGGTACATTATAGGCATATCTGTGGCCATCAGTGCATCCCGCATGGTACATTATAGGCATATCTGTGGCCATCAGTGCACCCTGCATGGTACATTATAGGCATATCTGTGGCCATCAGTGCACCCCGCATGGTACATTGTAGGCATATCTGTGGCCATCAGTGCACCCCGCATGGTACATTGTAGGCACATCTGTGGCCATCAGTGCACCCCGCATGGTACATTATAGGCATATCTGTGGTCACCAATGCACTTGACATGGTGCATTATAGGCATTTCTGAAGTGTTTGCAGCACTCCATTGTCCTCTAGCTACACCCTCTTCTTAGCCGCTTTCTTTGCCTTTATTCCACTTCTTTTCTTCCACTTTGTTATTCATGTTTTTTATTACTTCTTAATGTTAGTGTGGCCTTGCTTCCAGTTTTACTAAAGATCCTTGTACATCATCTCCTTTATTTTCTGGATCTCTTTATCATGCTATCTAAGCACTCAACTCCCTCGTGTCGATGTCCACAGCACTGAACAGCAAAAAGTACCTCGATGCTTGTCTTTTTAGTCTAAATTAAATGTTTCATGCACTCATTCACCTCGTTTGGTAAAAAAAAAAAATTCATATTTTATCAGTCAAAAGAGATATTGCTTCTTCTCAAGGACAACATTGTCCCTTTCCAGCCAAGTACCAAAGACCAAGCTAATACAAAGACATAGCTACCAAAGTGAGAAGTGTGAGCCTCACAAACCTTCATATGCTGATATGACCAATACTCACTTGTGAGGGCACTGATTTGCCAACTTTGGATAGTGCCACTAAGAGGCAGGACACTTATAATCGGCAGAGACAGAAATACTTGAGCTCGAGATACCAGGGAAACCTCACCATTATTGAGGTATTACACATCAAATTGGAAAAGCCATTGCACAGTCTGCAATATGAATGTTAATAAGATTGAAACATCTGCTGGACCACTGGAAGCTCTCCAAGAATCACTGTGGTGTAGTCTCTGACCCAACTATTGATTGAACTGCAACAATAACGATGGGTATCCATTCCAGCACGACCACCAGTGTTCCAGCTCGGTAATCAGCTACTTCACAGTTGCATTCGGATTTCTCTGAGGATAGACCTGTGTAGGTCCCAAAACGTCCAGCCAATAAAAGATTTTTGTAGGAAAATATTATTCTTCAAATGTTTGAACCTTTCCTTTTCCACCAGCAAACTAAAGATGAATGCTCTTTCTGTCAGCTTCAAAAGATTAAAAATATAATTATTAATTGCCAGACAATTTGCGTTTGTGCGCTTGTGTGTGAGTGTGTGTGTGTGTGTAGAAGAAAATGTAGCAAGATTTATGGCTGTTGTAACGTATATCACAATAGTGTAAAATTCGTCAAACATGAAACACAATGAGAATAAAATTTATTTTTAAGAAACGAAAAATGGCACCAACATATGCAAATATATAGATAGTATTGTGTTTGTACATAATATATATATATATATATATATATATATATATATATATATATATATATATATATATATATATATATATGTGTGTGTGTGTGTGTGTGTGTGTGTATATGTATGTATATATATATATATATATATATATATATATATATATAATATTATTTATAAAAAATATTTATATTTCCATCTTGCTTTCGTTCTTTTCACCATTCTGCATACCTATTCCTGCATACATCAGCTTTGTCATTGTCTGTTCTTGTAAACTGGTTTATTTTCTCCAACTAATTTTGCTTCACCTCTTATCAACATTCTTTTTTGTTCCTTACATTTTCTTTGTGATCCTCCAGTCAATCCTTTCCTTGGGTCGTCATAAGTCTGGTGTTCCATCTTTATTTCCTTCTTGCCTTTTTTTTCCATTTTGCAATTCCTGGTTACCTCATCTCTCACCACCCATCCTCCTCCTTCCCCTCCTCCTCCTCCTGCTCCTCCTCTCCCCACTCCTGGATTTCCGTATTAAGGCGTACCCCATTCCTCACTGGGCCGTTGTCTTAGAGACTTTAATTTGGTGTGGGAAGACTCCGACGAATATTTATGGTGGTGGAGTATTAGGATCAACCTCGTCCTCCAACGCCGCGTCCTTTAGTCTTCTTCTTTTTCATCCTAAAGTCTTACCTTCAGCCTTCTTGTTTTGCTCCTATTTTTGTTTTTCATTTTCAAGTGTCCTTCACGTCCACACACTTCCGTTTTCAGTTTTTCTCATTAGGAGATTTTTCTTGAATTCCATATTTGTATCCTTAGCCTTCAAGTTTTTCTTCAGCTTTCTATTTTTATTTATTTATGTTTTTGTCTAGCATCCTTCTTTTCCATGTTTCCATTCTTCTTATTTTCTCATTCTGAATACCCATCTTCCACTGAAGATTCATTTAGCACCCCTGGCCGCGCGCCTTTTCTACTCGTTCTAAAATCGTACCCGCCTCTGCTACATTTTCGTTCAAGATTCGCTTTTTCATATTTTTGAAGTATTTTTAAAAACGTCACATTATTAGATCTTGTTTCTTCAGTTTTGCCTCATCTCCCTTACTTCCTCTGCGCCGTTTGGTGTACTAATAGTTTATTGTTTTGGTTTTATATGCATTATATTCTGTATGCAGATGTGCACTTTCTATCTATTTTGTCATTCGCTTTTCTTATATATATATATATATATATATATATATATATATATATATATATATATATATATATATATATATATATATAATGTGTGTGTGATAATTAGCCTCGAGCCCCTTTTTCACCATGTCTGAAACCCACCACAGTCGGCTAACTACCAGTTGTAAATTTAATGTTTCGTTCAACAGGGGCTCAGTGGCTTTTACCGAACTACGCCCATGTCAGCCCGCCTGGATCGGGAATCGAACTATCTGTTTTTTCTTTATTTTCCACTCTCTCTCTCTCTCTCTCTCTCTCTCTCTTTGTGGTTTCAATATACCTAATGAAAGTTCCATGAGGTTTCTCTCTCTCTCTCTCTCTCTCTCTCTCTCTCTCTCTCTCATATCTTCCCCTTTCGCTCCCTCCTTTGACATATGGGTTAAATGGGAATTTTTACGAGCGGAGGCTTTTCTTTCTTTTTTCTTTTCCTCTTCTCATTTCTAAGTGGGGATTTAAGGATAAGTTCATCATAATAGATTCTTCCCTCACAATTTGTGCGTGCCTGTTAGTCCGTTTTTTTGTGTCTGTTTATACCGATTTTTGTTTTTTTCAGTAACATTTTTAGATAAGTAGACAGTAGGCGAAGATATAAAAAAAACTATTTGATCAAAGATACCAGCGAGATAGTATTTAGTCCTTTGAACTAAATTTTTTTGCTGAATTTCATCTCCTCTCTCTCTCTCTCTCTCTCTCTCTCTCTCTCTCTCTCTCTCTCTCTCTCTATAAACCAGGATTGATTGATATGCCATAGGCTAAAGAAGACGTAAATATAATTATGAATGAATTAACAGTTTTTGAAGTGGATTCAAGAATGAAAAACTTAGGTCATGGAAAACACCAGGTTACGATGAATTCACTGAAGAGAGGATTTTAGCTGAATCTGAAATGACATCTGATTTTCAGAATATAGAATGATGTAACAAAGCCTGATGATTGCGAATCGGAAGTCATAGTTAAGGTAGTAAAGAAAGGTTGTAATGAAAATGTCCAGTATGATTATTCAGTATGATTATTCTCAACAGGCTGGGGAAAGGAATTGTTAAAAATCTTAAGAGGTAAACAAGTGTGTTTTAGAAAAATGGCTCAGATTATGCAGTAGTGAATGGAGTTTAAAAACCACTTCCGATTGCTTTCTTTGATCACTAAAAGGCATTAGGGCACCGGCCACTAACCAGTATTGTGGAAGGTCTTGCGTCAGTATGTCATCCCAGGTAAATATGTAAAGTTAACCGAAATAGACCATGAATAAAGTAGACTCAAAAAGCACCGGTGGGAGCCGCTATATGGTAGTGTTTGTACCTATGTGGCTGACTGGGATGGGGAAGGTATATCGGGAGTGAGTGATATTATTTATGTGGATATATCATTACTCAGTATGCCTGTAGAGGTGCATAGAAGTTTGATTGAACAAGCAAAGCAGAGAGTAAAAGGACTGATTAGGGAAGAGCAGTAAGAGTTAAGACAGTAAAGAAGTATGTGGATCATGTATGTTAAGGAACAGTTGTATGAGGAAATTTGTCTGTAAGAAATTTTATTATGAGCTAGATAAACTTGCAGTGAGGAGGATGTTGATGGTGTATGAAGTAGGAGGTAGTTGTATAAGTAGATGGATTTTTATGATGAACAGTTAACTCATGTAATGACTTATAGGTGAAAGAGAGGCAGGGTGTGTTGAACCTCCTCAGATGTTTAATATACTCATTGACGGAGTGATGAAAAATGTTCCAAACAGATGAGAATGGTTGCAGAAGTGATTGCGAACTGAATGTGTAATGACTTTTGTTTGCAGATGTTAACGGGTTATAATAAAGAGATGTAGAAAACTAGTGAAAGGAATTTAAAGTGTAAGAGAATGAATGCGAAAGTGAAATAAAGCAAGAGAATGGTTTGAGGTTAAATGCTAACTAGGAATCTGGATGGTAGAATGAAAGTGGTTGGTTTGTATAGGTTTTTTGGAATAATTTTGTCGAATAAATGTTTAGGGAGAGATGTGATTTACTGAGTAGGTGGAATGAGGAAGGAATCAGCGAAGCTAGAAATGAAATATTTAGAAATATGGATGAGATCATTCTGTTAATTAAAAATAAGTACATTTGTTGAACGAGAATAAAATGTATCCTTTTTTACGTGTGAATTAAAAGAGTTGAAGGGGTGAGGAATGTAAAAAGTATTGAAGTGAAAAGACATTAATTGTGCCACAAGTAGAGAATGGCAGAGGAAAACTTGGCACTGAGTGAATATGGAAAAGTCTTCATTAGAAGTTCAGTGACGCCTGTGAGTGCTGGTTCGATAAGAGCCACGAGCATTTAAATCCATAAAAGCCAGTGTTAAATCGAAATAAAGGTGATTTATTCAGTGAGTGGGGATGATTGATACACTGATGATTATGCTGTAAACTGACAACATTAGGCATTTCATATTTTTTTCTGTTGGGAGAAACTGATGAATATATTTTCTCTGGAATCAGTCTGTGCACATACACACACTCACACACGTTATATATATTATATGTATACTGTATATATATATCTATATATATATATATATATATATATATATATATATATATATATTTATATATATATATATATATATATATATATATATATATATATATATATATATATATATATATATATATATATATATATATATATATATATATATATATAGTCTCTTCTCTTTAGAGGATGGGACAAAAAGGTGTAAAATTATCCTTACAACCTTGTTTATGACCAACCATAGCCATCTAACTACTTTGCACATGATTCATGACTTATCAACAAAGACTCGGGCCCTAAATCGTTTGCCTATCTTTAGAAACGGACATAATTATGCTCTATATCTGTTGAGGTAAGTGTATAACTTCCAGAAAGTCTTAACGTTGCTAGCCCCATTCTCTTTTCCTGAACCCAGCAGACGATGGCACACAATTTACAGCTGAATGGACTATTGACGATATGCTGGAGCAATCCCTGGACCTTTCAAACAAGAGTCGAGCGCTGTATCACTCAGGTACGGTAATCACTGTGGCTGGTATCACCTTCGAAAGTATGTCAGGGTATAAATTATCACGTTCTTGTATGTCAGTATATATAATATATATATATATATATATATATATATATATATATATATATATATATATATATATATATGTATTATATATATATATATATATATATATATATATATATATACATATATATATACACACATATATGTATATATATATATATATATATATATATATATATATATATATATATATATATATATATATATATATATAAATGGGACTAATCACATAAGTACGTGTTTCACAGAAATAAATTTTGACTCACATCAGGACTAAACCCCGGTCTTTCAAAAGAAAAGCCTGAGCGTTACCATTTCACTCACACAAGTCATAAAAGAAGTTGGAACAAGTACTGTACACCGTACCTGAAGTTTTTCCTGGGCAGGCTGCCGCTCAACATACCAGCGAATGACTTGTGTGGGTCAGTTTGTAACGCCCTGCCCTCATTTGAAAGACAGAAGTTCGGGCCCAATGTGAATCAGAAATTTATTTCTGTGAAGCTTGTTCTCAAGTGTTCATTACTCCTATCATATTCATGATGAAGGGTTAATTATAATGAAGTGCTATATATATATATATATATATATATATATATATATATATATATATATATATATATATATATATATATATATATATATATATATATATATATATATATATATAAAGCATTTTTGTTTGAGTGAAATCAAATTCAACTCATTCAGTTATTGTTTTGTGTGTGTTACATATTCAGATCCTCTTTCTTAGTAACCTTAAGTCACATGTTGATTATTTTGACATTTCACTTCACTTTTGTTGCGCTCTTACTTTCTCTGACCGACAGAGAGAGAGAGAGAGAGAGAGAGAGAGAGAGAGAGAGAGAGAGAGAGAGAGAGAGAGAGAGAGAGAGAGAGAGAGAAGGAAACAAATGATGGCTCATTCCTTGTATTTTTCCCTCTTTTTCCACCGTCTTATAAATCTTTTCGGGACAATTAAAAGTCCTCCGGATCCCGGGTTAAATTACTTAATCAAATTTTTCTCGAACTGAGAGGGGAAAAAAGTATTTCATGTCTAAGGGGAATTTGCAAACAGGGGGTGGGGGAAATACGGTCTAGGGGAAAACTGTGGGGATCTAGGGATACCTCGGGTGGGTCCAGGGGCAACAGAGTGTTTAGGGACCCCAGGGGAGGAGAACGAAGAAGCCTTTGGGGTTCTAAGGATAAACTTGGATGAGATGTTTCCCTACATCTGATCTCTCTTTTTTTTTCATTCTTTCCTTTCTCTTCCTTTAGCCGACTTTTTTCTTCGGCGTTCTTTCTGTCATTCCCCTTTTTGGCCAAAGGGGGGTTCCTTAATGCTGTTTTATTTGTGTTTTCGGTAGTTTTGTGGTTCTTTTTCTGTTGCTTCGCCCTTTTTATCGTATTATGATTGGCCTGTTATAATAGTCCGGTGTCACTGCTTCTAAATACTTTCTTTTTTCCATTTTCTTAGTGTTACTGAGACATAATTTTTTTTTTATTATATAAAGCAATGTTATTTTTATGCACTTTTTCAGTTAACAGGGCAAAGAATAGAGCAGTGCACATTTTCTAAAAAAAACTGCAATGTCAATGTCGATGCTCAGATTTTCAGTTTTAAAAGTATGAATAGGATTGTCGCTTTTATATAATCATTTATTTCGATTTTGGCTTTGCATCTCCTGACTAAAGGACTTCTTCTTTTCCAGGAAACATTTGGCCAGCATCGTCGATAGCAGGAGATATGTATGTATATTATGTTTTTTGTATATTTACTTAATTATTTTACACTATTTTTGCATGCTCTATTTTTGAATGCTGTACTTTTTATATGCAAATATACATATGTAATATGTACTGTATGTATATATATATATATATATATATATATATATATATATATATATATATATATATATATATATATATATATATATATATATATATATATATATATATATATATATATATATATATATATATATATATATATATATATATATATATATATATAGATATAGATATATATATGTATATGTGTGTGTGTGTGTGTGTGTGTGTGTGTGTGTGTGTGTGTGTGTGTGAGTCATTGTACATTGTACTGTATGCTGACACGTGATTTGTATATCCAACTTTATCACAGGGCAAATGAAACACTGGGTGTAGGTCCAGACCGATTCCGACTTTCTATCTACGCCAATTTCAGTGGTCTGATACATGCTGGTAGAAATTTACAATATATATGCTAAAGGTGTTGGAGGCATACACTCATTTGTGTCTGAGGACAATTATTTCATTTACAAATCTTTTTATCTGTGCAAGTGGCCGTCTACCTGTTCTCCAGTCCTTGTCAACTACCTTTCTTGACATATATACATTTTAGATATTTTATTTAATTCATGGATCAAGTTTATACATGTCTCGATCGATATTCGTATTCGTACAATATATAATTCACAGTACACCTTTCTCCCTCTTGTTTTGTGTGCGAAGTCCTACATTAGCAGTCTCGGAAAATAAGAGCTTTCCTGCCACTTTGTTTAAATAATTGCCCCTGCCGTGTTCTGTAAATTTATTGACAGCTCTGTATTTTCCAGCATGGCTTGTCTTAAAATTGTTTAATTAAACCCTTGTGGCTTCCGTGGAGTAATTAGTCTTTGAAAATAAATCACGCTTCATCCATTGAGGAAATGGAATCGGACAGCATCAGAAATGTCAGTCATATTTATTGCCAGATCTAATAGAGTTTTGATAAATGTTCAGCTTAGATTTAAGCTGCGTTCAGACTGATGGGGATGAACATAGCAATGATGAGGATTGTTATCATTATTATTTTTAAATAACAGCTTTGTTGAGTTTTTTTTTAGTTTAATTGTTTACTTCTATGCCTGTTGTCTTTGATTGTCTTTGAAAGGCACCTAAGCTAACTCAAGTTAAATGAGGATGGATGCTTTCTTGCGATACGTAGTGGAACATTTTTGCTTGTTAGTCCCTTCCAACAAATATTTAGTTGTGAATGGAATGTGTGTTTAGATGTCTCTACAGATTTCGACATTTATGCTGAAAATCTTCACTCTCCTGATGCTTCTTTTCCCGCAAAATTTATGTACACCCGGACAGATAGAAAAAAAGGTAACTTTATGGAATGCCAAAAATATTATCGTAACGAAACCTTCCCACAACGTAGCTTATTAAGTATTGGAAAAAAAATTACGATTGTTATGATTATTTTCTTGTCATTAACAATTATGGCTTGTGTAATTGCTCACGTCATAAGTATGTGCAGGTGTATTTCAAACTTCTTTTAGGAGTCAGGAACTGCGCTTACTTCCCATCTGATAAGCCTGAAGACTTTTGGCAAAAAGTAGGTTATTTCTTTTACTATTTTTAGTATTATTGGTGAAAATGCGGTGTCCTAAAATTTTCAGTGCTACAGAATTTGTAAATTATCTAGCAAATTCATCAAACATCGTGTCGTGTTTTTTCTTAAAGGAGCTCTTGGCCGCTATGTGTCAACTGGAAAAGCTTTACTCAAGATAGTCCTTGGTTCCCAAATCTATACAGTATATTTTGTGACTCGAAAACATGAGTCAAGGCTGTTACGAGAGCTCTGAGAAGAATCGAGGGAAACAAGCACTACTGGACCATTGGATTTAGGGAAGGAGAAGGAGATTTGGTGGGGTAAGGCTAAATGGTGGCCAACAGAGGAACGCGAAAGATAAGGAGATAAGAGTTCACGCTTAGCACAGATGCTGTTAGAATATGGAAAGTCGGTAACCACGAAAAATAGCATTCTAAATGAATGACAGATTGTCCCTTTTCATGGAAATGTGCAAGCATCGAATATTAGTAATCTTCGTTCTCTCTCTCTCTCTCTCTCTCTCTCTCTCTCTCTCTCTCTCTCTCTCTCTCTCTCTCATTGTAGAGCAGTGGCAACGCATCCAGCTCAGTTTACAAATTGAGTGACCAGCGTTCGATCCCCGAACCGGACAAGGAGTGACGATATGACCTCGTTCCCTAAAATCCTTAATGGCTCTGTTGACGTAAGCCGTAAAGTAGCACCTCGTTGTTAGTCAAATGTTATGGGTCGCAGATGGGGTGGAGGGAGGGAGACAGAGAGATAATAAGCATAGTTGTTTAGTAATCCCGACAATGTATACTGTCTAAACCGCTCATTAAATACTGTCTGTGCCTCTGCCTGCCTGTCTGGTAACTGAATACTGGTGTTTCTGCTTCTTACATTGATCTTCAGTAAATACAAATGATGATATCTTTTATTTCAGTGTAACTCAAGTTTTTCATCCCATGGATTTTGGCTGGTGGCTTTATTTTTGTCAGCAATGTTGATCAAAATAATATAATGAATTCATAGATAAGTTGGGCAAACAAATAACCGGAATAAATGTTTCTTTATTTAATTTTCCAACAAACTCCAATTCCTCCCTTCTATTTAGGTTGGAAAAGTGGAATTACTGCAGCAAAACGTTAAGATCACATAAACATAATCTCAGAAACGTGGAAAAGCTCAGTATTCTTCATAGAAAACAAAGCTCTATTTTATGGCTGCAATATTTTCCAAATAATGCTTTAGAGTATTAATATTTCGTATTTTATTTATTTTCTGGTTATACAATCATTATCAGTAACACGAACTTCCCTGTCACCGTACTACATAGGTCATCTTCTGTCCGGGCAAATATTTAAGAAATATATGCTCATAAAGGCAGCATTAATTTTACCTCCTTTTAGTTTTTTGTGAAAGAAAATATTGAGATCGCTTTGTCTGTCCGGCCTCAGATCTTAAAAACTACTGGGCTAGCGGGCTGCAAATCGGTATGTTGATCATCCATCTCCAATCATCAAACATACCAAATTGCAGCCCTCTAGCCTCAGTAGTTTTTATGATCGTGAGTCTGGCACCGCTATAGGTGCCAACAACAGGCTACCACCGGGCCGTGGCTGAAAGTTTCACGGCCTCGGCTGAGAGTTTCATGTGCCGTGTCTGAGAGTTTCATACAGCATTATACGCTGTGCAGAAAACTCGATTGTGCCGAAGAAACTCTGGCGCATTTTCACTTTTTGCTTTAGTCATTTCTAGCTCATTTTCAAGTGACGCCAAGCAGATCTTTTCAACATCTTAATATAAGCAAGTTAATTTCTGCTGGTTTCGAAACAAAATAACTTCGTTGTTGGTTTGTAACTTCTATTAATTCTCCTTTTGTCGTATCTTTCATCCGCTGTTAGCTAAAGACGCTCTAAAGGTGTTCCGGGCCTTTTGAACCGAACTGTAATTTGGCTGTTTTCTTTATCTTTCTCGTGCAGAATTAATTTAAAGGCCTGCCTATTGATCTATCAACCGGCCCTTACTTCCGATTTAACCTCAATTTCTGCTTCGTCTAAGGTCTTCTGCCATCGATCTTACCATGGACGTTGATGCTTCGTGGGCTGCTTAACTTTAAAAAAACGTTAGGTCGATCGCCGGACCAACAATAGACCTTATATACCTGAAACGTGAGAAGGTTGTTGACTTGAGCGTCAGTTGTATAGATCAGTTGTTCTTCTAACTTATGTCGAAAATTGATTGCGTTAGAGGACGCAAATTGCCATTTTGAGAAGAAGCACGTCTGTGATCGCATCTTCCTCTCTCAGAGAATAAGCAGGTTAATTCATGACAATAATGTCCCCGACGTTATATGATGAGAGTCTGAAATTGCTACAGCAGAATTACCGAGGCTAAAACCAGCAAATTTAAGCTCAATAATTAAACTTTGCGATGATTAGTTTCCATAAAACATGTGCAATAAGTTCTAACCCTTTAAGAAAATATCATTTTCATAACTGTAATACATTTCAGGTGTAGCTCTTTTAATTTCAAAGGTAGCCTTTACGTAGTCAGGTAAGGAGGTTTCGATGAAATCATCTATACTACAGTTTAGATATATATCTAAATAATAGCCAGAATGACTTACCAGAGTGACACTGGCGTCTCAGAGACAGTAAAATTTGGAAGTACTTTGGTTTGGCCACCATGTGATAACTTATAATGTCTCCGAACTGGGTTTAGTGGTATATTCCTTGAAAATCCATCAGAACCTGGAGGGAGAGCGTTTTGAAAGTATTGCTCATGTCGGTGTGAGGAGTGCTCTTAGTTGGTAGATAGATAGTGGTGCTCGGCACCTCGACAAGTGACAACTCAGTCCATAACATCAATCCAGGTCCTGGACATCTCGCTCAAGTTGTGACTCGTGGAGGAGAGCTTCTCATAACAAGATGGTAGAAACTGATCACTGGATCATTCACAGCACTGAATGAAGAACTTCCTTGTAGAAGTACGCAGCAAGCCATGCAACCGTGCCCAGTAGAAAAGACTGCGGAACACAATAGAATCTACATGAAGTACAACAATGTACCTATGTATAACAAGTTCAAGTAAAATTATGATTAACACTCAGCTGGTGAATTTCGAATTCAGGTATGAAGAGACCGTTTTTACTTCTCTTCCCACGTCTTATCTGATTATAAATTCACTCATAAAGAATTCACTTGCCATCATTAAAGGGAGGTATTGGCATTAATTTCAACTGCGTTGAAGAGACGTGTACTCCGCTTTCCACATGGCGTGAGAAGTACAGAGCGTTATCTTGTGTTTTAAAGATGTTTTCCATTTTATTAAAGTTGGAGAGACGTGCTACATTTTGCCCGGCATTGGAGCAATATTACAGCCAGCGTACACAGTTGAGACTTAACTCGCTTCCATGCACGAAAAAAAATTAAGCTCCTCTTTGTCCTGAACTTGGAAAATGTACATTGCAGTGGGCGCTGTAATGGAAAGAGTTAAGGTAACAGTCAAAGGATATGAACAAAAATGTCATTAATTTATCAAGATATTAACAAATGTAATTAAGCGCTTGTCTCGAGTTATCATTTGTTGATAATGTGCTGTGTTGATATTGTTATCCATTGTTTGTTCAGATTTTGATTTGCTTTCACGATGTAACAGTTCTTCAAAGGCACTCAAAATGTCATTCATTTAGTTGCAGTTTCTTTTACGGTATTTTCTAGTTGTATAACTTATCCTACCATAAATACCTCAGAATTAAAGTAATTTCTTGTATTCACTTAAAATATTATTAATTTTTATTTGATACAAATGATCCATTAAACGTAGTATTTGGCTTTTATTCCCGTTTTTTATAGTTTACAGTTTTGAATGGTTATTGTAAAACCAACAAAATTCAGCGCCAAAAAGAGACAATGAGGATATCAAGTGGATATTGTTAACGGAATGTCATTTTGCCTGCGGATACTGTCCCGAGAAAATTCCTAAAACAAGCCGACATTTGTACCTAACGATCAACATGTGTATTGACGTACACTTGTTCCCATAAAGCCTGTCCGCATTACGCTTCCAGTAGCTGCATTAATCGCTTAATGGAGACTTCATCCGCTTACCTGGTGAACCTTTCCCTGCCTCCCTCCCCCTCCCCCGTTTCCATTCCCCTTTACCTTCCCTCGCCTGCAGCAGCTCACTGCTTTTCTGATTCAACCCCACCAAACCCCATCCCGTGAACCGCCGAGCAACTCTTTCTATAGTCACTGTCTTGGATGAAATCAATTTGCTACGCATGTTTCCTACTTGGGGTGAATTATAGCGTGGAGTTGGCGAGATTTTGCGGTGGGGTTGGCGATTTTGGCGGGGGAAAATTGGCTATGTTTGAGGATGAGCATATTATCAGCCGACGCTGTTTCCTTTGCGCGTGCGCGGCTAAACAGCAACAGCAGACGCAGCATCAGCAGCAGCAGTAACGGCTGAATAAACAAAATACGCTCAAATAGACACACTTATGCGCGCTCATTTATTAGACTAGACCGCCCTAATCCCAGACTAGAAGAGGGGAAGACCGGACTCGTCATTTGCGATTCAAAAAGCTGAAGCAACAAGGATTTTTAATAGTATTTCCTGCCCAACGTGCAGTTGTTGTTTAGCGTTGTTTCCGCCCGCCACGGCCTTTGTGCAAGTGGTAAGGATTTAAGAGCTTTTGTGAATTTTATTTCCAGATGCACCGTTAATAATGGGTGTTACTCTCTCTTCATAAAGAGGTGTTTGGGGCTTGATGGCTAGGTAGACGCGAGGTACCACCTTTGTTTGTCACCAAAATATTTCTCTTGTCTACATGAAATATGAATCTCCGTGGGTTCCCGAGATGGTCTGTTTATAAGTCTACCGATTTTAAATGGATTAGGATGCTTGTTATTCAGGTGCTATTTTTGCATGACAGGTAATAGGCCTCTCTCTCTCTCTCTCTCTCTCTCTCTCTCTCTCTCTCTCTCTCTCTCTCTCTCTCTCTCTCTCTCCTATTTTGGAGGTAAATTATGGAATGTAATTTCCTACATGTTGGTGACGCGGATAATTAATATCTGTATTATCCCCTGACTGTGTATGTAGGATGGTGCTTGTAAAGACAAAAAATAAAAAATAGACTGACAATGTTGTATTTGCAACTCTGTCGTCTGTGCCGTTTGTGACAAAAGTTGTCACTTTCTACGACTGCTTTTGGGGTGCGGTGATGATCAAAGGTTTTCATGTGCCTTGCTTTTCACAGAATTTCGTTGTCACGTTTTTAAAGACTTCAGCTAAGCAAACCATCTTTCATTACAAATGCTGTGTGACTGAAGGCCCATTTGTTCACATGTGTTAGAGGACCCCTCGTTTTGCGAAAGAGGTTTTTACTAAAATTGAAAATGTGAATATCGAATTTCGTTTTGGTCATTTATTCAAAGAAGATTATTCCAGCACACAGGTATTATTTCAATTCCAAAAAGTACTTATCTCGTATTTCGGAAAATAACAAATAGAAAGACAAGAACCCCCTTTTTTGAGATTATCCAAACATAGGACAACACATGCTGAAGGGTTTCAGATGAAATCAGTTTACCTATCAAAAGAGAACTAGAGAACAGAAAAAGCTCACTTCCAATAAGTGAGATTTGCGGAGCACGCTTCGACGCTCTCATAATTGCAAGACCGAAGATAAAGGACAAAACGGAGAGAGCGATAAATGCCTCGGATTCTCTATCAAAACCCGACGATTAAGAATGACAGTGAGAATCCCTCATTGGTAATTTCTAACGACTACACGAGGAAGAATAGAGGGCGAGAGAGAGAGAGAAAAAACGTAAAACATAAAAAAGTGAGTCGTAAAGAAAACAAGTAGACATCGGACATTGAAAAACGGCCGCCAATTAAATTTTCCCTCAACAAAGTTGGAAAAGGATAGTGGGGATCAAAAGAGAGAGAGAGAGAGGGTGGGGGAGAGGGAGGGGAGAGAGGAGGGGGGGTCGGAATGCCCGGATCACAGAAGATTACATGTGACAAAATAAAACAAAGAGGCTCCAGCGCCTTTGGCAATGCGAAGGGCTCATCCCGGGTCGTTTCTTTACACCGAGAATATTCCTTGTGCCACTGTGTCTTAAGGACTAAAAGGAATTAAAGCGGCTTTTGCCATATGTAGTCCATGGGGCGAGACGTGGGACCCTATGAGTAATTAAAACTGTTACAGAAACTCTCATTATCTATGTAGCTTAATTACCACGTCTTAACGTAACAATATTTAGACACCGATATCTGGAACTGGGCTTGAAATGTATGTATTGCTTTCAGAGGATTTTGAACCGAAAGGATCCAGTCCATAAGAAAGTTTTTATCCTTAATTGATAGAAGTACAGAAGAAATTAAACCGAAGGACTTTATATCTTATAGAACATATATATACTGATCATACTCGCAAAAAAAAAAAAAAAGAGGTTCTACCTTCATTTTAGGGGAATTCAAACCTTAAGGTATGGAAACCATAAAGGCGATTATCCCTCGGTATGGTGAAATACTAATTAAGGGGCCTATTTCTCCTGTGACATTTAATCCAAGAGATGGCGTTGATCACATGAAAAAATCAGGAAAAACAAAGTTTGATTTGTTGTTCATTAGGTTCAAGTACCTGTCTTTGATTCATTGAGTTAAGGTCACGGGGAAGTATCACAGAGCACGGTTGGATTGCATTTAGAATTTCCTCGGTAATTACATCAACTGACATTTCGATGTCGGGCTCTTAATACTGAATGTCATTCTCTCTCTCTCTCTCTCTCTCTCTCTCTCTCTCTCTCTCTCTCTCTCTCTCAGACTAAATATCGGGTAATTGTATTTCCATTTTTAATTCCTCTTTATTTATTTCTCTCTCTCTAAATATCGGGGAAGTTAAGCTATGATGTTACTGTACAAAATTTATATTTTTAACCCCAACTCTCTCTCCTCTCAGTATCAAAGTAATCAAGCTACTGGTGTTAATGTGCCATGTTTATATTAACGTTTCTAATTAATTTCTATATAAGCATTACTCTCTCTCTCTCTCTCTCTCTCTCTCTCTCTCTCTCTCTCTCTCTCTCTCTCACAGTTTGTGGGTAGTTAAACTGATGATTATTAAATACTGTTTTTCTGTCTTTTTCTAGTACCTCTGTATTTACCCGGCACTTTCTCTTTCTCTCACACAAAAGTTCTGCCCTGTAATAGATCGCTGTCATTTCTTGTTTCATTTTCTTTGTTTTCGGTATCGCACTCGATTTTTCGAGGTCTTCAGTACTTCTGAACTTTGGCTCGTACTCATGCGTTTAATGACGTCATCATGGAACAGTGTTAACTAAATTCTTACGCTATTTTGAAAGAAAGCATGTATTTTCATTTTTAAACGAGGCTCGGCATGATAAGTTTCTGTGCTTTAGGTAGGATTCTAGGATCTGGGTCGAGGAAATGATCGCTCCGAAACACGCTATTCAATTGCCAGTTAAAAATCCTTGAATGCGTGGCAGGTATTATCGGCATCCATTTTCGAAAATCAATCCGAATTTTAGTCAGACTCTATTTTTGTGGGACATTGCTATTAGAGCTGTAAATTATGTCGTTTTTATTTGTTTTTGTTGATTTTTTTTAGTAGTTGATTGTTGTTCACATTGTTATTGGCATTAGTAATAGGTATATATATGATACTATGATGTCATTTTCAAAGGAACTTTTCAGCTTACGTACATGTTATCAAAGGGTTGCAAAGCACATGACTCTCGCACCCGGCATCAGAAGTCTAAACTTAAGGCAAGACAAAAGGGGTAAATGCTCATGTATACAAAGACCAGGAAAGGTCAGCGGTGTTTATTATGCAAAGAAGTTTGCAAAATAGAATTATTAGAATATGAATAATATACGTGTTTTGAAGTGTGGTGCATCACTACATACAAAATGGAATGCAAACGAACAAGCACGTTGAGAAATTATTGGTTTATATATATGCGTTGTTATGGATAGTCCTATGTGTACATTATATATATATATATATATATATATATATATATATATATATATAGTGTGTATTTGTTTGTTTGTTTGTTTGTGTTTGTATAACTTACACAAAAACACGTGATGTTTCAGTGCAAAATCCTACAAGGAAAAATTAAACAGGTGCGGTCCTAACTTCTTTTCCTCTATTTGAAATTGACAAAATGGCTGGAAGGGCTGTTTGAACGGAATTTTCACTATATCCGGGGAGCGTTAGGTACGGCATATCAAAAGTGGAGGAGAAACAGCCAATGTTTGGGGGGTTCATGTTTCATTTAAACCATTTCATTTTATTTGAAGTTACACACACGCACACACACACATGTATTTGTATAATTTTTATTCACTACTTCTTAGCCCCTATCCGCACAGACAACGCAGGTTATTAAAATTTGTTGGAGGAACCCGTAGAGTACAATTTTTCAAGGCTACCCAAGATTCCTAAAATTCCAGTGACTCAGAATCACAGAAGTCTTTAAATAAAATGATAATTTATATAAAACCATTTTCTAAAGTGAGAATTCATAACGCCTAAAATTTTATAAAATATATTTATATATATATATAATTCATATATTATATATATATATATATATATATATATATATATATATATATATATATATATATATATATATATATATATATATATATATATAGAAATCATCAACACACAATCATATATCCACCTGAGAGACCTGGGTTCGATATATGAGTGAAAAAAAAATATATATATATATATATATATATATATATATATATATATATATATATATATATATATAATCATGAAGTAAGAAACCATTTAAACATAATTAAGAATTCATTATAAGAATTTTTTTCATGTTTTTGTTTGGACTCCTGTGGGACAGTAAGGTTAATGGTGGGAGGTAAAATATATAATATATCCCAAACGGCAATTTTTTTTTTTTTTATTATAACCTCAAAATTAAAAAGATCAAGAAAATGAAAACAGAATCACAAATGGATGATCCCAATCAACTATTTAAGAGATCTGTGCTGGGCAAGTGTTACATAGTCAGCTGAGTTGAGGACTGACTCTTCTTCCGCCGATAGAACAGTGAAACCCGTAGTGGGATAGTGCCATCAGTTCATCTCACGGGGTGCACTGTAGGCATTACTTAAGGTTCTCTGCAGCGTCCCTTTTGCCCCTAGCTGCAACCCCTTTCATTCCTTTCACCGTACCTCCGTCCATATTCTCTTTCTTCCATCTTATTTTCCACCCTCTCCTAACCATTTTTAAAAGTCCAACTGTGAGTTTTTCCTCCTGTTACGCCTTTCTAACCTTTTTACTGTTAATTTCCGTAACAGCACTGAATGACCTCATAGGTCCCATTGCTTGGCCTTTTGGCCTAAATTCTGTATTCTGTTCTATTCTAAAACAGTGAAGGAAATGGTAACTGTTGATTAATTTTATGAAATTTAGGATGGCAGGCCAAGCACTGAAGGGGCACTTCCTGCCTTTCGCCGCTGAAGACAGCAAAAAGAGGGAGTTGGAGTGGTTGGACAGCAAGATTAAGAGATCCGGGAAATAAAGATGAAGTTCAAGAATCTCAAGGTGGAACCCCACAGTTGCACGGAGAAGTAACAGTAGATAGGTTGGGCAGCAAGTCTGAAGCAAGCAAGCAGGAGTAAAGGTAAAGTAAAAGGTTATAAAGAGTATGCAGATGGGGACCGAAGGAGCACTACAAACACCATTTAGTAATGTTTATAGTGCACTATGCGAGGTGTACTGACGAGCAACTATGTGCCCTTGTCTAGACCTGAACCGGAGAAGACGACCGAACGACCGAAGAAGGAAGAAGAGGAGGAAGAAGAAGAATACGGATCTAACCCCGAAGGAAACTCTAGACCTACCTCAAAGAATGGAAGGCAGCACGAGTTAGGAAGATGTAAGTAGAAAAAGAATTCCAAAGCTTGGGTGAAGAGGTACAAAAATTGTTTCTGGAGCAGAACATGTTCTTGTGAATATGATTCTCATAACTTTATTCTCCTCGTCTCGGTTTGAGGGTACAGAGTTCAAAGATGTACACTGGGGCCTTTATTTTCCTTTTACAAATTGCCCCACTTATCAGCCAACTTGAATGATCCATTATTTTTGCTGATTATGAAAATTAATATCTTTCGATGAAGGAATTATTAACTTGTTGCAAGGAGATATATGCTCTGCCACCTCGGTTTAAGAAAGCGATGTTGATGAGTATAATATGACCTCTTATTAAATAGATCCCAATTTCCTGTTCATTTTCTCCTTTCCATGTTACTCAGAGGTCTGGGCGTGAATCGTTGGTTATGTATCCTCAAATAAACGGGACTTGGTCATATTTCCTGTCCATCGATTGTGAGTCATTGAATGGCTTTGAATGACTTATCATGTTTTAGCGGGGGAGGGGGCCGATGGAGAGGAGGAACCAGGGCATGGCCTGGGACGGGGAGGTCAGATGGCCTACTGGGATCGAGGTGGAGCAAGGGAAGGGTCCTGGGGGCTGTGGGACGGGGATTCTGCTGCTGGCTTTTGTGCGTCTTTTCAGGGGGTTAACGATAAGCGTCCTATGAGCCTTTTACTCCTGGCGGCGGAGCTTGTCAGATGTCCTTTCTGCCGTTCCAGGAATCTTCTTGTCAGAAGTGAGAACAAATTCTGTACACACAGGAGATGACGGTGGACCTTTTTTCATCTACTCATGTTGCCAGCTATCGTCTCTCCCTTACCGGTGTGTTTTGCTGTTCGAGAAAATTTACCTTTTTTCTATTATTGGTCCGTCCACTGATTCTTTTGAAAAATTAAAGAAAGTACAGTCTTTATTTTTGTTGAGTAGATATTGTTGTGAAATTATTCTGATGTGGAAACTATGGCACGAATGATAAAAGGCCTCTGTTTTTAGAATTCAGGAGGGAGGAGAGAGAGAGAGAGAGAGAGAGAGAGAGAGAGAGAGAGAGAGAGAGACCTTATTAAAAACACATCAATGGGGGTACTTTGACATCCTGTCTTGATGTTGGAGACCACCGCCACCTCCTCCTTCATCATCCTCAAACTTTCCACCTCTCTCCCTCCTCCGCTCCCTGCAACCCTTGCTCCCTGTTCCTTTTGTGTGGGTGTCGTTCGTCCCCCTTCCCTTCCAGCAGACAGACAATCAGGGTAATGAGGTCGGTTCCACGCGCGATCGAAAACCTCCCTTGTATTCAGGAGGATTGAAGACTTTATCATGGCCTCGCTGTGGTATTAAGACCTTTCTTTGTGGTTCATAAATGACTGTCGTTTGTCAATTACGGGCGACGAAACGCTCTTTTAGGTTTCATGGAGGAGCGAGGGACGCGGAGGGAGGAGGAAAAGAAGATAGGAGTTTATTAATTCCCTCCCCCGTTTGATAGAAGAGAAAAAATAGACGTTGGTTAGTAGATGGATGGTCGGGCAGTCAATCCAAAGAGTGTTTCAATCAGCCAAGTGGGTCCTCTTTTTCTGCTTTCTTTACTTTTTAATGAAGAAAGCAGTAGATGAGAGTCTCTCTCTCTCTCTCTCTCTCTCTCTCTCTCTCTCTCTCTCTCTCTCTCTTTCTTTCTTTACGAAATGAACTTAAGCACAGTCTAAAAATAGCTGCATTTTGTGTGCTTTCATAATGAGAAGTTGCATAATTTATTTCTTCTTGTGTGTTTTTATATAATATTTATAAAAGGAGAAACAAAAACTTATCTTCGTACAAAATTTGAAATGATGACCGTTTTTCTATATGTAATTTTGTTCCTAACGCAAACACAAACCTAAAAGTTCAAGAATTATAGGCGTAAGAACTTTTCGAAGTGTACCAAGAGATAACGTAAACATTAATTGATAAGAATAAAAGGAATTCACTGTTAATAAAAGAAATTCAACGGATGTTATGTTGAATAGACTCACTGTATATAACAGAAATTTTTATTAAAACAAAAAGGGAACATTCATATGGCAAGGCCAAAGTGTTTGTTCCCTATGGAAGTGAAAGTTGAAGCAGGACCCACTTAAAGAAGTAACACATTTCCTTGTTGATGAATTAGTTGGAAAGGAAAAAATGAAACAAAAACGAATGCAGCCTGCGCTGAAGGGATGAGAAATTACAGCTGAAAAAAATAGTGCAAAATCTAATGCTTTTTGTTTTTTTTTTTCAGAAAAAACTATACTAGCTGATGCTAAGTATGCGAATCTAGGTATGTTCTGCGATTTTAGCATTTTTTAATGCTGCTGTGTCCTACTTGTAATACATATAAAAATACTGTTGTGAATAGAGAGAGAGAGAAAGAGAGAGAGAGTCTTGAAATGTTATTGCTAGCATAAGTTTGACTGAATTAAAGTCAATCTCATTTTAGCAAGATTTACAGTATTTCTATATGAATTGATATAGTGTCGGTTACTGTTTTCTTTTACACTATTACAATTGTTATTATTATTAAGATAGACTTTTTCACTAGAGCTGTACGAAATTAGACTGGAAAGAAACCCTTGGCCCCTTGATTATTAAACCCAAATGATTACGAGATCGACGAACTTTAGGGATCAGGAGGTCACAAACAGCAAATTAACATAAAAAGCTGATACGGATATCTATCCAAATATTAATATGAAAAATATGATTTCGATCGGCTATCATTCTCCGATTACGTATCACCTGAAGGACTTGGGGATTCTCGTCCATAATCGTGAATTTCTTAATATTTTCCGATTTTTGTTTCTTACCTTTGCTTTGGAGAAACGTAAAACCGATATCGAATTATTATGTATTTATATATTTATTTATTTATTTGTTTATTTACAACATTCACTCCTGTGCTAAGTCGAAAAGAATG
>NC_089799.1:31397113-31424613 GCF_040412425.1 Macrobrachium rosenbergii | reverse complement strand
TCCGTTATAATCCAGTTGAATAAAAATCCTATACTTGAGTTTTGAATTGCAAGACCAACATGATCCTGTGTTATCCCGCATAACAAGGTCTTTGATTTTAATTAATGATCTGGCTTCAGCCTAGTTAATGGGGTGATCAAAAGCTCTCTCGTGTGTGTATAATGCCTGTGAAATTTGACCAGGCCCCACACAATACTAATGTTGTTTGTTTTGCAGTGGTCATGTTTAGATGTTATTCCACCTGTTACGAATAGCAGCCGTCGAGTGGGTGTCATATTAAAGAGTAACATCAAATTTTGAAAATGAGAGTTGTTAAGGACCACACTCTAGTCAAGAAATAAATCCAGGTAAATACTGTCATTTTTAGAAAAGGATATATGATTTGGTGTCATTAGTCGAGTGTTGTATGATTTGTTTAATGACTCTCTCCCCTTTTGATGTTGGTGGATGAAAAGTTCTAATTCTCTCTGCTTTCTTAGCCATATTCTCAGAATTACAATATTCCCAGTGCACCTTAGAGTATTGAGAAGTGATAAGAATTAAAAGCTTATTATTTGTAAACGTTAGAATTGAGTTTCATTCTCCATTTGACTCTCCTTTTTCGTATCAGTAATTATGCCTTTGTGCGTGCGTTTGCGTGTGTGTGTGTGTGTGTGAGAGAGAGTTTCTTTGCTATATTTCTGTTCGGAAACAGATTTCATGTCAAAGAACGAGTTAGAAATATCCAGAAAAAGATACGTAAATACAGAATGCAGATGAGTGTACTCTGCAGATTATTCACTCTCGCCGACCAAAGAATGTAGTTACTGCTGGCCTTACAGGGATATAGAAAGGATCTCTAAGTGGGGTCTTTCGTAGGGGGGTTATGCCGCCAGTGCACCGTGCGTCGTAAGCTGTAGGCATTGCTAAAAGGTGTTTGCAGCGTCCCTACAGCCCCTGGCTACACCCACTTTTTTGCCTTTTATTTCACCGCCATTCCTGCTTCCTTTCACTTGAGATTTTTTAAACGCTTTTCAGTTAAATTTTTGAAGGAAAAATATTTCCAACTGGTTTATGCAAATATATTGAAGTGTATAGTACAAAGAAAAGTCGTCGTATGCATATCTAATGTGGCATATAAATTCACATATCATAGTGCAGTGTTGGGAGTTAAAATAGGAAAGGTGACCTCATTTCAGGTAAGCATTATGTGACATCGAGTTTGGTAATCATGTTTCATTGCGACAACTTCCTTGCAAATCACAAAAATACAATTGTAACATGAAAAATGTAGCTGCCCTCATCAGTTTTAATAAAAAAAGAAAAGCAAATTTTGAGGCGAAAATCATCTTATTAATAGAAAGATGTTTATACAGATATTATATGATACTGGATACTATTGTCCTTTCTAATGACACACCTGGTGATGCATTATAGAAATGTACTTGCGTTTTGGTAGAATATCATGCATCATTACACCATTCATTGTCCAGAATCACATTTTAACTGTTGCTATTGTGTTCATTATAACTCTCAAATATATATATATATATATATAATATATATATATATATATATATATATATATATATATATATATATATATATATATATATATATATATATATATATATATATATATATATATATATACGCATAAGTAACGCCCTTTGTTTAAGTGGAACAAAATTAAAGCCTTTTTTGATTATCCTTTATTTTTTCGAACATGAATGTATCGCCACAGGTTAATAGAATAATATAACATATTAACAAAATTAATATAATGATTACTCGGTTTAATAATGCGGCATAAGTAACGCCCTTTTTAGTTTTATATCTTATAGTGTATATTTTCTTTATTATTTTCTTTAATCAATTTGCTAAATCTTCATTTTTTCAGATATTTTATACAACCATGAGATTAACAAAGGAACAGAGAGTAAAAGCAATTCAATTGTACTATCAAAAAAATAAAAATGGTGCTGAAACCATAAGATTGTTATCATCTGAATTTAACATCCCAAAGGTGCAAAGCCGAAATATCATTTGTATTGAACATTATTAAACCGAATAAACATTATATTAATTTTGTTAATATATTAAATTAATCTATGAACTTGTGGCAGTACATTCATGTTCGAAAAAATAAAGGATAATCAAAAAGGCATTAATTTTGTTCCATTTAAACAAAGGGCGTTAGTTATGCTGCACCTTATATATATATATATATATATATATATATATATATATATATATATATATATATATATATATATATATATATATATATATATATATATATATATATATATATATATATATATATATATATATATATATATATATATATGTGTTATTATATATATATATGCGTTTTTGATGTGTGATTTGATCACATTTGATTTTATTTTTATTTACCAAACGCCACTGGGAAAAAATGAAAACGGCTGTAAATCTTGACCGGTGCCGGCTTTATTGCTCAGCCATCTTCAGGGCAGCGATACAAAATGGTAGCAGTGTGAAATATTTGTGCAAACAAGAGGGTACATACGAACATACCAACGACTGGAAACCAAGTATTTGCACCTGACAGGTGTTTTGTAGGCGGAGTCCTGCCCTCATTAGCAACAGGTCGACTTTTTACAAATCCGGTTATCTAGCGGGAGCCCGTTTCTCTTTTTTTCCGTCTCTCGGCTGCCTTCCTCAGAATTTAAACTCCTTGTATGTTTATTTTGAAATTAATGGATCAAGTTTATACATTTCTCAACTGATATTCATGTTCTTAGAGAAACTGTCTTTCATGAAACTAGACTCCGCGAGGTTGCTTTCCAGTGCATTATTAGACTAAACCGTCTTTTTGATCCTGTCCAGTTGATTGTATGATTGTTTTCACCAACGTATACAAAAATTCCTCTGTTCAACATCTGTTATGCTGTTCTAATCTCTTTTCCAGTGGCTGTCCAGTTTGACTAATGTAAAAGGTATCATACAACTTAAGTGGAATTCGGTATACACAGCCTTTTATATATATATATATATATATATATATATATATATATATATATATATATATATATATATGTATATATATATATATATATATATATATATATATATATATATATATATATATATATATATATATATATATATATATATATATATATATATATATATATATATATTGTAACAAGTATCGGGTCTTATACTCCTTAAGAAACTGAAAGATTTCCATGTAAAAAAAAAAAAAAGTTTCAGGTTGTAGAAGCGAATTTTCAGGGCGTGGGATCCATGCTATCTGTTCCCCCTTGCTAAATCACTATTAAGTCCTCCCAAGGGAAAACACGTGTTTCCTGCCTGTCCCAAAGATCCTTGTCTCCATGTCTCTGCTGGGCGATTTCCTTTGTATCTTCCTAGTCGTCCAAAAGGCAAGGCAATAGCCTGAGGCATACTGTGAAGCAGGAGAAGAGGCACCACTTGAAAACAAATCAGTCAGACTTGAGATCTCGTCAGAGAAAGAATTTTCAAAATAACCTCCCAGGGGCTGATCCAAGGTGCGGCCCTGCTCTCCGTTGATGTCTTGAGGTAAAGCAATTATCTACTCTGCCTACCACAGTTGATGCTGGAAGGAAACCCACTGATTGTTGCTAAGCATTTGCCACATTGCAAACAGGTACGTCCAGAGATGCAAGGCGCTCGCCCTTAACATATTCTTTTATCTCAGACTTTTCATCTTTATTATTCCTTTCTGTGCTTTCCTTCAACTGCAGTGGAATTACTTAATAACCTCCTCAAATCTGCTCTTGTTACTATTGTCCATATGATGTGCATTCAGAGGGAATTATCACTCATTTATCATCCCTCTACTTACAGGAGTTGGTGACATGTGTATCGTTTCTCTCATTTGCAAAGATGAACAGAGTCTTGCGTTCTGCATACTTTGCTTTTCCAAACCAAGAGCCCTGTTCTACATGAAAAAGCCTCCACCTAATTGTGGAATTTAATTAATCTTTAACTTACTGTACCATTTAATCTATCCACTCCATTGATATAAGTGTAACTTTAAATACAAGTATTAACTAAGGCCAGAGGTTAATTTTGTTTTCCCCATTTATCAGTATTTTCTGGTATTTTACTGTTCGGTAACGGTAGCATTCCCGTTGTGCTTTTATTAAACAGGTGAGTCCCATTTTCTAGGCACCATAACCGTAATAATATATATATATATATATATATATATATATATATATATATATATATATATATATATATATATATATATATATATATATATATATATGTATACATATGTTTTTACCAAATCACCGTGACATTTTATATGCAAACGTTAAACTACAAATGTCGTTGAATATCCAATTCGCGCTACGCGTATTGGATATTAAACGTTTGCAGCTTAATGTTTGTGAATATATATATATATATATATATATATATATGTGTATGTGTGTGTGTGTGTGTGTGTGTGTGTGTGTGTGCATATATATGCATATACATTATATATATATATATATATATATATATATATATATATATATATATATATATATATATATATATATATATATATATATATATATATATATATATATATATATATATATATATATATATATATATATTATATGTGTATGTATGTATATCAGGTTGTCCCAGAAAAGTGTACTCACATTTTGACTCCCCATAATTCATTGAATTTTTTATTTCTTTTCAGAGCAAATTGACTCTAATAATGGCAGAAGTACGACTGCCATGATGTTTTCGTTTGCCTCCATTAGCACTTTATGATAAATTTTCTTTCTTCAAAGTTTAGTTGTACTTCTGCCATTATCTGGGTCAAATGAAAAGAAATGAAAAATTCTATGAGTTATGGGGAGTCAAAATGTGAGCGTTTTTTGGGACACCCTGTATATGTGCGTGTGTGTGCGGGCGCGTGTGTATGTATATATATATATATATATATATATATATATATATATATATATATATATATATATATATATATATATATATATATATATAAATGCACGTGCACACATTACTTACACTTGTTTTCTTAGAAGGCGCTTATTCGTATAGATATATGCAGAAAGTAATATGCCGAATCTGTCAGAGAGAGACTTGTTTATTATTGTTGGGTAATCATAAAATCATTGTCCCAGTAAGATTCAAGGAGATATGTTCAGAAAGATTTCTCTTTATTTTCATGAAAAATTAGCGTAATGGAAACAACATACAGTATATTGAAAGGCACTGACGTACGTACTTAAAGAAGCATTTTTGTCGTTGTATATGCTGTAATTTCAGTGTCTTTTTGTACATGTAAATACATTTTTTCTTTCATGTGCCCCCGAGATCTATGAAAAACGGCCATACCATGTTGAGAACACCTCTTTGTGATGCCCTAAGTTGTAAGCAAGGAATAGTTTAACTGATACTGTGAAAAGTTCACATTTTCTACGTATGCAGCAAGAGTTCGTTTTCTCTTATAGGGCTAAATGTAAGGTAAACTCCTACAAGCTCTCTCTCTCTCTCTCTCTCTCTCTCTCTCTCTCTCTCTCTCTCTCTCTCTCTCTCTCTCTCTCTCTCTCTCTGATTCTTATATCACATCCCTAAATAGAAAATATTATGAAAAAGAAATTAATTTTCGCGGTCTTCCGGGAACTTAGCTTTTTAGTGTTTTGAAATTTACGCATACCAGGTCTTGCTTTGACTCGTATATAATTTTCTTTTTTTTTACGTCTCATTATTATTTTCGTGTCTCATGCAATTTTCCTTTCTCCTTTATAATTCGTTTTTTATCTACCCTTACAGCAACCCTTACAACGTCACTGCTCTATTGTCCCAACTTATAGGAAATGATCGTTAATGCGTGTCTTAGTTTTTAGATTAATTACTAAAGCGTAGGAAAATGAAACAAGAAAGTAGCGTGAGCCAGAAGGAGCATACCTCAATGTAAGTCAGTTCCATACAGCGTGAATTTTAATTTCCTTCTGATTTTTAGTTGAGCCTTACTGTTCCCGGCGTTTACTATTCACTTTCCTTGTGTTGAAACTGGAAGGGTTCTCGGACAGATGGCTGACATTTGAATGAGTGACACGTAACTGATGGATAATTGATCGAATGGACATTAAATAGGAGAGTGAACGACTTTAACAGACAACTGGGAATTTTAATATCTCACTCTCGTTAATGTATAATAATAGTTAGCAGCAACCGGAATTAATTTTCCTATGGACATTTCAATTAATCTTTGTCCCGCTCTCTTAACAATTGTTAAAATGGCTTGCAGGGGACGGGGGGGCTGAAGTGGGGGGAGGACGATGTGTACCATATAAGATAGTTATGGAGACGTATAGTAACAAAGCTCGAGGTATGATACCTGTATCTGTTGACCAAGAATTGTGGACCACTCAAGCCACATGAAATTTTTATTTCCGTCCATGGATCTTTTTGTTTCATTTCATGTACTTCACTGAAATTTAATGTTTGAGCAACGTACTCTTCATATGTCTTCGAGGGTTTTAGAAAAAAAATATTTCACTGGAAAACATGTGAAAAATATTTTCAATGCTCCTTTTTTGTTTATCATATTAAGTATATGTATATTTTGCATGTTTTTCCTCTGCAGACTCACGAAACAAATCTGTCAGTAAAATTTGTCAGTTATTATATCATCCGTCAGCTGTGGTTGGAACATTAGCTCTGATGTAGATAAAATGTGGGAGATTTACGAATGAGAATAATTATGAAAAACAAACAAGAATAACAAAAGAACAGAACGGAATCAAAGGTATATTATGAACAGGCAGCCATACGTAACCTTACTAACTCTTCCACCTGTTGAAGAGATACTCTAATAATTACAGAAGTTACGCTCCTTTCATTGATTTTGACATGCTGTTTATGTCTTTTAACGTCTTTCCGGGTATCTCTGTTGCATGTCATCATCTGTTCATTTACCTAAGTATAATCATTTCATTCGGGGTTCTGTTCTCTCACCCATCTTCCTCCTTTTCATTAATGACCCTCTCAGTGTTTATTCTCCCTTCGCCTCCTGGACCGTTGTTATTCACACTTGATCTCGTATTGCTTGTTCTTCGTGTCACCAGAGATCTTTGATGCATACCTGAATGGAAGTGCCGGAATGATTTATGCCTTGTATGTCTTATATCCCACGCAGTTCTTCGGTTTGCTTTTTGAAAAAGCAATTCAGTCTTTTATTTCATTGCATCAAAATTTAAGGTCAATTTAGACTCCTCTTGAATAGACCTTGTAATACCCATGCCACCTTTTGTTTTTATCAGAGTTTGCAATTGTTTTTTCCACCCCAGTTGTTAAAGCTGTATGCACCCCTTATTCATTTGTGTTTGAAATATTTCGCACATGTTTGAGTATTTTTTCCTGTAATTTCCTTTGCTAGGGAAGTAAGTCAGTGGAGATTCTGGTAATCGGTAACCATATCCTGGCCTCTTTTCGAACAGGTGGTCGTCTACTCACCCACCCCCCTCCCCGCAGAGTAGCATCGTTATGTCGTTTATATGATTATTATTTTGGTCACTGTTCTCCAGAGGTGAAGGATTAATTCCATTTTTCTTGCATGTGTCCTCGTAGTGCCCAGCAAGCCCCACTTCTCACATTTACCTTGTGAAAATAATAATTGTTCCCTCTGATATAGGGCTTTGGAATTCTTTTTTCCACTTCGTTTTCCTTAACTATAATAATATTCAATCGGTGAAAACTTTTCCTACTACTTTTTATATTTTTTAGTTGCTGAGAGGAACGGGGCAAAGAAAGCCTTCTATTCACGTCTCCTGTGGCCTATAGTTTATAGCAAAGTCTAGATATAAATTATTCTCGCTTCTTGCAGGCAGTAAGTTAAAAGGAAACGGGAAGATAAATGCAATAATAGAGGAGTTAGACTATTTAATTCTCTTAAAATACTGTCACAATATAGGTTCTACATGCCATGTTGACAGCTTACACACGTACATAAACACGTAATTATGTATGTATATATATATATATATATATATATATATATATATATATATATATATATATATATATATATATATATATATATATATATATATATATATATATATATATATATATATATGTATATGTGTGTATATATGTATACGTATATCAACGTTTCTGAAAGCTTCAAAAGCCAAAAAACAAAAACAAAAAAGTAATGTCTCTTACTTAGGGACTACAAAGCTGTGGGAGCGCAAGAGAGAAATCAGCGAGGCCACTGTAATACAAGAATTGGTGAATGTGGCCAATAAGAAAATTTATACTTATAAATATATGTGTATGTGTGTGTATGTTTGTATATGAATTAGAATCCTGCAAAGTGCCTCATATCTCATATCTGGATGATGTTAGTAGCCCATGCTGAGGTTTGTTTTCGTGTAAAAGTCATTGAACCGAACGGTATAGCAATTTACTTGAATGTTATTAATGCAGCAACAAAATCTGATACCTCATCCCTGAATATTCTGCTTGGTTTATGTATATATATGTTAAATGTTTTATTTTTCTTCACATTATATAATGAAGGTGTTAAAACAAACAAACAAAAAATACAAGCATTGATTGAATGTGAAGTTTATCAGTTATGCTATTAGGCTGCGTGTGTTGGATAGGTTTCATTTCCAGCACTTAGCCTACAAGCCTGGATGTTGAGCAGAGAATTATATTCTCTAATTAGGAGGTTTTTTTGCCATTTCTCATTTTTCCATTGAAGAAAAGAATTGCATGGAAATAAACATTAATACTGATGTATTTAAACACACACACATATATATGTATAAAATATATATATATATATGTATGTATATATACATGTATGTACTGTATGTATGTATGTATGTATTTATATCATGGGAATACATACATGATACATGCATACATATGCAACTCATAAATTATACAGGCCGGTTGAGAAGTACTACAGTTATCTGCCGTTTTTCGTGAACTAAATTTTAGGCTTTTGACAGCTACTCATTTTTGAAATTTAGTTTACATTCATTTTTTACTTTCAAAATGCTCATTGATATGTACTTCGAAAAAGAAAATAAAGAAGGCAATTAATGGAGATTTATGATTAGCAAATAAGTAATGGTGACGCCAAAGCCGTGGCATTGCTTTGCTGTGCACGGCACAAAATACATACATTATTGCAGAAATGGGAACCAACAAGCGACACAGCTTAGTTTCTAGGTTGTGCATTTATGGCTAGTTACGTTACCTGCCTTTCTTTCCTCTTGAACTATCAAAAACTTTGATGATGTACTTGCCCTCTCATTACACTTCTTTCATTCAGAAGGGTAGTCTAAAAATTGTAATCCCTTGGAAGCAAATATTTTTCTCCCTTCCGATAGGAAGAATTTTTTACGTGACTTCAATGAGCAGTAAATGCTTCTCGTCATTGGTTTCTTTCTTAGCCACGATACTGTTCCTTCAGAGCTTCAGATATTTCCATAGACACTGCTTTCTGTCATTCCTTCTTAGAAGAATTGGGATCTGTGATGTCCCCGGGGCAGTTGTCCCTGGAATTCTCATAACGATGATGTTGCTTGATGTGAGTGGAAAAAATCCGTGTTCTGTACGTGGCATTCTGGGCGAGGTAAGGACACGGACGACCTCAGCGTTGCCGCCAATATTGGATACTAAAGAGCAAAATTCAACAGCAGAGTGCAGAGAGTGTGCTGAAAACGTGCAAGTGTGACACAGCCATGAGTGATTTTCATCGTCTTTACAGGTTCTGAAGGCGAGGATGTTCGTTGGCCACCTGAAATTGAATGGGTTTGAATCACAGCATTGTTCATACTAGATTTCAAAATTAGGAAATAAGAATCATCTGTTTTCTCACAAATATACTCATATTAGCTTGAGCCAGAATTGAGAAAACCAATACAGAGTTGTGTAACTATACCAGTACATTTATTTAGTGTGAAATTACACAGAGGACTTTCGAGATTCTGTACATTTCTCCTTTTAAGTCTGATTTCCAGTGAAAAAATTTCTAACAAAGCAAAATCAACAAGACAAACGAAGTTGTTTACAAAAACTGAAACCGGCCGTAAAAAGAGAAAATGGTGATTGGATAATTCCGTCGTTTTCTGAAGAAAGGGCAAACAGTCTCCGGGAACGTCTATAGGTAATTCGGTTACTTCCATTAATCCATGCCGCCGACGTTCATGCTGTTGTAGATCATCTTCAGACGACCGCATTGTAGAGGTGCCTTTTACACGTTTCAAGAGATAGCGAGTCTAACTCCAGAAAACGACAGCATTACTTTATCTAGCACCGTTTCTTTTAATGACCGGTTTAATTTTACGTTAACAACTTCGCTTGTCTTTTTGTTTTTACAATTTTTAGTAGGTTTTCCAGACTGAAAAGTGTTGCACAGATGCTCGGAAGCGCACTGTGTTCTTCCCATTATTTGTATAGTTACATAACTCTGGATTTGTTTTCTCCATTCATATTTTTAATATGTCAGGAACATTCAGATACTGCACGCATGACTATGAATAAATGCTTCAAAGGTTAACGACGCCCAGATTGAATGCACACTCACATGCAAATATTCTGTAACGCACATAGTCCCAACAGGTATGCTGTATCAATGTATTTCAAGCCTGTTAAAATTTTATACTTAACGCCTGATCAAAATTTCCCTCCATATTGTACAAATTTGGTATGAAAATTTGACAGCTGCTGCAGATACCATAGCAACTACGGGTAGGTTTTAAGGTGCGTGAGAGCAGAGAATATTTTGCCAATAAAACCAGAAAATGTTTTGTTCAGTTATTTTCTAACATTTTCTTATTGAATGTATTGCCTTTTGTTGCTGACGACAGAGCTGCTACTATTAATATCACTAGTGTTCTAGTTATTATTGGTATCACAATTTTCATCACCATTCTTATCGTGATTATTTCTGTTTTATTATTAGCATTCATCTGGATAAAAAGAATATGTGTAACGTATAATCATTCTTACCCAGTTCTTAGACAACATAATAATAAAAGTGGAAGCCAAAACCAGGGACTTTGCTGTTACTGGAGAAGTTAACCAACACCACGTTCCCTGTAGACGTGAGGAGAGGCACTTGAATTTGGCCAGACATGGGATCCCTGAAACATACGCGATCAAGTTATGCAATGAAAAAAAAAAAAACGATGGAAACAGTTTCCTGTATTATGACCATGACAGCAATCTTTGAAAATGAATTGTGCCAGCCACATTCACCCTCTTTAGTTATCCACTCGTCACAAAGAGCGGATTGTACTGTTTGACTGTAATTGACCATTTTATTTCGAACACACACACAAATATACACATCTTGAGCATCACATGACGAAGTAAACAGAGTTATTGGTGGGACACTGGGAAAGGAAATCCGGAGTTGAGAGTGATCTCCGCAACGCTAGCTGAGGACCTTCTTGTCCAAATAATTTATAAAGGATTTGTTCAAACTGGTGACGTTTTCTCTCTCAAGTTTTGAACATGTGCGCTTGGTTTTTAACTTGAAAAAAAATGAGGATACTTTCCTGATATTTACATTTGTTTGCTACCTATTTGCAATACTCTGCGTCCAGGTTATCACTAATTGTCACCTGGGGTGACAGTTTTGATATTTCATGGATTTCGATAAAATCAACATCAGTTTTTTTTTCTATTGCAGATTTTTAATACATTAATTTTTGGTAAATTTAAGTCGTGTTTTCCTAATCTAAACGATGCTCTTTAAATTTGAAGAAGACATGAATGGTCGTAGGAGTTATTCAGAATTTGGCAGTAAAAGATTTCGCGAGAAATTTAGAAAATATTCTCCAATAGGGCGCCTTACCTAATGCTGGAGAGAAAGGGGTATGTACGGGTAAACGTGCTTAAAAGAAATTGGAAAATGTTAGAATTATTCTATAGTGTGTGGCATGAGAAAAAAAACTAAATGGGTACGAAATAAAGGAACCTAAATGACTTTCGGAAGGAATATTGTTAAAGATAAAAGGTGGTTAGGGGCGTGATGAGATGACTTAGTCATTTAGCGGGAATGGGATGGAAAATGGTGATAGAGAATGTGTAAGTGGTACTGAGAAGTAACAATGAAACTCGCCTGATTAATTTCACACGTCAGTAAAACAAAACTGCAAAATCTTACGTATTCCATCTCAAACATAATGGTGAACTGAACTTAGATACCCTTGAGAAAGTTAAAAGATACCTTTGAGAAAGGTAAAGTTGCTGTTTGTGTGGTAAATTGGCATTTATCATAATAACCTGTTTGAATGTTTAGATACATTGTTTGTCGTTTGCGAATGGTTGTGTTCTTTCTGTTGTTTGTGCTCCATTTGTTTACTTTTGACGTTCCCAGTGCACCCTACTCTGTTGACTGCTGCAATTCCGTGTGACGGGATCTTAGCTGAATAAAGCGTTGAATATGCATTGAGGTTTTTTAATTACACTGTGTGTCTGCACTGATGTACACATTGCGTAAACATTAGGCTGTTGTCTGTGAAAATTCTGAAAAAACAAAGGCATTAATGACCTGAAGAGTGCCAAAGATTTTTTTTTAATACGTGTCATGCAAGCTTACTGTCCCAAGGGGGTTTGAGTGGAGTTATCCAGAATTCTAACGAGGTCGTAGAATTTCTCAGTCTGGAACCAGTCCGTGAAAATGGCAATTCTGCTGCCTGGTGCCACCTGAATTTGCCAAGAGCAGGAAAGGTCTTCGGAGTACTGGTTGCTCGCGTTAACGCGTATGATGCCTGGGGCAGTAGTCAGAGCTGTAATTTGAATAAAATAAAGTAACTAAGAAATTGATCATGAAACCAGAATTTTCGAAGAACAAAATCTCTCTCTCTCTCTCTCTCTCTCTCTCTCTCTCTCTCTCTCTCTCTCTCTCTCTCTCTCTCTCTCTCTCCAAAACCAGTTTAAAGTAAGACACATGATTGTATCTAGTTTGCTTTTCAGCTTATATATGGAAAGCAAATAGATCTCCTGCTTTGCGGAGACTCTTTATATGTAGAATATATGTACATAAACCTCCTACCAAAATATTATAATAAAAGGTAGACTGATTGATTGTTTGTGAATTAACTTTTATTACAGCTACCTGGTGAAAGTCAGAAATGAAAGAGCAAGCACATAACTTTTTTTGAAAGCGTAATACTTATAACCGTGGCAAGTCAAAGAAACATAATGGCTTTGACCGTGTGAGAACTTAGCAGAGTACGACAATCTGTACACATGGCCGAAAAGCATCCTGTATAAATTAATAAAAAAAATAAAAGGAGAAAATATTGTATTTGGTCTTCCCGTTTCCAAGTCCCTTCATAGCCCTGGGTCTTAATTTTCACTGAGTTCTTGAAAGACAGAGCGAACTTCAGCAGTCTCTTCTCCCGAGAATTGCTCTCTCTCTCTCTCTCTCTCTCTCTCTCTCTCTCTCTCTCTCTCTCTCTCTCTCTCTCTCATGTCGTGCGTGTCTGTGTTTCTCTCTTAAAAATGTCTGATGTAGCAAGCTACGAAACAAGCAAAGTACATAGAAAAAATATGGTAAACATTTGGCTAATATTTATATGTGTATTTTCGTTTCTGTTTCGAAGGTTAGTGTTTTTATTATCATTTACCACTTCTATTTGAATACTGTAATAAGCTGGTAAGAAAACCTCTGCATAACGGTTTATATTAAAGTTGAAGTAAAGGCTACAATATAAGGCTTATGAAAACAAGACAGGAACCCAAATTGTTAAATGAGAACTCTTGGTACGGACAGTAAAAAGCTCGCTATTTCCTGTGGCAATTTGCAGTGAACCTTTAATATTGCTTTAGGTTACCCTCATTTTCAAGTAATGCCGAATTTTGGTCTTAGGAACTTTGTCAGGCAGGGCAGCCGGTCGAGGTTACGGCCTACCCCACCGCCAAATCAAAGTCCTTCAAAGAAGGCACCGTGCTTACCCCATATAAAAATGGGTATAAAAGCACGTTAAAACGAAGAAGAAGAAGAAGAAGAACTTGACTATGTCGGTAAGTGGGATTTGGATTCAGATTTCGTTTCCGACACATCATCCGATGAACTGAAGTCTTCATGATAAACCATTTACTTTCTTTGCTTGTTTTTAGTTTTCTGTAAAAGAAAACTATTAAGACGGCTTTTTGTCTGTCCGTCCTCCCTAAGATCTTAAAAACTACTGAGGCTCGAGGGCTGGAAATTGGTGTGTTGATCATCTTCCCTCCAATCATCAAGCATATTAAGTTGCAGCCCTCTAGCCTCTGTAGTTTTTATTTTATTTAGGGTTAAAGTTAGCCTTGATCGTTCGTCTGGAACCGCTGTAGGTGCCAACAACATAGGCCACCACCGGGCTGTGGCTGAGAGTTTCATGGGCCTCGGCTGAGAATTTCATGGGCCGTGGTTGAGAGTTTCATACAGCGTTATACGCTGTACAGAAAACTCGATTGCGCCGAAGAATCTTCGGCGCATTTTAACTTGTTTAGATTCGTTTTCTGGTGTCATACTGACAGATGAAGATGGCTTGCTTTTTTGTACCAAGCAAATGACAAATGCTTGCATAAAAATAAAATTAGAACTAAAGTCAGAAAATGTTCAGACAATGATTATATATTTCTTGAGGTACAGTATTCCTGCGGATACAAATTACCCAAGGTAATTTGTGTTTGCCCTGTAAAGAATTTCACGTCACAGCTTTTTACCACAATCTGAATAGTCTTTGTTTCTCCTTGGCTTCTGATTATGACATCCTTCTGTATTCTTGGGCCTTATTTTCCTCGCTAACGTTATGAAATAATATCTGGCTCCAATTATATACAAATGCTATTCCTGTCATTGTGATAGTTTTGCACCTTTACCAGTGATACACACCCTTAGTACCAGGTTTACCCTGTGTCTCATATTATAAATGGCTTCAGGTACCAAATTTATTCCGTGGCTCTTGCTACATATTTGTCCCGGCACTATTTGACCTTGAACCTTGTAAAAAAATTTTATCAAAAATAGTCTGTGACCAATATTTTGAGTGTCAATTTCATGCCCCGGCGGTTGTGATACTTTGCTCCTCAAGTCAGCTTTTCCTGTTTACATAGTGATACATCGCCCCGAGTGCTAATTATCTGTAGCCCTTGTGGGACACTGATTCATGTAAAAGTTTTATGAGACCCCTGTGGTACATACTTTAATTACTGACATTTCTAGCGGTATTTGGCTGTGGGTACCAGTTTTATTTTTCGATCCGAATCTTTTATTGTTCCAATTACCAATTGTTGCTCTGATTGTACCTTACAGGCATCCTGGTACCAGTTTTAGCTCACCTTCACTTTCGTGCAGGACTAGATGATTAAGTTAGTGTCCAGAAGTTTCTTTTTAGTTTATGTTTAATGGATCTGATACATTTTTAAACTGATTTCTGTTAATGTTTGTCCTTCTTAATCAACGATGTTAGGGTTATGTTCATTAAGTCGTACTGCAAAACAATGTTCTCATAGGACGCCAGTAAGATACAGCATAAAAAGCGATTGAAGTTTAATAAGGAAAACACGAGTAGACGCAGGCAGTAAAATCTAGGAATACTGTTAGTATGAGGAAGAGAGAGATATATACTATATTAATTTTCGTATGTCCTTACCTTGGTTTCCTTGGCAGTAGTAAACCTTTGGCTTGAGTATCGCTAGGAAAAGAAAAAATCGTCTTAATTTTCGTTTGGATGGGAGTTAAAATCATTATCTGTAAGGATGTCTTACACAACCCTTGTCCTTTTATATATACAGGCATGTAATTAATGATTGTATTGATTTTAAAGCTGTCTTCTGTTCAAGAATAATTCATTCTCCCTGTATCCAGTGTATGGAAAGTCGGCATTATTTTACTTTTATTATTGACAAATTATCTGCAAATTTACTCCAAAATTTAATTATCTCTTTAAGTTAGACTTCATCTGTAGTCAAAGTTCACAAACCGTGAATCTTCAGTCGCAGTGCAGTTTCTGCTGAAGATTCAGTTCTAAATAAATGGTTATTTTCCACGGAAGATTTATTTTTCAGTGAATTTGTGATTTTGACTTACTTCCATAGAGAATCTTGAATCCGGGCACAACACTTGTTCCGTCAGAAGTGAGAATGATGTCCAAATTATTGCTGACAGTGGCTGGAATGGCCTCGGGCACTGATGTCCCACAGAGCTTACCACTGGAAAGGTCAAGTTTTCTCTCAGTTTCTGTTAAAACCTTTGGAACCGATACATACACACACACACATATATATATACATTACACATTTATATATTTATTTATTTATTTATTTGTATGTGCTTGTCTGTGTCAGCGTTTGTTTGTTTATAGGCATCTACATAAATATATGTAGCGAGAGAGACAGAGTTATGTGTTATCATTAAATTCTACTGAACGAGTGTTATCTGTAATTTATTATCTTTGCATGCAGACGCAAAGGGAAGG
Source organism: Macrobrachium rosenbergii (assembly GCF_040412425.1). Lineage (NCBI taxonomy): Eukaryota > Metazoa > Arthropoda > Malacostraca > Decapoda > Palaemonidae > Macrobrachium > Macrobrachium rosenbergii. The sequence continues at coordinate 31,408,135 of NC_089799.1, read as the reverse complement.
CTTTTGGCTGGCTGTGGGAGAAGAATTAAAGTTTTCTGTTATAATTTAAACTGTGGTTTTAAACCATGAGTATTTTTAACGAAAATCATTTTTATTACTATCATTAACAAAAGGGGGAAATAAAATAGCGGCACCGATAATTGCAGGGTTAAAATAATGATGATGACAAAGACATAGATCGCATATCAGTAGAAACGGTGGCAATAATAAAAAAAATAAAGCAAACTCGAATTTTATTGCATGTATCTACTACTTTGCCTGAGGATACGACTGATTCCATATCTGTACCTATTACTCATTATTTCCCATAACTCACGCAATCACACAATATGCGAGACATGACCAGGCACTATATTAGAAAACATGAAATCTCATATGTTATTCAACATGAAATCTCTGATGTTATTCCTAAGAGACAAAACAAAATTTTTGAGGATTTATAATTATGGTCGCAATACATATCTTCATTACCTCAATCATGAAGGTTATTTTCCTGATTGCGTTGGTTTGTCTTCTTAGCAGGATTTCTCAAAAAGTTATTTTTGGATTTTCAAGAAAGTGTAGTCGAAGGTTTTTGCCTCGTCACTGACAACAAGCGATTAGATTTTGGGAGAAATGGTGATGAATCTGCTCGGGAGGAAGGTCATTTTATGCGGTGGATTACTGTCTTTTTTCCGTTGTTCCTGGCCAATACAACGGAGACTTTACGCTCTCTTACGTTGATTTTGGTGGCTAGATTTATTTTTAACCTTTGCTCACAAAGTCTAACTGGACGGGAGATTCGTTTGGTTCTTGACAAAATTATGTGCACTGGTAGGTTTCACGTTGGCAGGGGTCAGTTTTTCTTCTTGCATCTATTCTAAGCAAAAAGTACTGAAAATTGGTTATAACATAGTGTAGGGAAAACCTAGTGTGTTTAACTGTCACCCTACCAGCATTTGTTTTTGAGCCGTAGGAATACAGTACGTCTTGATCGTAGAATTTGAAATGCCACTCTTGCTTTGGAATAAATGGTAATTAAGTATATTTGTCAAAACTCTGTCCAGATAACAGTTTATATATTATTATAAATATTAAACCACAACCACCTCGATGCCAACAATCCATAAAGATGCATTTCTTTTAAATAGGCCAGCGAGACCAGGGGAAAGGCAGGGACCACAGACCTAGCTGCAGCATGGCAGTTTTAGGGAGTGCCTTTCGTGAAGGGTCAACGCAGGTACGCAGTAGTTAGGGCCATAAGGGCATCTAAATGATAGATAGCCTTCCTCCCCCCTTGACATAGAGGAGACCTGTAAACCCAACCTTGTTTTGAACTATTCACTGGGCTCAGATTTTATTCTAGACACATGTTCTCCCACGGGATCTGGGACGAAAACAGCGAGGCGAGCCAAGAGCCTTCCAAAGCACCAAGAGGTCAGTTATCAGCTAGGTGGAGCAAGGTACAGACGTGTATCATCTGTCTCCCTATTCCAGGAAACGCTCCTCGCCTTGTGTTCTTTGTCGCACTGGTACCATAGGGGAAACAGCGCCCCGATCAGTTGTTGAAGGAAGACCAGTCAACGCCGCCCCTCATTGCAAAAGCATATGCGTCTGGGAAGATATATGTGGTATGTGTCTAAGAATCAACACCTGAGTGCCAGTAGACTTTTCCTAAGACCAAACCTCTTATTTCCATTTCCTTTCCTGTCTCCTCCAAAGTAATTCTCTTTAAAATTCCCGCTACTATCATCTGTATGTTCCTTGTACTATAATTTAAGGTATTGTTCCTTGTAGGAATTAAGTTAGGGATAAATACCCCTTTCTGTCAAAGACATAAAATTAAAGTCTCCCTCCATAGTGATATAATAGTATTGATAAGAGAGTCCTGTATGTACTAAACTTAATTGGAATAGTCCATTTCCAGATTACGCGTTGTCTCGCCACCCCCCTCATTGTTCTACAACCATCGCCTGTGAGAGCTCGCCTCAAGAGGTACTAATTCCATTGCATCAGTGTAATCCAGCAGTTCTCGTTGCCATTTCAAGATTGTCAACATAGAGCCGTGGCTCTTACTTACGATTCATGTTCATTTTGAATATTTTTTCTTGAAGACTATATGACTGTCCTGTAATGGTGTTTATTTATTACTAATTGTCATACTGGTTTGGACACCTGTCAATATTCATTCCAGTGTTTAAATGGTTCATGTAAATTCTTACTAACCCTCAGGCATCCTATGTGGTGTTGTTTGTTTGTTTTGGTTGTTATCGTTTGAAACTTCACCTGACTGTTTTGCTTAATGTGTAAATAAAGTAATTACCGTAATCCATTACAATTAGTCTTCAGTGGCGATCTTTATTTTATTTTAAATATAATGCAACTGGGAAAGTATTTAGAGTGTATTATATTTCATTACATATTTAGTTGTGGTTAAGTGCCCCTCAGGCCAAGGTTCAGTCTAAACAATTATTTTAACTGTATTACATATCCAAATACGTAACAATATATATGTATATATATATGTGTGTGTTTGTGTCCATGCACATTGTCGTGTTATATGGTATACGTTGTATTATATACTCGCTCTCACTGATAAGCGAGAGTTTTTATCTGCACTTCAGTTTAACCACACAGAACTATTAGCCGCTCCATTAAGAGAGAAAGAGAAACAGAGCGATCATACCCGGTCAGAGGAAAGTTAGTGAAATCTTGGTCGTAGAGAGAGAGAGATGCGCAGCTGCAGCAGGTTCCCAAATCGAAACGCGCGAAGCTTAACTTCAGGAGCTTTCCTTGAGGCACTTGCAGGCGCCAAGTGCAGTTTGAAGTCACTGCTGGAACGTCCAGGACATTTATTTCGCCAGTTTCTTGCGTGAGGACTTGAATACAGAATATGTTCATTAGATTTGCATGATTAGGTTGCTTGTTGTGAATTATGTGTCAGGTAAAAGATAGCATGCATGATAATGATAAACTCTTTGTACAAAGTTTCCTTCATTCATTATGTACAGCGTAACTGAAATTTGAAATATGTTCCACTGAGTTTGAAAAGCACTGTTAGCCTTTCATGCCAATTATATATATATATATATATATATATATATATATATATATATATATATATATATATATATATATATATATATATATATATATATATATATATATATATATATATATATATATATATATATATATATATATATGTGTATGTATGTATATATGTATGTATATATGTGTGTGTGTATTAGCCTTAGTTCCTTGGTGTGTATGTATGTGTATGTATAAGTATATATTGCTTGCGTTGTATGTAAGATTTAAAAGGATGCTAAATGTGGAAATACGTATCAGTGGCGAACGATTATCTGATGGATCTGGTGGTTTTGAGACGAGCCACCAGTGTGTAAAGAATGTGGATAATATATTTTAATGAGAGGAGTATATAATCCGGAAGGGTTAGGACGGAGAGCGTGAGGAAGACCTCTAAATCGTCGGACGAATGGCGTGGAAGGCGGTATGTACTGGGTAAGAAGGCCCTAATGCCCAGGATGAGAAAGTTCGTGTAAGTTTGAGGTGAATGGCACAGTGCCTGCACTGGCTTCAGATGCTGTGCTGGTGAGGTAGGTGTATGAAGAGGCTAATTTGTCAAGGTTTTTACAAAGGGAGTTCACCTAAAGCTCTGCAATAAGATTTTGAATGCGGGAGTGTGTAATCTCTTTTTACTTAGTCATTGCTCCTTTTTCAGTTTTGATTTGCAGTTAACTTAGTTTTTTATGTTCCTTTTTTACTTTATATTAGCATGTACATTATTTTAAAGTTTTTGTCAATTATAACTGTTTCAATACTTTTAGATTTAGTCAATCAGTATAGTTTTCTTACTGTTTCTCTTTATTTTTTATGTCATTTTATAGATAAGTGACCCTGATGATGGGAAAAGTCATGTATTCCCGCAAGCTTGGATACCTCGTTTATATTCTAAGAAATAATAATGTCTGCAACTTTACCACGTCTTCTGGCTATCCTGTTCCTCCTTAAATTGAAGTTTTCTAGAAACGACAACATAACGAGTTTTACATATATATATATATATATATATATATATATATATATATATATATATATATATATATATATATATATATATATATATATATATATATATATATATTACATAACCAACGGTGGATAGAGGAAAAACAAGGCAATGAACACTCCCGCATTCAAAATCTTATTGCGGAGCTTTAGGTGAAACCTCTTTGTAAAAGCTTTTACAAATTAGGTCCTGGTGCAAGTTTTATCAAGCAGATGGTAACATTATATATATGTATATATGTATGTATGTGTATATATATATATATACATACATACGTGTACATATATATGTGTGTGTGTATAATGTTACTATTTGCTTTCTTAAAACTTGCACCAGGTAGTACTACAGTAACAAACTCATTATCAGCGTAATCCTAATTTCAGTTACAAAGAGCATAAAGCACGTAGAATGATAATAATGATTATTGTTATTTTTCTGTTAAAGTTACTTCAGTCATCTTTCGGGTATTCAAGATCAACTGAGTAAATTGTTCACAAAAATATACTGCTTGTCTTGACTCTAGATTAAATAAAACAAAAAGAGCCGGATCTCACCAAATAGGGAGTCAGCTGCCATACTAACTTCAGGGAGAGAAAATAGAAAATGAAGTATTTTAGTCCACAAACATTAAGTCCGTATTTCATGATGATGAACGGTCATGCATACTATATGTCATACAAAGAAATTTCCTTTGTCACTCTTACCTGTAAGTTCAGTGTCGCACGTATACACGCGGTAACCTGGAAAAAGAAAGCGAAGTAAGTTTTACCGTTAATTTGAGTTAGACAAAACAGAACCACACTCTGTCTCAAAATGAGCCTAGCAGTTTGTATTCACAATATTGCAGTTTTGAGAGTCTGTCATTCATCTTCCGTTTTTGTTTGTAACGATACAGTAGGGTATCAGTACTTTCATCACTTACATTTGAAGTCTAACTGGAATCCAGGAAGTACGGCTGATCCATCAGTCATGAAGACAAGTTCCACGTCATTGACCTGAACAGTTATCGAGAGGGACTGGTGGGCGCCACAGAATTCGTTTCTATAAGGAAAAATAACTTGCATTTTTTTTTTTAGTTTTATATTTTATCACATTGGTTTTCATTAACTGGGTTCTTTTGGTATATGTACAAACATCCAAATTTTCCCATGGTTTTGAAGTAGAATAAAAAAAATATGGAGAAGAAAAAGAAATTTTACTTATTTGCAGATCTCGACGTAACCCGAGGTTCAAAGGTTAATTTTCAAGACACCGTAAAAGTAGCCGAGACAAGCAATCGTAGTTTTTGATGCTATGTGAGTTTTGTCGTGGATCGATATAAAAATGTTAAACTGTTTATATTACCCTGTGGTTAAAGCTACCATCTTGACTGAGCTTGGGAACATCTAATAACTCAACACTCAAATGCTTAGACGTCCCTTAACTGAGCAGACAAACGAAATGGAAAACAGAGGAAATATTTATAATAACTGGAGATCAGATGAAACTATTTTTGTCAGATTAACAGAATGCATTGTACTGTATATTCAGAGAGGTGGGACTCAAAATGAATCTTTGAAAAGAAAGATTATGATGACAGAGTATACACACAGGAGGAAGTAAGGATTAATGGGGTTGAACCCGTCAGATATTTGTGTACATCAGTGTCCAGTACAGGTTCTTTCAATCCGGGATTAGTGGAGGACTAAAAACGGCAAATTAAGCAATTAGTTGGATGTATAAGATTTGGAAATCAGATAGAATGAAATTGCATACGGAAATAAGATTACACATAACTCTGGTACGGACATGACTCGTAGTATGACAATGAAACCACAAAAGGTTTTGTCGATTTGAAATAATGCTTTAAAAAGAATATTAAGTCAGATGGCAGGGTAGTTAGAAATCCCGCAAGTGGAATTACGGAAGTTCCATATGTAAATGAGATTATGTTGAAAGGGAAACTGAGAAGGCTTTGTCCTTGATATGTCCTTCGTACAACCCTTGGGAAAATAGTACGAGATAGTGGCAGCTGAGCCCCATCGCGCGTCAGCGGGGGAGAGACCCAGACCTATATGGATGAGAACTGTGAGAAGGGAGGCTGTAGATAAGTGGAGATCTGAGGAAGTTAAAGCACGGGAAAGATAGGATTGGCTGAATTTCCAGGAGGCGCTTTGGGTCATGCTGCATGGTAAGCGGTAATGGTGATGATGAGTTTTCACTCAGGTAGAATATTGACAGTTATCTGTCCTTTAGAAGTCCAGCAGAAAACCTAAGTTTCTTCAAAAGGAATTAATATAATCAAACCTCTAAAATAATCAAGCCAAAGAGCATATTATGAAATTCATCCAGTTCCTGTAGCGGACTTTGAAACTATAGGAAATTTTCACAAGTATTTTGTTGTAATATAAAATGATACAGAGGAGCCTGCAGCGTCATTGTCACCCAGACACTGAAACAATGACACATGTAACACCAGCTTTCAAGAGTGACCAGCCGGATTTCAGGAGATAATCACTCCACTCCACTGAAAAACAGTTGATGATGATCCACTGGAACAATTTACTGTAAAGGCTACCTGACCATTAGAGCTTTTCAGTAAAAATATAAAATGGTAAATCTGCATCAAATATTCTGTTAAGAAGAAACCACAAGGTAGTATTCTTAAAGCAACATAATTTATTATCTACGCCAGGTGTGATGGATTGTTAGAAAAACGAAAAGTATAATGTTACTTTTTCAGATAGTACACATTTTGCAGGGTTATAGACTGCACTAGAAATAAAGTTCATAATAACGTATATGAAGAGCTGGATATAAACGGAAAAATATCAAAACTAGACATAGGTAAAAGAGATTGTTTGTTAGAATCGTCAGAAAGAAACATAAAAAAGCGTGATGTAAAACCGTAAAAAATTTATAATACAGCTGTACTACTCGTGAAGAACTCCGTATTATTTGAATATAAAATATGTATGTTGGTTTACATAGCGACTGGGGTAAGACAAATTACGAAGAAGAACTGCAGATAGACGCATAAATACGATTAAGATCGTGGAAAACTGTAGATTAATGGAAACCAGGTACGACAATGATGCAGAAAAAGACTTTCCAGAAAAGGGGATCATTCCAGAGAAAAGACTCGAGACATTGGTTATTGTAAAATTCATATTTTAGCTGCTGGATCATGGATGAAGCCCCTTTGTAGAAAGCTTGCAAAGCACTACTCTAGTCGCTTCATACTTTTATGCAGGAGGATCAATGGCAGCGCCACTCACTTCTGCCTTGCATGCAATCTCATGTTTCTTGGATACTTACCCATCCTCTTACCTGCGCCAACCTTTCTACCACTCCTGAGTATGCCTACGTTTCTCGCTCTTTCACTTCTTCATGCACCGCATATATGCTATATATACACAGAAAATTCAACTGAGTAGCTCTACCCCTTTTTTTTATTATTTGCATTTAGCAGCCACATTTCTCTCCCATAAGGAGAATTTTTGAAGTTTCTTTGCAAGATCCCACATTTGTAGTGTAACATCTGCAGTCATCAACCATTCCCTACTCCTTCTTATGCCACAACTTTACACATGAAATATCCTTGCTGTGAATTCTCCCATCACTCTGTTTATGAAGACATTAAACTACCCACACACCATTGCCCCGCACCTTGTTTGCACCAAAACAATTACTCTCCTTTCCGAATATTCAGACACATGCTTCATTTTCGTCACAGTAAACTTTAATTACCCTCAGCAAATTATTTTCTGTAACATTCATCCTCAAGCCCCTCACATTCCATCTCCGTTAGTTTTATCATGAGCTCTTATTAGATCTTTATTTTCCAGGTTCCTTTCGCTTTTAAACATCTTCCTTGTCTTGATCCACACACAAATACAATATTTTCCCTTAAAAAAACCTTCTGTCGTCTCTCTCACTCACTCACTTTAATGAAAGCCATACTGTACACCACTGCAGCACAAAGATACCTCACATTAATGACGGTCTTTCCAGTCACCGCTATCCTTTGACACTCATTCCTGTCACCCATTTTACTGGGACCTTTCCCTCATCCACACATATCTTTACACCCCAAAGTCAGCTCCTCTATACCAGTTTGTCCACCATACTACAGAATATCATTTATAATACCATCAATTCTTGTGGGCTTTCGTATATATATATATATATATATATATATATATATATATATATATATATATATATATATATATATATATATATATATATATATATATATATATATAATTACATCTTCAGGAGTGTTAACAATAAATCATAAAACTACTTGTAAAATTGTAAAACCAAAATTTTAAACATTTTAAAGATCTAGATATTTTTAATATGGAAAATAATTAATTTTTCTAATTTTTTAGTTTTGTTTTACAGTTTTACAAGAAATTGTATGTTTAATTTTTAACATCCCTGAAGATGTAATTATATGGAAAAGTACGAAACGTCATAACAGAGATCTTGTACATCTGTGTGTGTCCTTTTCCCTTTGTGATGGTTTTAAACATGGAGTGACTCGTGACTCCTTACACTAAGACACTATATATATATATATATATATATATATATATATATATATATATATATATATATATATATATATATATATATATATATATATATATATATATATATATATATATATATATATATATTATATAATATATATATATGTGTGTGTGTGTGTGTGTGTGTGTGTGTGTGTGTGTGTGTGTTTTGTGCGTGCTTTTATGTGTGTAAACACATTTGTACAGCCAGATAGGGAACCTCTTGGACACACCCAAATCGATGAACCCTGACATGCTTTATGAAAAGTGTTGAGATTGTGAAATGGAAGGAAATCTGACAGGAACAATTCAGAATTCATTGACTGGAAGTCTTAGTAATAATGCAGACAAGAGAGTGACTTCTTTGTGCAAAAGCAGGTATAAGGGGAGAGTCTCTCATGTTTACAAGTTTGTGGGGAATAAGGAAATTAGCGAGAGAGCAGAATCTATCAGTAATGTTCCGAAATAAGGAAATGCGCTGTGAAAGATAGACGGAATGTCTGTAGCTTTGAAGTGGAAGTTTGTCAACTGGAAATACCGAATGATATTCGGCAACTAGGGGGAGAATCAGAAAGCCGTTGTAAGAGGATGGTGTTGACCTTAAAAAGATATGAAGGGTTTATTAGCCCAAACATTTTTTGTGTAGGTTAGTTAAGTGTTGGAAGATTATACAAGAAATAATGTGGTAAGGTTTAAATGAATTATTTACAAAAAAAAGAGAGCAGTGTTCGTAAGATTTTAAGGTTTGGTGATAATATTGCCTAGGCAAAATTATTGTATCTAAATGGTTTGGTTTTTGAATGGTTATGGTAAAAAATGGTTTCGTGCAGTGGATAAACCTCCAGGATGTCTTAGAACATGGAAATGAAAGAAGCCATGAAAGTGTTGTATTTATACACGAAAGACATATAAATGTCCCAAGTGTAGCAAGGCTGACTGTTGAGCAAAATTCCAAAGATACCTTTCATATTTATAGCCTATAATGGGGTCATGGAGTGAAGGACACTAAAAGTTAAGAGTGAACAGAAGAGAACAATGCTTGCCAAAAAGCGGGTACTAGTCGAAAGCTAAAAGCTGTCGTGATTTTGTCTGACTGGTAGAATGTAAGACGTAGAATGAGCACCGGCTATTCTCTAGCTTTCTTCCAAAGCGCTCGTTGTTTCAGAATTCGTGCCCATTATATGCTTGCACTTCGTGTTTAATGCCCACTGATAATCTCCAGTATTTATACGCTTTGAGTTGTACCTTCCGTCAGTGTCAGCGTGCAAAATAACTAGTTCTTTTAAAATTCACATAGACAGTTTTTTCCATTTGATTTCAGACTACAAAAAATATATTTTCCTATCATTTTGATATACCAGTAATACAAAAAAAAAATCAAAAATACCTGAACACTGCGTACCATAATTCCGGAAACTATTTCAATAGAAGACTGATTTTTTTACTTTTGAAGGGGTGGGTCTTCAAAAAAGAGCACGCATTCAAAGGCAAGACATCAGTGTTATCCGTCTGTATCAAGAGACCAACAATCATGCAAGTTAATATTTCGAGATACCTTGAGCCACTGAATTGCCTCTAAAAGCTATTTGAGAATGGAGAGCCGTTCCAGTTCAAAAGACTTGACTTGCTTTTATTCTCTGTTGTTTAGGTAACGAAGAAGACCTTCCAGGACTATTCATTGCAGCGTTTATTGTGTTTGAATAGAAAAGGAATTTGGGTGTCGTGTTTGTGAGTGAGCCAGTAAAGAGTGGAATTACCAGTCCACGTGTCACGACTTCTTTCAATACTCATGTTAATTGCTCCCAGGTAGCGTGAAGCTTCGGCTGATTTTTAAACAGTGACAGATCTATTGCTGAAGAAATAGAACTTCTTTTAAGGTGTCAGCTAGAATAGTTTGGCACGTTTCAATGTTATTACATTATTTTTCCAGTTTATTTTCAAGCCCAAATAGCCACCAGACGGTGCAACTAAATTAATTGTAGATAGATTATCTATTTGTACAGTTAAATCTCCATAACTCGAAGGGAAAGTAAGTCAGATTGTCAAGAGATAAAAGATTCTTGATATTATCGATAGTAGTTTACCCCTGTCGTCAAAAATGGCTGTGACGTAAAAGAGGGTCGACAGCAAATGTAGGCAGTTATCACCAACCGTCATTCCCACATATGGACATCAAAAGACTTTTGCAACTAAATGCCGAAATAGATTTGCAGTTCAAGAAGCTGTACCATCGGAGGTACGAACAATCTGTGAGGATTGGTTTTACCATTGAAAATGTATATAAATTTTCTGAAAAAGAAGTACTTGGACATGGGGTATCAAGACGGAAACCTTGGATATCGGATGGAACTTGGATACAATAAAGAACAGACAGAAGTAATAGGTACATGT
>NC_089799.1:31314613-31392113 GCF_040412425.1 Macrobrachium rosenbergii | reverse complement strand
GTTGCTCTGATAAGATGCTTATTCCTTTCTAATTTAAATAAAGAACATTAATTTCATTAAGTGTTTGCCATACATTTTGGTTCCAAAAAATCACTCTCGGTAAGTGTTTTTTTTTTTTTTTTTTTTTTTTTTTGAGCTGACGGTAAATGTCACGGAAGCTTCTGATCGACCTATGCGCTTCCGTCAGTCACGATTGGCTTCAGTGATATCAGCAGCTGATGTGCGCTGTCAGCTTAAGAAAAAAAAAAACAGACTATACATCCTTCCACTAAAGTATATTCAAAAACTATGAATTAGTCCATTTCACTTACTGAAATGAACCGTTCTGTTACTCTTGAAAATTATGAACTATACTGTTTTGTCGTTCGACTGCAGTAATCGCAGTGAAACACCTCCACTCTGCTGGAAACACTTTAATATTTATCTTTTATTTCCGGATGATAAAATTCTCCCCTAAAAGCTGATCTTATATATTTTCATTGAACTCGGCTCGAAGCATCAAGACTTACAAAATCTTACATTCTGGACATAACAGTTATGTACAATTTTCCTGAAAACCGGGTATTCTTTGTTCAGCTACCCAGTTGAAAATTACTTCAATACGCATTACACTACATCTTTAACTAGCAAGCGTATCAAAGCCCATACAGCAGCGCAGGGAAGTTATGTATATAAATAAATATACATACATATATATACATACATATATAAATATGTGTGTGTGTGCAATTGTAATAACCACATGGCCTCTTAACTTCACGAATTCTTCGCGCTTTCTTGGATACGCTTGTGACTATAAAGCCTGAAGATCCAGGTGCAAGAAATATGAAGAAATTATGATGTCCGGTAGCGGGAAACGAACCCGCGTCCTATGACCTTCATACTTCTTGCACTTGGATCCTAAGGCTTTGTAGTGACAGGCTTATCCAAAAAAGCGCGAAGATTTCGAGAAGAGGACATTGTGGCTATTACAATTACATATGCATCTGGTAAAAAGTGACCAGTAGATTCTACACACACACACACATATATATATATATATATATATATATATATATATATATATATATCACACACATATTATATATATATATATATATATATATATATATATATATATATATATATATATATATATATATATATATATATATATATATATATATATATATATATATATATATTTTATATATATGTATTTTTTTATATTTATATTTATTTTACATTTATACAGTTTCCCTTAAATGGAGGTGACTAGGTCTTACTCATTCTCAGCGGCTGTTTCGGAACTGAAAGTTGTTAGCCCAAATGCCCAAATGACCCTTATCCCAGACTGCAGACCATCACAGTCAACTAACACTCAGTATCAAAATATTGAGCAAGTCAGCTGAGGCACTGTGGAATTGAGCTGAACGTGCCCATACTACTACAAATATATACTTATGTACTTATGGCAATATTATTTAGGAATGACTCACTCCCCGGTGTTTTACTAACTTGAAAGAAAAAGAAAAGAGTACCACTAGAAAAAGAAAAAAAAAGAAAAGGGAACCATTGGAAAACATCAGAGAAAAAGAAAAGATAACCACTAGAAAATATCAAAGGAAAAGAAAAGAGAGCCATTGGAAAATATCAAAGAAAAAAGAAAAGAGAACCATTGGAAAACATCAAGAAAAAAAGAAAGAGTACCACTGGAAAAATAAAAGAAAAAAAGAAAGGGGAACCATTGGAAAACATCAAAGAAAAAGAAAAGATAACCACTAGAAAATACCAAAGAAAAAAGAAAAGAGAGCCAGTGGAAAACATCAAAAAAAAGAAAATAGAACAATTGAAAAACATCAATAAAAAAGAAAAGAGAACCATTGGAAATCACCAAGAAAAAAGAAAAGAGAACCATTGGAAAACATCAAGAAAAAAGAAAAGAGAATCATTGGAAATCATCAAGGAAAAAAGAAAAGAGAACCATTGGGAAACATCAAGGAAAAAAGAAAAGAGAACCATTGGAAAACAATCAGAGAAAAAAAGAAAAGAGAACCATTTGGAAACATCAAAGAAAAAAGAAAAGAGAATCAGTGGGAAACATAAAGAAAACAGAGAAGAGAACCATTGGAAATTATCAATTAAAAAAGCAAAGAGAACCATTGTGCTACTTACAACCGGGAGGCGGTGGCTTCTGGTAACAGACCCTAGAATTCAGTTGGCAGTTCTGCTTGCAAGTGTATGGCGGTTTCATCACTGGGAATGCATAGAAGCTGCAGGCTAGGGTTGATGAATCGAAGCAAAATAGACGGCATGGAATCAGGCTACGATGGAGATAAGAAAAAAACTGAGGTTAATTAGAAGGAATATGAACTGGAGAAGTTATTTTCATTGTGTTTTTGTTATTTAACTGATAAAGGTTTCTTGGTGCTAAATTTTATGCGAGGTTGACTTAGCTGGCAGTTTAATTGGATAAAAAAGCTAGAAGGGTGAAAAGGAAAGTGGCTTTTAACCCCAAGGGAAGTGGTGGAGACACTTCTTTAAATGTTATGAAATTATTCTAAATTAATCCATGAAAGCATACGTTACTGTTACTAGCTTCCTTTCATGGATTAGTTTAGAAGCTATTAACAGTAACATATGCTTTCATGGATTAGTTTAGATGCTAGTAACAGTAACAAATGCTTCCATGGATTAGTTTAGAAGCTAGTGACAGTAGCATATGCTTTCATGGATTAGTTTAGAAGCTAGTAACAGTAACATATGCTTTCATGGATTAGTTTAGAAGCTATTAACAGTAACATATGCTTTCATGGATTAGTTTAGAAGCTATTAACAGTAACATATGCTTTCATGGATTACTTTAGAAGCTAGTAACGGTACCATATGCTGTCATGGATTAGTTTAGAAGCTAGTAACAGCAACATGTGCTATCATGGATTAGTTTAGAAGCTAGTAACAGTAACATATGCTTTCATGGATTAGTTTAGAAGCTAGTGACAGTAACATATGCTATCATGAATTAGTTTAGAAGCTAGTAACAGTAACATATGCTATCTTGAATTAGTTGAAGCTATTAACAGTAACATATGCTTTCATGGATTAGTTTAGAAGCTAGTAACAGTAACATATGCTATCATGGATTAGTTTAGAAGCTATTAACAGTAACATATATATTACTTTCAGTAACGGTACCATATGCTGTCATGGATTAGTTTAGAAGCTAGTAACAGTAACATATGCTATCATGGATTAGTTTAGAAGCTAGTAACAGTAACATATGCTTTCATGGATTAGTTTAGAAGCTAGTAACAGTAACATATGCTATCATGAATTAGTTTAGAAGCTAGTAACAGTAACATATGCTATCATGAATTAGTTTAGAAGCTATTAACAGTAACATATGCTTTCATGGATTAGTTTAGAAGCTAGTAACAGTAACATATGCTTTCATGGATTAGTTTAGAAGCTATTAACAGTAACATATGCTATCATGGATTAGTTTAGAAACCAGTAACAGAAACGTCTGCTTTCATGAATTAGTTTAGTCCCGTTGGCTGTAAAATATGACATGGATTAGTTATCTGTAAACAGTAACATATCTTTATGGATTAATGAAAATAAGTGTTCATTGTTATGATTACGAAATAGAAAAACAGTACCAAATTGTCATGGACCATTCTTCAAATAAATAAGATCATGGATTATTTTACAAAGAAACAGTAACATAGCCATGAAGAACAAGTTTGGTTTGCTAACTCTGACTTGCATTTCTGGTTACTTTTCAGTATTTGTTTCAGTACCCTTTAACTTTATTGACTTGGATAAACCTTTGCTATCCTTCTTACCGTCCCTTATTGGAATTATTTAATAGTCCTGAATTCCATTGTTTAAATGAGTTAATAGTTCTTAATTCAGAAATAAAATTGCTCTTTTCATCTATTCAAAAAATTAAGGAGAAAGAACTAAACAGTCAAGCTTTAATGGATTAGTTTATCTTTGGATTAACTAAATTGTCGTTGTCGTTGTAATTGTTTGAAGACAGAGTCGAAATGAAAAAAGTTTTCATTGTTATGATTGAAAGATACACAGAGGAGATTAATTTCAGATTGACAGGCGCCTTTCATGCACGACGGTTACCTGGATGCTGCGATGCTGCAGATAATGACATCTCTGACCGTCTTCACATAAAGAGCTGGAAACATTGGGAAGTCCACTGGTGCCACTCGGGACCACTCAGGTGGAACACTTTCGCCGTAGTGAAAGTGTCCCACCAAGAGGCAAAGCAGTGCCTGCGTAATCATCCTTCTGTGTTCCTTAAAGAAAAATTGGAAGTGTTAAGGAAAATGCTCATATAAGTCCCTATTAGAGATAAAGTGGAAAAATAAAGTACATTTATTTTATAAACAAAGACAGTTATTTTACAAATAATAAAAACTATGCTGTTACTGATTTTCATCTTGGGTAATTTTCTATGCCAGACTGTTTCAGCTGGACCCTGTGATATTTGATAAATTATAAAAAAAGAAAATAAATAAACTTTCTTCCTTAAGTATGGGGGTAGCTGGCTTAGCAAACTGTAGTTTACTTTAGAATTTGTATTTCTCATCACGTGGCAGTCGAGTTAATCAGCTGTATTCAGTTCAGACTTGAGAAAACATTATGAATTGAAAAATAAATCCTCTGAGACAAAAATAACTTCGTGGACCAAAAAGTCACTGATCATGGTCCCGTTCATCTTCAATCGAAGGTATTCTAAATTTCCGGTTAAATGTTTTCAACACTCTCCTGTCGTTTCATCAAGTCACAGTGAACTCCGAACTTAATATATTGTTACTCAACGTCGTCATGTTTATGAAACTCACATCTCAAATTGGTTTTCCACATGTGTTTGTCCGCGGCGATTGTTATCATATTTACTTTGCGTTCCGATATTTACCATAATCCATTAGTTTCCCGTGGGGTGGGTAGCGCCATAAGTGCATCCCATGCGGTGCACTGTAGGCATACATAAGCTTCTTCGCAGCGTTCCCTCGGCCACTTGTTGCAACCCCTTTCTTTCTTTTTGCTGTACCTCCATTCACATTCGTTCTTCCATCTTACTTTCCATCCTCTTCTAACAATTGTTTCATAGTGCAACTGCGGGGTTTTCCTCCTGTTACACCTTTGAAACCTTTTATTCTCAATTTCCTTTCACCGCTGAATGATCTCATAGGTACCAGCGCTTGGCCTTAAGTGCTTTCCTTCGTAATTTTTTTGACAACAAATTCATTCGTCCTTTTTTTTTCACTAATCTGCTTGTATGTTCTTTGTATTTAGCATGAAAACCTCAAAATCTGGATTTACTTTTTTCGGCTATACAATAAAATTCATCACAGTAATAGTTTTGTGGTCTGTGAAAGCAAATGTTATCAGTGTGCACCTTCAAAATCAAGTTCACTACATCTGGATCACGAAATACTACTCCTGGTTGTCATTTATTCGCACATCCGTCAACTAAAAAACCACAAGATGTGCTACAATCATTTCAACTTCGGAAAAGATCACGAACTAGCCATATTTTGCTCCCCCAGAATGACCCGGTTGGAGTGCATAAGTATTTATATTGATGTAATATGGAAATTTTAAGGCTAATAGAAGATTGACCTCTCCTGGTAATTTAGGAGTAATATTAGACAATAATTTTGTTCAAATAAACCGCACGCCGTTTCCCTTACACGCGTTTGGAATATTCATGTTTCAGTCACAAATTGTCTGAAGCACATTTACAATGACGATCGATCAGTCGTGTTCACAATTTCATTTTAACCAAAATTTACCCGCCAGAAATTGAAACTGAAAGGTGCGAAAATTTATGAAGCAAATTTATTCGAATTTATCAGCATCACCAAGGCTGGACTTTGCATTTGCATCAGGCCCCGACTGTAGCCATATCTTCTCGAAAGTTTTACTGCAATAGCTGCGCATTATCTTTGGCAGCTTCTAACGACGCCGAAAGACCAATGAATCGCATCAGTCACAACTTTCATCTTTCCCAACACAACAATTTCCACTAAAGTTGTAACAGTTACACCTACTACGGCTGTGTTTTTATTTCAGCCTATCAAAACAACTGCAGGATTTATACTCTGAATAAAGTCGACAAAAACGGCTATTATTTATACTGTAAATTGTGCGTCCGTGATACCAAGTACGCAGTAGTTACATCTGCAGAAGGGTTTCGTTTCGTAACGTTATATTCTTAAGGACGCAGAAGAATGCATAATCAGTGGAAAATTTAACCAACGTGCCATTCCATAGGTTAAACGTAATGGTCAGTTATGGTTTACCTTTGTTTGAACTAACTAGTTATAATGAGTCCAACAGTCACAGTTATACTTCCAATAAAGCTGAAATTTATTCATGGAAGAAACTATATATATATATATATATATATATATATATATATATATATATATATATATATATATATATATATATATATATATATATATATATAATAGACTTCATTCTTGTGTGAAGTGTAATTTATATTTTGATATGTATTGGTAAAGGATAACAATTATGTAATAGATTTTTCCCGTCCTGGAACATATTTCTCTCTTAATGAGATTTCTGGAAATTTACATAAAGATGATTCATTTTGCTCTGGATTTTCCGATAAGAAAACTATCACCCGCAATGAATTTGTGTAAATATCTAAAGCCACCCTCCGATGATAATAGATTCATTTTCCGAACTGATTCATGAACTAATGTTCCATTTACTTTTTTCTATATTTGGTAAAAGACGGATCAACCTTCTGTCTCCCTCTCTCTCTCAGCCTTAATTAATTTTCTATCCCTACTCTACACGGCAAGTTATGTCGCATAGTGACGAGCACTTAGAACCGTCTTGGAAATGGGGGACAAATATATTATCTTACCGTTACTTGTAGTTTCGTCACTGTAGCGCTTCTTGTCCGTCCTGCTGGCCTGAGTTCTTTCTCCAGAATGAAAATTTGACGGTCTGCTCGAATCGTATTGGTTTCCGTCGACTGGTTTTGTAATTGTAACGCTTTGACCCATGATATTCTTTCATTCTTCCGCCAACTATTTCTTGACGAAAACTACAGTATAACTGTCATTTTTATTCGTTTTGCCGAACGTTTATGATTGGTGCAGCAAGAGCGGCAAAATGGTCTTGAAACAATTTGCTATTCAGGCAGCTAGCGTTTGACTGGATAATAAGCGCATATCACGGGAGCAGGTGACTTTGTCTGGTCGTGAAGAGTGGTTGATTCAGCGATGCATACGGTATGTTTTAAAAAGAACTCTAGCTGGACATGATTTTCCTTGAACTATTAATTTGCCTGTCAAAGGCGTCATTTTTTTTTCTTTTTTGCAGACATTTATTTTCAATGTTTAGTTTTTGTTTGTTTGATTTACTGGAAAGTGATGGGGAAAGAATTTTTTTTTGAGCTCGTCAAATTAACAGCAAGGGCCTCGTGACAAAATAAATTCACACACAAAAATATTTAAATACATAGATGCTTTGGGTAAAAAGTAAGGCAAATAACCCGAAAGATCAGACCTGTTTTAGCTCGACCTTATGCTTAATTGACAGATGCAGGTATTATTTTGTCAGGATAAGCTTCAAGATTTTACA
This sequence comes from Macrobrachium rosenbergii, assembly GCF_040412425.1. Classification (NCBI taxonomy): domain Eukaryota; kingdom Metazoa; phylum Arthropoda; class Malacostraca; order Decapoda; family Palaemonidae; genus Macrobrachium; species Macrobrachium rosenbergii. The sequence goes on along the minus strand of NC_089799.1, from coordinate 31,384,487 downwards.
CCAATACATCTACACACAGGAGAATAATATTTTCATTTTTTAATTTGTGAAATAAGTATGGGAGTTTTTATAACTAGAGAGGTAATCAGTATTAAGAAAAATATTAAATAAATGAACAGGAATTTGAACCTTATTGCGAAAATTGAAGACTTTAACATAATTAAAAGATTGCCTGTTTTGATAAGCAGTTAAAATGCAATCAAGATCAATTGTCAGAGTGACAATTCTTAGAGCAGGTGACGTAAGAGGAAAAATTTATTTTTTAATAAACATTGTTTAGAGCTACTCGAAAACGCGTATCCTGCTGTATACAACTTATTTTAGCCCCTAGAAATATTCATGAATCAGAGAATTCAACATTTCTTGTTGATATAACTAAAGGGATAAACATTCAACCTCGGGCTAACTTTTGGAAGAGACAAAAAATGCTTTACATGCTGAATTACTTTTTGTTGATATTCAAATTGCGTTAAATGTTTATATCCAAGTGTAAGCTCAGTTTCAGATCTCTCTCTCTCTCTCTCTCTCTCTCTCTCTCTCTCTCTCTCTCTCTCTCTCTCTCTCTCTCTCTCTCTCACGTGCATACATAAGGCCTTTTTATACCCAATTCGTTTTAGAAGGCCAACTGGCTTATCGCTATTTTTCGAAAAAGCTTGTAGCTTTTCTAAATTTCTCTGCACCAACTACGAAATACGTTTCCAAATCATATGATGACAAATCACTAGCTGGAATGTTTGCCAAAAGATTTTTCCACTGATGTTTTGTTGCAAACTGTCTGAACTCCAGTCAACAGCGCTTCACACCATCCGGAGCTCATTCTCTAATTACCATTTTATTTATTTGTTTATTTGTATGTTTATTTGTTTGTTTGTTAACTCTTTTTGCACGCAACGAATCTTTGTCAACAGTCAGGTCATTGGCCTTTGGGCTTGTTCCAGAGAAAAGTATAGACCCTGTAGGTAGCTAACGATAAAATGAACACATTATTTAGCTTTGATGTAGGATAAGTGAACTTGCACATTGTACTGAATTGACCGTTTCAGCATAGCCTTGTATTCGATTTGATAGTGTTGGTAATTTTTTTCTTTTTTTATATAAAGTCATGTATGGCAAAATTGTCTTCAATAGGTTTACTGTATATGTTGTATTTGTCTTCCTTTGTAAGCTTGTTTGCTAGTGTGTAAATGCTTAATAAATATATGTATGTATACATCTATACATAGGCTATATAATGGGTGGATGAAACATCTGTCATTAGGAATCAGAGCATATTTTTGATACATACCTTCTCCTCATGGCAAATCAATACTGTAAACCCTTACCCAGTAATGCATTGCGTCCAAGAATTCAGACGATGTGGAGTGAAGATATCAGCATTTAGCAAAATAAATGGTTCTTGCTTTCAAAAGATTTTCGTGATTTTTTTTGTCATTTTTTGCACTGATGTGGCATATAATGTTGCTTAAGCATTATTTATTTTTACTTTATATTGTGTTTCTGTTGTGATTATTTGCGACTTAACGTATGTATGTAGAATAGAACAGTGTACATACTTTCCAGTGACAGAAGGCTGTCCATCTCTTCATGACGATCACAAAGTGATTGTAATTTTGTGTCCTTATTTTGGGGCACATGGAAAATGTAGTACATACATTGTGCTTGCTGTAGCAAACAACTTTTAAATTCTGATTTAATTGAAAACACACGGATTCTTGTCATTGCTTTATTATTCACCTTAGAAAATAATATTTAGTATACGGTGCTATTTCCGATCCATTGCAATCTAAGTAGCAAAAATGCAAATGTTTAGTAACAAAAGTGAGACAAACAGAGAGAAGGAGAGAGAGATTAAAGAAAAATTAAAGAAAATAATGAAATTGATCTGATAAAAACTAAAATAGTTCGAGGTTGCATTCAAATAGAAGAGAAATTTATAGAGAGAGATTACAGAAAAATGAAAGGAAATGATAAAAACCGAAGTAGTATCAGGTTGCGTCAAAATAGAGAGAGAGGGAGAAAGATCAAAGAAAAATTAGAGGAAATAATAAAATTTATCTGATAAAAACTGAAATAGAGGGAGAGAGAGAGACTATAGAAAAATTGAAGGAAATGATAAAATTCATCTGATAAAAACTGAAATAGGTCCAAATTGCATTAAATTAGAGAGAGAGAGAGAGAGAGAAGGATATGATAAAATTCATCTGATAAAAAATAATATAGTTACAGATTGCATCAAAGTAGAGAGAGAGAGAGAGAGAGAGAGAGAGAGAGAGAGAGGGCGACGTTCTTGACATCGAGTGAAAAGACTAAACGAAGAGCATCAAAGGCTTTCGGGGGAATGTTTCCGATAAATGGAGAAAGAAGAGAAAGGGAATGTTTGGGGCTCCACCAGACCTTCAGGAGACTACTCTGTCGCTTCCTTGAGCGTTAGAGCAGTCTCCTGAAAGAGGGAAATTATTGCGCCTCTTGAGAGAATTGTTTCTTGGGTACCCAATGAACTATACAAGACACCGGAACAGCATCTCTCATTAGTACTAGGCTTTAACATTAGGGTAAGCACAATAGGACCTATATATATATATATATATATATATATATATATATATATATATATATATATATATATATATATATATATATATATATATTGAAGCACCAGAAGAAATTGGTCAACGAAGTGGAGCCAGTATATCTTGTAAGGCAAATAAGAAATCAGCCAAGTTTGCCACAATAATTTGGGGAGGGAAGTCAGGATGGATTAAGAAATTAAATTATAAAATACCCAGCAGGAAAACTTTGGTAAAGAAACAGGCTCTTTCCTGTTATTCCACCAAGGAACATTTGCTTTCATGTCAGCCTGTCCTACACACTTTCGAAAAAACGGGAAAGTGAACAAAAAAAGAGGAAAAATGCCTGTTTGTTCCCTCTAGCAAGGGAACTCAAAGCCAAGACCATGGAAGACCATGGTATAATGGCTAGGGCACAATCCAAGGTTGGATAACAAGGGGTTATGACGATCTGCTGAAGTAACAGAAACTTTGAAAGAAAATATTTAGATTTCAATCATGTGGAACAATAACGGATAGTTAACACGATAAGCAACGAAACTGTAAAATTCATCAGCTATAGAAATAATCCTTGACATTTCTGGATAACATGTTTGTCGCAAGCAGGAAACTCCAAATAAAACTGCAATTATCAGTTGTCTTAGTCCTGGAATATTGTAGATATCTACCCTTAAAACCAATTCTGACAAGTCAGCAGGGCTGTCAGTTGATGAAGGGTAAATTAAAAGAATATACATCAACACCAGTTAAAAACGACCCAGTAATCGTCGTACAAGAATACAAAGAAGTAATTCAGATGACCTGAAAAGAAAGAAAAGAAAAAAGTAGATCATCTCTTACTGCTAGCGAGGAAGAATGGGAACGTACTGAAAGTCGAGAGATGTGACTTTGTAACAGGAAGAAATACGGAACAATAATGATCCCAAAATTATTTATCAACGTCAAATCCTAGAGTTACACCAGTGAAAAAAAAAACTTGAAAGAAGTAGAAAATGCCCAACTCAGAATCTTCAGAAGTATGTTAAAACAAACCAATATGAACACTTTTTGGTGGTTAATCGAAGACTGGAATATGGCCCATGCCTAGAACAATGTGGGAATATGTTAGATCTATGTACTGTAATGCGCTCAGAGGAGAAAAGGTTTGTGCAGGAAATTACAGAGTAAAATCCTGGACAAAAAACACTGAAGCAGAATGTATTATTACAATGCACATATGAAAGTCAGTGTACGTATGTATAAATGAAATGTGTGTAAATATATATATGAAATGTATATAAGAAATGGTAAGTTCTCAAGTGATTTAACAACGTTACTGAGATGATAAAAGCACGTGGAAGATTCGAGAGGAAAGAAATTCAGTTTGAATTCTTAGAAGAAATCGACAAGAACAGTATGCAGTTCGTATATGTCATACTTAGTATGGTGGATCTGAAGGCTAACTAAATCTGTCCACTCGACCCAGTACCCCTAATTAAATTATAATGTTAACACGTGACTCAGTTTCAACAGTTCCTTTTACTTTGTTGCTCTCAGAAAGTGTCGTGTCTCTGGCTTTGACAACCAGTATTTTCCAGATTATAATCGACAATTATAGTTGCTTGAATTGTAAATCTTGTTCTTTTAGGGTTCCTTAAGGTATGTTCCATCCTTTATTTCTGCATGTGAAAAAAACCACACCACTCTCCTTGTATAAGTATGGGAGTTTTGACACCAATTTTACATCAAATTTGTGTACTTTAAAATATTAAGCCACAAATACCCCTCAGATACCAAATTCACACTGTCTCAGTAATAACACACCCAAAGGGAGTTATTTATAAGCGTACCTACCTACCCTAGCCAGGTTTCGAACAAGGGTCTTTTTTGGGGCTCAAATAATGACAGTGACTTGATGCACTCAGCCATGAAAAGAAGTAAAAACTGATGTGGTCTCTTGTTTTCGGGTCCTGGTTGTTGCTCAATATTCAAACATAAAAATACCATGAAGAAAATTAGTGACAAAACGTCTTTCATGCCTATTATATTTAATCACGTTACAAACTTAGCACAGTAGTCGGCTATCATGTTGGAGACAGTTTAATTTCGATTCCGAGTGTAGTAAAAGCTGTGTACCCATTTTAGTTTTCTGTAAAATAAAACTGTTGAGATGGCTTTGTCTGTCTGTCCGCACTTTTCCTGTCTGCCCTCAGATCTTAAAAACTAATGAGGCTAGAGGACTGCAAATTTTTGTGTTGATCATACACCCTCCAATCATCATACATACCAAATTGCAGCCCTCTAGCCTCAGTTGTTTTTATCTTATTTAAGGTTAAAGTTAGCTATGATCGTGCTTCTGGCAACGCTATAGGGCAGGCCACCACCTGACCGTGGCTGAAAGTTTCATGGCCCAAGACCACCGAAAGATAGATCTATTTTCAGTGGCTTTGATTATACGCTGTACAGAAAACTTTATTGCACCGAGGAAACTTCAGTTCATTTTTTACTTGTTTATGATTTACGCTTACAACGTACTGTATGACTTCCGACTTCGCCTACTCGCCATAGAAATCTCTTGTAGACCATAGAACTTCCGATGACAGTGCAATATCATCATCATCCGTGGACAAAATAAAAAACAATGTGAGTTGGGGTCCATAGCCCGCTTCAACAGGGTGGAATGTGGGGGCGGCAGTGTTGCCAGAGATGGGGATTTATCCCTATTTTTAGGAATTTTGGGTTGTTATTGGGGATTTAATGTCTATTGAGACCCAAATCTGGGGATAATTTGTCCGTATAGCTTGAGTATCTTAATTTAAGCCTAAAAAAGAAAAATTTGATTATAAAATTTTGGAATCATATCAGAAAAATGAAAACAGATAATGATAGATATGCGTTTCCTGATTGAACCAATTTTGTATTCTCCATATTAAGCCTGTAAAGTCACCACATCGGCGCCAGGATAGTGTTTCGGCAGCGCCATTAATTAAGTCTCCGCTGAGCTTGTTTTCTTTGGTGACTTCCCATTTTCTTCAAGCTCAATTAGTCACGCCTAAAACGTGCCAGGTCACGCATTTTTATCATTTTTACTTTATGGTATTTATACGAATGTCACACATTGTGTATCACATGTTTCTTCATTCACAGGCATCAAGACTGTATCCATATTGTAGCTCTGTATGTTTTGTATTGTAATTTGTACTCATTCACTGCATATTATTGTTTATTGTTTCGACCTCAGGTCACAGTCAATTCCATTGTCTCGCGGTTCGGCGTCAGTCGGCCGTCGCAATATAAGCTGCCTGGATCTGTAATAAAGTAGCAGTAACTTTTACCTGCTCGTTTCTTTGACATCTTACAGTGGTGACCCCGGAGTATCCCGGAGCCATTAGCGGACTCACACGGCGACTCAGTCTTGGCTCCAGGATTTCTCCAAAACGCTCTTAGCAGCCTAAACATGGCGCTGTAACCAGCGTTTGAGCGTGCTGACTCGTCGGCGCACCCCACCAGCGCCACTAGCGGAACCACACGCGCACGAAAGTGCGTGACTGACGCGAGTACCCCACTCCAGTAAAGGGGTCAGGAGCGAGCATGGACGCGGATATCCTCCTTCATGCAGTTAAACGCGGACCTCGCGGACTCGGAGGTTTACCTACCTCCCATCACAGCCGCGCCGCCCCGCATCGAGGCCCTCCCGCAACTCCACACCAGCGCCCGAACACACGACGGCCGGGCAACACAATCGCGGGCCGCCCTCACCGTAAAGCTGCCGCCCGTTTACGCAGGGGAACCCATCGATGTGGCTGCACAGGGTGGAGAGCCACTTCAGAATCGCGACCTCACGGACGAAATCCTACAGGCCGACACAGTGCTCAACGCCCTTCCGGAGGACGTGTACAGAAAACTCATCTCGCGAGTACCAAACACACACCCTCACATACAGCACCACAAAAAGTTCCTCCTCGAAGCTTGCTCCTGCCCATCGCCGAGCGGGCCGCCCGTGCTATCGACCTTGCCATAAATCCACGCCACGACCTCAATTCAAGAGACGCTTGGGGCATGGTCGTAGATCTCCTGTCAATACCAGACTTGGGTGGCACAAACAAGCGGCAGGAGATAAGCTTCACACGGAAATCTACCTTCGCCAACTCCTCCCGGAGGTACGCAACCAGATCGCTCACCCCTACACCATGCCTGTCGAGGACCTCATAGAGACGGCGCAACACCTCACAGACTCCGTCCAAGGCTTCACAGCGGCTAAAACCGGCCACACAGCCGGTCAGCTCCGTCCAGCCTGAAGAGGACGAGAGCAGCCCGTCAACGCTATCGCCAACAGACGCCCACCGAACCACAGCAGATGGAAGTCCCCAGGCTTCTGTCGCTACCACAAGTGGTTCGGAAAGGACGCCCGAAACTGCCTGCCGCCCTGCTCGTTCAACCGCTCAAAAACGGGGTGGCGGCGGCCAGCAGGACAGGCCGCCATGGCAGCCGAAGAACCCAGGGCCTCAAAAACAGTAGGTTTTTACGTCCGCGACACCGTCTCGGCAGGATGATGCTGGTCGACACAGGAGCCTTTTAAATCGGTCTTCCCAGCATCCAGAGAGGACCGCAACCAGACACCAGACCCGGCCGCTTTCCTGACGGCCGCCAACGGAACCCCATCCTCTCCCACGGCACCAGGCTCCTGTCGATCTCCATCCTTGGCCAGAGTTACTCCTGGGACTTCATCGTCGCGGACGAGGAACCCCACTCCTGGGGCCGATTTTCTGGCGCACTTCGGCCTGCTAGTCGACGTGGGGCGCGAACGCCTCGAGCACCGACTCCTGCCGGTCTCTCCCGTTAACGGCGGGACCCAGACCCACCATCAGCGCCGTCGCCCCACCAGTATGCACACCTACTGTCGGAGTTCCCTGAGGTATTTAAGCCCGAGCCGCTAAGTCCCGGGGCCCCAGCCAAGCACGGCATATACCACCATATAGTGACTAAAGGGCCCCCGACACATGCGAAGTTCCGCAGGCTTCCCCTCAGCGCCTTCAGGAGGCGAAAAAGCATTCGGGAGATGGAACAGATGGGCATCTGCAGGAAAGCCTCCAGTCCATGGGCCTCCCCTCCACATGGTGCAGAAACCGGACGGCTCCTGGAGACCCTGCGGCGACTACAGGCGACTCAACATTGCAACAGAGCCCGACCACTACCCTCTACCCAACATGCAAGACCTCACGGCCTCCTTTCACGGGGCCAAAATATTCACTAAATTGACCTTCTTAAATCTTATTTCCAGGTACCTGTTGCGCCAGAGGACATACCAAAGACAGCCATCATCACGCCCTTCGGGTCCCATGTGTTCGCCTTCTCCACCTTCGGGCTGAGGAACGCCGGGCCACCTTCCAGCGGCTCATGGACAGCATCCTGAGGACCTAAAATTCTGCGTCTGCTACGCCGGCGACATTCTCATATTTTCCAGGTCTCACAGCGAACACCAGAGACACATCAAAGCAGTCCTCCAGCGCCTCCAAGAGAACGGCCTCGTCGTCCGTTTCGACAAGTGTACCTTCGGCGTCCAGAAAGCAGAATTCCTGGGTCACGAGGTGTCTCCGACAGGCGTCCGCCCTCTTACATCGAAAGTGGCAGCCGTAGCAAGTTCCCGACACCCACCTCCATCAAGGCCGTCCAGGAGTTCCTTGGGATGGTAAACTTCTACAGGCGGTTCATCCCCGGGATCGCAAGACACCACGCCCCCTGACGGAAGTCCTAAAAGGTCAACCGAAGTCCCTGTCTTGGGGACCCAGCCAGCAGCAGGCCTTTTCCCTGACGAAGGCCGCCCTCACCAAGGCAACCGCCTTGGCACACCAGGATCCCAAGGCTCCCTCCAGCTGACGACAGACGCCAGTAACGTTGCCTGCGGTGCTGTTCTGGAGCAAATCATCAACGGCGCCCCAGCCCATCGCCTTCTTCAGCAAGAAGTTCAGTCCCGCAGAGACCCGCTACAGCACCTTCGACAGGGAACTCTGCGCGATGTACCGCGCAGTTCGGCACTTCAAGTTCCTCCTGGAGGGGACGCCCTTCACAATCTTCACAGACCACCAGCCACTGGTTCACGCTTCACGAAGCAGGGGGACGATGGTCTTCCAGACAGCAGCGCCACCTCTCAGCCATAGCCGAATTTACCTGTTCCGTCAGGTACCTCCCCGGCAAGAAAAATCCCGTGAGCAGACGCCTCTCCAGAGTCGAGTTGAACGCAGTGCAGCTTGGTGTAGATTACCAGGACCTTGCCAGAGAACAGGCCGCTGACCCAGAAACCCCAGCATACCGCACCGCCATCACATCCTCAAGTGGTGGGACATGACCCTCGCCCCGGAGGCCCCAGCCTGCTCTGTGACATCAGCACAGGCCAGCCCTGCCCTTGGTTCCAGCCTCACGCGCGCCAGGTATTCGACATAATTCACGGCCTCTCACCCCTCCGGCAGGACCACGCCAAACTGCTTTCAAAAAAGTTCGTCTGGCACGGGTGCAAAAGGACGCCACAGCCTGGGCAAAACAGTGCCTGCAGTGCCAGACCAGTAAAGTGGGTCGTCACACGCAGTCGGGGGTAGGCGAGTTCCCACAGCCAGGGCGCCGCCGGCCACATCCACATCGACGTCGTCGGGCCCCTTCCCCATCAGGCGGATCCAGATACCTCCTGACGGTGGTAGACCGTTCTACGAGGTGGCCCGGCCACACCCATGCAAGAAGCCACCGCCAGCGAGTGCGCTGAGGCCCTGCTCTCCAGTTGGGTTAGCCGCCTGGCGCCCCGGACCACATCACAACCGACAGGGGCCCCGCTTTCCTCTCCGAGTTGTGGTCTGCCCTGGCTCAACTGCTGGGAACCACGCACCACACCACCACAGCGTACAACCCAGCGGCCAACGGCCTGGTCGAACGATTCCACAGGTCCCTATAGTCATCCCTCATGGCCTGCTGCACCGCCGAGGACTGGAAACATCAGCTGCCGTGGGTCCTCCCTCGGGTTGAGGACCGCCCCAGAGCCGACGGCACCCCATCCGCAGCTGAACAAACCTATGGGGAACCCTCGTGGTGCCGGGAGAGCTCGTGACGGATGAACGCCACTCCCCATCACTGCAGAGGCTCCGCGACGTGGCGGCAAGTTAAGCCCCTTGCAGGCGCTCATACATCGACAAAGCAACCACCTTCATGCCGCCACAGCTGTCATCCGCCACCCACGTCTTCGTCAGAGTCGACGCCGTCCGTCCACCACTAACTAAGCCCTACAGGGGACCCTCCGCGTGCTGGAGCGGAACAGCAAGGCGTTCCAGCTGGCACTCCCAGGCAAGAACGACTGGGTTTCCATAGACCGGCTAAAGCCCGCCTTCCTGTCGGAGAGTCCCGGCAGCGACGCAGCACCCCTTCCGCCCAACCGCACTCCAGCACGCCTCACCCCGCAGGCGCGCCGCCCCAGGAAGGACCGCCCAACCAGCAGCCTCACAGGCGGAGGCCCCTCCGTTATCTTCAAGGAGCCGCGGCACCCTTCAGCGTCCCAGCAGATACAGGGATTAGTCAGACGCGTCCCTCGTCTTGGGGGGGGAGTATTTGTAAAGTCACCACATCGGCGCCAGGATAGTGTTTCGGCGGCGCCATTAATTAAGTCTCCGCTGAGCTTGTTTTCTTTGGTGACTTCCATTTTCTTCAAGCTCAATTAGTCACGCCTAAAACGTGCCAGGTCACGCATTTTTGTCATTTTTACTTTATGGTATTTATACGAATGTCACACATTGTGTATCACATGTTTCTTCATTCACAGGCATCAAGACTGTATCCATATTGTAGCTCTGTATGTTTTGTATTGTAATTTGTACTCGTTCACTGCATATTATTGTTTATTGTTTCGACCTCAGGTCACAGTCAATTCCATTGTCTCTCGCGGCCCGGCGTCAGTCGGCCGCAATATAAGCTGCCTGGATCTGTAATAAAGTAGCAGTAACTTTTACCTGCTCGTTTCTTTGACACCTTACAAGCCTCCCTCATTCAAGCACTACAGCAGAAAGAATATTTTATGCTGTAAATGTAATGAAAACAAAACAAAGGCACAGGTTGTCAACGCAAACTTTATGTGGCTTACTTCATTCCAAGAGATATTTAAAAGACAACACTTGCTTTAATTTTCCAGTTGGTAGGATAATGATTAATAAAATAAATTCCAGTCTCTATGTTGATAGGGAGGATGATTCTGATTAAAGAACATATTTTCATACTGTTACCAATTTTCATATTCATTGCTGAGTTATTGTAACTTACGAAGGCAAAATGCCAGTCTTTATTTTGTATCTTAAAAGAATCGTGTTAATTTGCAAGCTTTTTCTAATCAAATGAATGGTTTTTTTTATGAAAATGCCAGTTCTGTTTTAGTTTTTCCCAATATTGTAAATCTTGAGAGTATTAAGTCAATTATGAAAAATAATTAATGTAGGATTTTGCTTCATTTAAAAAAAATGTGTGTGTGTGTGTGTGTCAAAATGGGGATAAATGAAAAAAAATATCCCCATTTTAAGGGATATTTCGTCTTGGGGTCTTTCGCAAGCACACCAAGTGCTGAATCTGAACTAGAATAGGTACATCAGAGACCGTATGTGTTTTTACTTCTCTTGATGGTTGAATGCATCAAGTAACTGTCACTATATTTCAACCCAAAAAGACTTATGTTCGAATCCTGGCTTGGGTAGGTGCATTTTATGAATAATTCCCATTGGGTGTATTGTTCCAGGGATGGAGTGAATCTGGTATTAGAATAGTATTCGTGGCCTAATATTTGAAAGTATACAACTTTTATGTGAAAATGGTGACAAAACTGTCAGACATATACCCTACAAGGAGAGTGGTGTGATGTTTACAGAGGTTTTTTTTCGCAAACGTAAAAGATACACCGTGCCATAAGAACCTTGAAAAAACAAGATATACAAATCAAGTAATGATAGTTGTAGATTCTGACAGTAAGAAGACATTTGCAAATTAAGAGCCGGGTAAAAGGAACTTGAAAATTAATCATGTATTAATCATTATAAGTTAATTAGGGATAATGTGTCGAGTGGCAGATTTAAAGGGTCCGATAGTGGTTTAAATGATGTTTTCTGAATAGAAAAGTGTAACACTTTTATTTGGAGACAAAGAGACAAGACAAAAACAGAGAATCAGCGATGTACTCTTGACCATTAATCAACCTAGGCGACAATAATAAGTAAAAAAAATCTTCAAAACCTGGAAAAAATATGCAAGAACTGAAAAAATTATGAAGGAGGCATTATGCTCCTAGGCTAGTTCGTAGCAAATCTACAATGATGAATGTCATCACTGTCAATATTCGTCGAACAGATTGTGGAAGAAGAAGTGGTAACCACCTGTCACAAGTTGTCAGCAGAAAGACCGCCGAGGTTGAATAGTTCGCCTGTACAAGTGTTGACTCTCTTCGTGATCTTTAACCAGCGTAGGTCCATCAGTAGAAATGTAAGAGAAACGAATATTACAATTGTCGTCGATTAACTAACATGTGCCAACGTGACATTTATGGTATTTAAATGTTACAGTTGCAAGAGGACGTCCGCAAGACGTACCTTACGCTAAGGTCTGAAGGCTAAACAGGGCTGACGACCACATTTTCATTGTTAGCGTAGCCAAATTTTAACCGAAGGTGTGCCAAGTTAATTTTAGGTGATAACCTTGCTTATGGTGTTAATGTTTACAGGGTAAAACTGAAGATTACTACCGCGTTCTTCTGGTTTTGCTAACTACCAGTTAACGTGCAAAATGGTCTTTGTTAGTGTTAATGTTTACAGTCACTGGATAGGCTATGATTTTCCTTTCTTTCTGAGTGTTTGGAACGATTCTGGGATAGTTTGCAGAACGACAGGAACTAAGTCCATTGTTTCTGATGTTTAGTGTTACTTGGGGTAGAGGTCCAGGCGGGGCAAAGCCCCCTGGCCAGGTCAGAGCACAGCACCCTAAGTGAGGTTAGGAAGGTAAGGTCTCGTTAGGTCAGGGCCTGGCATTCTAGGAAAGGTTAGGTTTGTCTACGTTTGCGGAACCTGCCCAGTTCTGAGTAGCCTAGTTCTAGCCTATCAGAAATTGGTTGTTTAGAGACAGTCTGGGCTAACCCCCACCCTCACTCCTAGACAACAGCATTTGCAACCCCTGTGATTTACTATGCTTAGTGAAATAGAACCTGAACCCCATAGAACCTGACCTTGAGTCCCATAAATCATTCCTACAAGAATACAGACCTTTTCCTTTAATAAGGATACCTTCAGAAAAAATGTGTATGGGTGTTGGAGCGTAGTAACAGGGCTGTTAACTAGTGACAGACAAATTTTCTGTTGCAGTTGTTTTGCGGTGCAGACATGCTATATCTTGGCATGGTGTTGGATCTTCTTGAGTAGTCTATTTACTTGGGACATTGACAAACTTGACTCGAATGTGGATTATGCTTGTGATTAGATTGACAGTGCTTGAGTATTCTCCCAGAAGAATGATTATGAAGATGTTCTTGGTACAAAGAATAGTGTGCTAGATTTATGTCACCCATGACAGTCAGTCTCTATTCCTTGTGCACTGGTTGCACATGAGTGTATGCTGTCTTTCAATCCTGTTGATTGTCTCTCTTTGCAATGTGCCCAGTGCAGAAATTACAGGTTGAGGAGGAAGGAATGGTAGTATGTGACCTTCTCTAGAGGAGCAGGTGGTGTTTGGTCTCTGAACTTCCTGCTTTCTGCCTCCTCAGTCATCAGACCATTTAGATGGGGGTGTGGCATTGGAAGTTTGCTCCTGTAGAGAAGATCACATACTATCATTCCATCCTCCTCAACTTGTACTTTTTCCATTTGGCAAGTAACCAAGAGAAACAACCAACGTGGTTGAAAGACTGCATTTACTCCTGACCTTCGCAACAAGTATACAGAAGATAGTTGATCGTCATAGGTGACATAATTCTAGCACACACTCATTTGTGCCTGGAACATTATCATACTCATTCTAATAGGAGAAGAATGCTCAAACACCATCAGTCTAATCACAATAAGTATAATCCGCATGCAAGTCAAAGTTGTCAACCTCTGTTGGGACCAACACTGGGAGGAGCTGTTGGTTAACCACTTAGTTCATGACTGACTTTCAGCAAGACTTGCAAAGAAGGTGTAGATTTGTTCCCTCGTTCTTAGCCATTCTACAAAGGCTACCCTTGTGCGAAGTTGCAATTCTTCTGTATCACATGTGAGTGTGCAACCTAGACTTCTCAGGTGCTTCTGAGAGGTGAAGAGAGGATTTTGATGAAGGTTTGGGTGTGTGTTTTCAGTATACTCCTCCACACCAGCTGTCTTATCTTCCTTATCCTGGACCAGAGGGTGCTCATTCCCACGTTTCAGCTCTGGCTTCTTGATCATACACTCTTCTTTGCATATCTCAGATATTATGGAAGCAATTGGGTCCACCCTTTGGTCTAATTTAATGCCATATGAGTATTGTACTTTCTTTTGAGGTAACATACATACAGCAGGAAAGCAAGACACAAACTAACCTTAATACACAAAATGTTGAAAGTGAAAGTGTCCTCATAGTAACAACAGTGAATTTAAAACTAAACAACCATTATTAACTAAATAGCATAACTAGCATAAACAAGCAAATAGAATCCAATGGAATCCTTCCACCCTTGAGAGTCTGCCCTGGGATTCTTTGTAATCTTTTTAACCTCAGTTGCTTGTTCACTGCCCTTGCTTGTGCTTTGTGTGTGCACTACTTGTGTCCATAAGTTATATGTGCACTACCTGTGCCCATACACTGCATACACATTTGCAATGTCAGTATTTGGGTTTCTGTCAGTGCTTGTGCGTGCACTACCTGTGCCCTAAGCTAAAAAGCCTGGATACAGAGCATGCTTGTGCTGGCTGGTGCAATCTCTGTACATGTACATGCATTATCATGAGCAGCTGCATTTTTTCTTCTTAGGATATCTTTGTGTGTTGAATGGTCTCATTTCAGAGTAAAGGTGTTTCAAGTATGTTCCTACATGAGTGTATGTGTTTTGGATATTCATTGGATTTCAATTTCCAGTCCAAATTGTGGTCAGAGGATTTTCATGGGCATGCTGTGTATATAGACAAGTATCTTGTAATAATATTAATCATATCTACACATTAGTATGGATTGATGTCAACACGATTGGTATGTTGTACTGTAAGCAAAAATCTATTGTGGTCTTCACTAGCCAGGTCCAGTACTGTTCCCTGTAGGGAGCCAGTGGTACAGGATTGATCAGTTTTCTGTTCTGTTCCTCAGGCCATTGAATGTTTTCTGTTGTGATTAGGGGTTTTTCTGGTTGATTTTCCAGTGGATAATTCTCCTATAATATCTCCGTTCAACTAGTACTGGGAAAGGAACTTTGCACATGGCAGCAATCCTTTTGGGTGTGTTATAGGTGTTTTTGCATGCCAATACAGTGTCGATAAAGTAGGCTGACTGTGTGGTGTCACACTCAGCCTTCATCCAATGTTTCATGTGCCCAATATTGGTTCCCAGTATCATTGATGCCCAAAGTCTTGGTGTCTAGCACTTAGTAGCCTTTCACAGCCTTATTGTGCTGTTGTCAAATCTGGCAGTGCCATTTTGGAAACTGAATTGACTACTGCCAGCACAGCATTCGTAGCAACCGGTCACTGTTTCGACTCACTGTTGAGCATGGCCTCATGTACTTGAGGAATCTTTGCACTTCCCTTTCAGATTTCCATTTCTTCAAGGGCAGAGTATCATGGGTCAGATTCTGATCTTAAACTCAAGAATTGAGGCACCTTCTTGATTGCTTTTCATCCCCTGAAGAGTCATAGTGGTTCCTGAGTTAGGCATTTAAATATCAGGTTTATGTATGTAACTTACCCAGTAATTACTTAGCTAAGAGTTTCTACTCGAACAGCAGTTAGAATTCTGAATTCCACGGTACCGATTCTTTTGTTTTGTGTAGGTGACTATGCCCTGCCCACTTTCGGGGTACAAAAGAGGAACAACATCGCCAACAGGACAATTTGTTTCTGCCACTTGTAATGTCAACACCTGGTGTGGTTACAGCAGTTTAGTCTTTTGGATTCGTAATTTTCTTCCGTGTATTTTTGTAGCCTTTTTGGCATTTTTTCATATTGACTTTCACAATTTTGACTTTTTCACTAATTAGGATATGTCCAACACTAGTAGTTCTAGTTTCTGGTATTGCAGTAAAGGCTGCAATACCTGGATGACAAAATTGACCTACAATTCTCACACCTTGTGTTCTGGTTGTAGAGGACAAGTTTGCTCTAGTAGTTTGACGTGTGACGAATGCAGGGATTGGGGAGAACAAAAATGGAAGACTTTAAATTCTCATTTAACTAAGTTAGAAAGAGATAGGAAGAGGAAAGCAGCCACTAAGCCAGTGGGAAATTAGCTAGTCAGCCTTTGACTCGTAGGTGGGATAAGGCTGACATATCTGTTAATTCTCAATCTGTTAACCCTTCCCCACCTGCATTAATTAATTCCCCTAAAACACCTACTCCTTCTCCTGGGTCCATCACTTCTGAACCCGATCGCTTCGCCAGCCTTGAGAATAAGTTTGAGGAATGTTTA
This sequence comes from Macrobrachium rosenbergii, assembly GCF_040412425.1. Classification (NCBI taxonomy): domain Eukaryota; kingdom Metazoa; phylum Arthropoda; class Malacostraca; order Decapoda; family Palaemonidae; genus Macrobrachium; species Macrobrachium rosenbergii. The sequence goes on along the minus strand of NC_089799.1, from coordinate 31,368,309 downwards.
AATCTGGTAGTGAGTACAGTGGCCCAGTTAGGGTCATCAGCACGTGTCCTGATGGACAAGTTTGAAAACAATGCTAAAGGTGAAGTGTCAGTGGAGGAGGCAGCTGTTCGTCCCGCTGATTCTCCTAGGCGTCAGTCCCTGCCATACTCCCTGCCACCTGGGAGGAGGCATACCGGTAGCCCAAGGGAGGTCAGTGGGGTCTGCCCATAGGCAGTCGTCCCCTCAGTCCAGCCTGTTGCATCCCAGGTTGCGAATGGAAAGGCGTCTCGGAAGTGCATCGCCTTTCTTCTAGTTCTGAGGAGTCCTCGCCTCGTAAGAGCCGTCTTCGTTGCTTTCCTGATGAATCTTGCCCGCTTAAGAGACATTTCTTGGTAAAGATCAGTCCCCTGCATCTCCCTTACAAGAAAATGAGGGAGCCTTCCTTCAGTCCTCAACCTTCATGTAGCAAGTGGGACAGTCCGGAGCTTTTCTCCTCTCCTCAGCGCCAGGAGTGAGGTTCTAGCTCGCTACACCTCTCGGGTGAGCAGCTCCAGATTTTGCATAAGCGCCCTGTTCCCTCGGAATATCCCGTATTGGCGGAACGCTTTGATGAGCGCCATGAAGCAGACAAGCACCTGTAGCAGCCAGGCCCCCTGTTGCGGCCAAGTGCCCTAAAGCAGCCAAGTGCTCTGACACAGTCAAGCGCCCTGAGGTGGTCAGATGGTCTCTTTCGTTGGAGCGCCCTGGAGCTTCCGATCTTCCCATAATGCTCGAGCCCCCCCTCAAGATTCCAAGCACCCTGCAGCTTTGGGTAAGCCTTCTCCTGCGTTGGACCTAGCTCTTGAATCTTTGCAATGTAAACTGGATAATATCCTTCATCTTTTACAGAAACTTGCAGCACATATAGCCCCTGAATTAGACTGGATTACGCCTCCAATCTCTTCTGAAGACGAAGAAGGGGAGGAGGATGTGTCTTCTACACTGTATGCGACACTCCTCAAGTTCCTTCTGCAGCAGTTCCCGGAATTTTTCACTCCGACCTCTCCTTCCTCTCCAGCTTCGTCTTTCTTGATGAGCAATCAGCCCATGGATTCGACGAGACTTCCTAAGATGGTTCTCTCTAAATCATTGAAGAAAGCTCTTCACCAAGTAGAGAACTGGCTTTCCGAGAAGAGGGATCAAGGGAAACCCTGTTTTGGAGGACAGCTTTTTTTGTGTGATGAAGTCACAGACCTGTTTAATTTTCTCTCCTGTGCAGATAAAGCCATTAGAGATGGCTCACATGAATTAGCTGCCCTTTATGCCATGGGCGTGCTTAAGAAGAGTGAACTTTGGGTCTCGTTCACATCAAAGGGCGTTACAGCCCCAAAGAAATCGGCTCTCCTTTTTTCCCCTCTGGATAAAGATCATTTGTTTCCTCAGCCCACCTTAAGTGAGATTGCAGTGAGTCTGCACCAGAAATCAACGCAAGATTTGTTGACCCAATCGACGAAACGCCAGAAGGACTGGTCTGCCCTCTCAGTTAAACCTTCATCTCCTCTTGAGCAACCAAAGCCATTTCATGGAGGAAATCAGAGATCACGCTCCAGGTCTCGAGGATCAGTTAGATTTGCTCCCCAAGCAGTCAAGAAATCATCTTCAAAATCATTCTCCCGCAAGTGAGAATTTAGTCCTTCATGCTCCGGTAGGGGCCAGACTTTGTCTCTTCTGAGAGAGATGGAGCAAAAGAGGAGCAGATCAGTGGGTGGTGAAAGTTTTAAAAGAAGGATACTCTATCCCCTTCAAGGAGAATCCACCATTGACCGACATTCTCGTCATATTGACGGCTTACTCCATAGGATCGGAGAGGTATTTGGCCCTGTCAAAGGAAGTGTTCTCTCTTCTGAGCAAAGAAGCAATAGAAGTAGTAAAAAAAGGCAGACTCGAAAGGATTTTACAATTGCCTTTTTGTAGTGCCCAAGGCTTCAGGGAGTTGGAAACCTGTGCTCAATGTAAGTGCTTTGAACGTCTTCGTAGAAAAAACAAAATTCAACATGGAAACCATCCACTCAGTTCTTGCCTCCACCTGTCAGGGAGATTGAATGATCTCCCTGGACATGCAAGACACTTATTTCCATATTCCAATTCACCCGGACTCGAGGAAATACCTACGATTTGTTTTCAAGGACCAGATCTCTGGAGCAATTTGTAAGACTGGGGAGACTTCACACGAGACCTCTCCAGTTGTATTTAAGAGCTTGCTGGGATCGGAAGGTGCATCAGGACTGTCACGTCTTTCTGATAACCCCGGAAATAAAGGAGGATCTGCTGTGATGGAGGTCCGCAGACAGGCTTTCGGAAGGGAAGTCGCTCGTTCCAGTGAGCCCCGACCTAGACTTCTTTTTCCAACGTGTTGGACCTAGGTTGGGGAGCACTCCCTGGAAAACTGGAAGTCTCGGGGACGTGGTCTTCGCGGGAGAAAGGGCTTCATATCAACGTGAGAGAATTGAAGGCGATTCATCTGTGTCTGCAACACTTTGCGACGCTGGTACACAACAAGACTATAGCGGTACATGCTGATAATACCACGGCCCTAGCGTACATCAAACATCAAGGGGGCGACCCACTCATTTTCACTCTGCGAGGTAGTGAGAGACCTGCTATGCTGGGTGGATCGGAATCAGACTGGATTAGTCACCCAGTTCATACAGGGCAAGTGCAATGTCCTGGCAGACGAGTTGAGCCCTCACAAGCAAATTCTGCCCATGGAATGGACACTAGATTGCGTTTGTGCCAGCCTTTGGAAATTATGGCGTCAACCAAACATAGACCTGTTTGCAACTTCCAGGAATTACTGCTTTCCTCTGTTCTGTTCCCCCCTTTCCGGACCCTCTAGCTTGGGTGATGGATGCAATGATCCTAGACAGGTTCAACCTAGATCTTTACGGCTTTTCATCCATTTGGGATGATTCGGGAAGCAGTAAGGAAGTTTCGCTCACATCACAATGTAAGGATGACTCTCGTGGCTCCCTACTGGCCGCAGGAGGAGTGGTTCCCCAGACCTGACCGATCTCTTCGTAGACTTTCCGAGACTCCTTCCCAAGATTCCAATTCTTCTCAGACAACCCCACGTCAGGAAGTTTCATCAAGGCCTATCCTCTCTGGCGGCCCTCACAGGATTTTGACTGTCTACAGGGTCAGAGCGAGAGGATTTTCTAAATCGGCATCAGAGGCTATCGCAAAATGTAGATGCATCTCCTCCAATAATGTCTACCAAGCTAAGTGGGCACGCTTTAGGAGTTGGTGTAGAAGAAACAAAGTCTCTTCCTCGAAAACATCTATCGCTCAGATAGCAGACTTCCTTCTCTGTTTGAAATCTTCTAAAGGGTTGTCTGTCTCGACAATAAAGGATTACAGAACGATGCTCAGCTCTGTTTTTCGGCATAAGGGTCTAGACATCTCGAAAAATCAAGACTTGTCCGATCTAATTAAGTCTTTCAATTTCTCTGAGTCCAAGAAAGAGGAGCCCTTCTCTTGGAATCTTGATTTAGTTCTTAAGTGGCTTACCGACCCTCACTTTGAACCTATGCGCTCTTCCTCTTTAAGGGATCTGACTCGGAAAACTCTCTTTCTGGTTGGCTTAGCAACAGCTAAGAGAGTAAGTGAACGTCAAGCAATAGACAAAAGGATTGGTTTTTCACAAGGGAACGCAGTCTGCTCCTTTTTGCTAGGATTTCTAGTGAAAAGTGAAAACCCATCACACCCTTGGCCCCATTCCTTTTCGATTTCAAGCTTATCGGGTATTCTAGGCACAGAAGAGGAAGAAAGAGAGCTGTGCCCAGTATGTGCCCTCAGATATTATTTACACCGGACGGAGAAGAGTAGAGGCCAGTTTAGTAATCTCTGGTGTTTGGTAAAAAAAAACCCTCTAGACCCCATCGAAGAACGTCATTTCATTTTTCTTGAGAGATCTCATCGTTGAGGCACGCTCTCAATTAGCGGAAACTGACTTATCGCTATTGAAATTTAAAGCGTAGGTGACTTTGTTGTTCTGGTATGTTATTTTTGTGGTGCTGTGTCCAGGGCAGGGCCAATTATGTATGCTTTGTCGACCTTTGGTGTACTCCTGCTTCGCAAAGCTTAATCTTATACTTCATCAGCCTTCAGAGTACTCCTTCGCTGCGAAGTGTCCCATTTATGTAGAGGTGCTTCTGGCCATGCCGCCACGTCACTACAGGTCGAGATGAGCGCCACCAGAGGCAGCATCTACCTGCAGCAGCTCTCTTTTGTCTGTGATTCCCCACCACCTTTCAATGTGGAATCAGCTAAGTAATTACTGTACTGGGTAAGCTATGTATATAAAGGTGACATTATGATAAAATTAAGTTTTATATATACTTACCTGGTAATTATAGATGGAGCTCACCTTCCTCCCTGCACATGGACTCATTTTTGCATAAACAGGTTGTCGTGTTGGCGATGTTGTTCCTCTTTCGTACCCCGAAAGTGGGCAGGGCATATTCACCTACACAGAACAAAAGAATTGCTACCATGGAATCCAGAATTCTAACTACCGTTCGAGTAGAAACTCTTAGCTAAGTAATTACTGGATAAGTATATATAAAACTTAATTTTATCATAAAAATGTCATGTTTCTGTTAACAACTAGGCCAACTTGAAACACACCCAGGTGTTACCTGATTGTTGTTTCTATAGTTTCAGTGGATTTTTACTCATCTCTGAATCTTAAAGGTTCCTCTTCTTGAGGATCTTCAACAGATTTCCACAAATGGAATTTTTTTACTACCCCTCCCTTCTTCTCTCTCCCCTTCAAGTTGGCTAATTCTTAGACTCCTACCTAATTTCTTTTGAGGGCAAGGAGTTTTTCATGGCTACTTCTGTGCTTAGATTTTTTAAGCAGGACTGATGCACTTTGGCAGGAGTCAGGGTCCCCTGCACAAGTATGATTCATGGGTTCTTACACAGTCCTTTATCATGCCTTCTGAGCTTCAACTCGGAAAACGAAGGGAAAGAAAGGGCTTTCCAGTACTGATGCCAGTTTTCAGTAGGCTTTTGTCCTCTTTATCTATGCCAGTTTTTTTTAATTGGTCCAGGTCAGATTTTTATCAGGTTCAACCTGGAAGAGGATTCTTGGCTTGAAGTCCAGGAATGCATACTGTTTACTATTGCTTTAAGACTACATTACCATACATTTAGCTCTTCCATCAAACAAATCCTTGTAGATCCTTGGAGGCAGTTGCCCAGGTACAGCACTGCCATCACCTTTTGCGATCTTTGTACTTATTACCATTACCCAGAATAAGCATTCACAAACTTTACCCATGCTTCTTACGTTAGCCTCACTTCCTGCCAGAGGATCCAAGGAGCTTGGTTTACATTAGGTACAGTAATTCCAGGTAATTGTTTCCTTTTGGTATGGGAAGCTTCCTCTTTACCTTCCATGCCAAAGAAACCTGGAGGTTGTTATTGTCAACTTGCATGGCATTGTCTCCCTTACAGCAGCTCCATCCTCCCAGTTGAGATATCTTTCCTTGCAGTCAGTACCAGTCCACAACTCCTCCGTAGCCTTCAGGATATTTTCTTTCATTCACCCTAAAGAAGAAATAAGAAATCCCTCCCAGTGTTCTTTGGCTATCTCACACATTTAATCCTTTGGCTTCTTTAACTTGACTTCAGCAGTCTAGGAATTTTTGGCATAGATTTTTTGCCAGAGGACATTTTGGCGTATGTTTTTTGGCTTTGGAGCGCAAACTTTATGGGAGGATAATAAATACATAAAAAATGTTACCTTTTGCTTATTGGGTATGAGTGAGTAAATAACAGGATGAACTCCTCCAAGTTTCTTGGACAATATTACGGGTTCCGTTCCAGTGACGTGATGATAAGCGAAAATCGCCGATTTTTTGGTAATCGGTGCCTCTGTTAGGTATGTATCGGCACCTAAGTGGAAATTGGCACATATTGGCGCCGAAGCTGAAAAACCAGATTGCCGATAACCGGGGACTGCCATACTTGAGAAAACAATGGCAGTGCTAGATGAAAAGTTCCGTCCGCTTACCACGTGTCAGAATCGTAGAATTTCTTGAACCCAAGTTTTTCTTCCAAAAACTAAATTTCTGTGAGACAATGGGCTGCTGTCAGCAATCAAGAATTCTTCTTCCCTTCTGTCACATGCTTTTTTTAAATTTTGTAATTGTCTGGAATTTCAAGATCAGAGAGATTTGTTGGATTTGCAGGACCTGCTGCATTTCATTACATTTACTTCTAACAGTTCTTTTTGTGTGGATTCTTCCTTTATAAACATTTTTAGTTTCACATCACCAAAGCATGATGGAATTATCGTGTGCATATGTGTCAAATACATAAATATATTCATTGTATGCAAACTTCCATCTTCCTCTTTTGCTTAAAATTTCTTGAGACACTAAGGGCTATATAATTTAGAACTAAAGTGGATCAGCGAAGAACGGATACAAAACTGGGACTGGAAAAAAAATATCAAAGTAATTGAAGTTTAAACTTTGCTTTTGTGCATAGTGGCAGTCATCTAATGGTAGTGTAGTTTAACAGCTAAATAACCTAACATTTGCCATCACTAGAAAGGCTGTTTTTAAAGTTTGTTTTTGTATGTAATGACAGTCATCTAACTGTTGTTTTGTTTAAAAGCTAAATAACTTGAAATTAGATAGAAAGGCTGTGAGATAGAAACACCTTTAAACAGCAAGTTATTGACATGCAGCAAATAAAATAATACACCAAAGTGTCCTTTGTCAAAACATCTGCTCCAAAAAACGTACACCAAAATGTCCATGCCAAAAAGACCATGCCAGAAAGTCACATTCCGTGACTTCAGGAATAGGTGATATTGTTTTTCTGCCTCAACTCATTCTCCACTCTCTATGAGGCTGGAGAAGGCTCTCAGTCCCTCTGGAATTCCTTGCTCAGAGTTTCTTCCTAGTGCTTATATCAGGTAACAGTACCCTTCCATGCCCTACCGTAGCTCCTGGAAACTAGAAGGTAAGCTTGGAACTCCCCCTTTCAGTCCTTTGTCTTAGGAACAAAATTTCCATTTTAATACAAGAGAAAAACAAGGTTTCTACTCTCTTTTGCACACAGGATTTGGATTTACTCCTTACCTTGCTCAGTCAAACTTTGGTTTTAGGTATTGAGGATGGGATCTTGATTAACAGCCATTCTTTCTCATTGTACAAGAGTACTGCAGGCTCTCAGATGCCCTCTCAACCATTGTTTAGTTATCCTAGTTCCTTTCAGACAAGTGTGCTTCTAGCCTAAGGTGTATGGTTTGACTGAGAAATGCAATGGAATTTGGGTCCCTTCCCCTCTGTTGTACCCTTCCTAACTTGCTGTTTGGTGGATGTAGGAAAACTACACAACCAAGCACCTGTCTGAAGGCTTTACTCTGACGCTGTGTTATTTCTGTTCATACTGTACTTAAATAGGCATGAAGACTACAGTAACCAACTTACAATTTAGCATACAAACGGCCATCCAGAATGTAACTCGTTTGTAAGTAGGGTGGTGTCTGTATTTCATATTCATTAAAGAAGAAAATTAAGAATGCCATCTGTCGTGTTGTTATAGTTCATACGTCTGCGGCTGTAAGATATTTCTCATTTGTCAGACTGTACTAGGTTGTGAATGGTAAACAATAGTGGCGTCTTTTTTTTTATATGTTATTGCTGTAATTTCTGAATTTTCTTATGAATCTGCTATTTTCATCTTCAGGACTCATTAAATGTAAATGAATTATTGCTGCTAGTTTCTTCATCATTCACTTTTGTTGTAGGGAGGTAATGAGACAGCAAAAATAGCAATGTATTCAGCAGGTGCTCAGAATATTAAACGCTTAAAGCTCTAGCATAGAAGAAGAAAGCTAATTGGAGAAGGAGGATAGAAAAAGGAAATTAATCAAAGAAAGAGTAAAACTGGTTAATAGAAATAAGTAGGAATATTTTAGGCTAATGAGTGAGTTTTCTTATGGTTGTAAAAAGTATATGGTCATAATTCATGTACTTGGGATAATAAGGGAACTAGGTCCATGCTTTGAATCCCAATACACCTGATAATGGATATCAAGTTTTATTTTAGGGGCATTGTTTAGGCCATTGTGGTAATAAATTCAAGTAACTTTACTTTATTTCAGGTGAAAGAAGCCTCCATTTGCATTACATTTGCTTTGCCTAGTGAAGGCTGTGGGTCTTACTGATGCACGAGCGAGAAGTGAGAGTTGCCTAAAAATATGGTAAGCTTATTTCACCTCATTTCTGATTTAAATATCTCATAGTTGAATTATTTTGGCATTTTACTTAATTAACTAGGAAGGGCAAGATTTTGTGTTCATTTAGGATGACTTAATAATTTTTTTCAGTCCATCCTGTATTTGAGCTTTCTGATGTGTCTGTGAAATCTCAGTATCTGACCATGAGGGACTAGAGTGCATGCCTCAGAAAATGACACTTGTGCCATGTTTACTTTGTGTCTGTGACCTAACAGTATTGATAAGCCATAACATCTTATTGAGAATTTTCTGGTTGTATTTTAGCAAATATTTTTAGTATCCAGTCTTCAGTTCCACCATGGCTCACATGTAAAGCCTGTACAGAAAATTCTAAACTATGTTTTTGCCTGTAAAATCTAGAAAAACTTTACTGTTTTGTTATCAGTTTTTTTTGCCAGGGCCTTTTTTTTATTCAGTGATTCATCATATGCCTTTTTAGTTTTCTGTAGAAGAAAACTGAGAAAACTATTGTGCCGGCTTTGTCTGTACATCCATACTTTTCTGTCCACCCTCAGATCTTAAAAACTACTCAGGCTAGAGGGCTGCAAATTTGGATGTTGATCATCCACCCTTCAATCATGAAACTTACCAAATTGCAGCCCTCTATCCTCAGTAGTTTTTATTCTATTTAAGGTTAAAGCTAGCCAACTTCATTGCATATTTTACATTTTTAATAGGTTCTGGTTGCTGATGGTGGACTGACATTTTAGTTTTAAAACCTATGATTATTTTCCTCTTTATAACTACATAGATCATCAAGAAAAGTTATTTTTTGATTGCACAGTTCCTAGGATTTTTTTCATCATTGCATTCCCTGTAAAAGGATTTTTTCCTGCAGTCAGAGCAGTCACTTAACGTAGATATTCTATTAATATTTTATTATAAATACAGTATTGCCAGTAAAGTTAAAATTTTATCTTGTTAGACATTTCTATCCAAAATTGAGCTTTTTAGTGAAGAATTTAAAGATACTGTATATATTTGGGGTGAATCTTACCTACTGCTGAAGTTAGCTCAAATCTTTATGCTATTAGGTGCTATTGCCATCTAGAATAAACACAAGAATAAGGATTGGCTGACTCAGATGTACTGTCCATAATCACCTGTTGCCACCAAGGTAGTGTTGGAGTGTTTACGGTCTTGTCAGAATTCTTCAGGTGCGTACTTGTTCATACAGTGTGAATTGGTTGTGCTAATTTTCCTGGATTTTCTCATGTACAGTATTGTGATTGCTTTGTGTTGGAGAGATAGGAGCATTAGGTCCTGGACGAACAAGTTTTGTGTAAACTGAATGTACTGTTAGGCATGATAATCATACGGCTTGTTACTGTGGGGTGAATCGAGTATAATTTTTCTTCTTGTTGTGAAGAATGTATGGGGTGGTTTGAGTAGTAGTCCTCTTGTTTCAGCATTTATTAAAATGTCAGCTAAATTTTTTGTGAAGAGGGATGCAGTTTTATGCAAACTTACCTGACTTTGCCCTCAATTAGGAGGGCATTATGATTGTCCACCGTTTTCTTGTCTTGAGTTCCAAATTATGCCACAAGTGGATGAGATTGACTTGGCAGCAACTAGTGTTATTAAGTGAGAACTTGGGATTGTTGTAACCAAAAAGCAGGTAACGTTTAACTCCTGGTACTCTGGTGTTTGGGTCTTAGAATTTTCACTAGGGACATCTGTCTCCCTTTTTGGGATTAAAAACTTCCATGAGGAAGAAAGGAAGGCAGCTATTTGCTCTCTTAACTTTTTTGCACCCCATTTGAGATTCATCATGGACTGCCTTCACAACCATTGATTTTTGCTCTAGGGCAAATATGAGGTCATGTTTGACTTCTCAGGATGGTACAGCTATTTACCCATAATTACCAAGGCAACAAGGTGATGGTGCCCCATGATGGAACCATACTGCAGACATAACCCTTTTTGTTAGTCTTTAACCTTGGTTTATCTGTTCAAACATAGGAGATATTTTAGCAACAGTTTATCTAAAGATATGTTTTTCCATGCTTCTGTGTACCCACAGTCCCAGAGATGTCTTCAGCTGAGCAATAGGAAAGTTTTGAACAAGATTTCATGAAGGAGAAGTCTTTTTATGACTTTGTAGCTGCTTTCAAGTCATACCAGTTGTCCTAGGACCTTTCCCTGGTGGAACTACCCAGGGAACTTTCCAGATTTTGGAAATTTTCCCTGCACCCAGTTCTTTTTGTGATTAGTTTCCCTTGCACAATTGTGGGCCAACACTCCAATGGTCCCCCTTCCTTCCCCTCCAGTTGGAGGCAGACTCATCAATTCTAGGGTTAAACTTAATACCAAGTGGCGAGCTTGAGACAGGGGCTAAGCTTCCTATTGAGGGGGATGCTTAAGACTGAGGTTGAGCTTCTGTTGAGTAGGGAGCTTGAGACAAGGGTTAAACTTCCTGTTGAGTAGGGATATTGAGGCAGGGGTTAAACTTCAGTGGGGAGCTTGAGAGAGATCTAGTTTTTACCCCACTTGAGAGGGAGGATCTTTCACCTCTACAGAGTCATGATTTTTTTTTTTTTTTTTACTTATTTGGTTGCCCATTTTCAAGTAAAAGCTAAGGCTGTGAATAAGACAATGGTTTGTGTTTATAGAACACATAAGTTTTTGAAACTCGAATAATTATTTTCCTTAGTGTCTCAGTATTAGCCACTCAGTGTGTTACCATAATTGCATTTTTCTGCGACTTTCAGGTCTACCCTTCATCTTGGCTAGTATGGCACAAAGTTTTAAATGGTTTGGTATTTATTAAAATATTGAGTATTTATATACAATACTCTCCCTCTCTCACTGGAATAGCACCTTTAAAGTATTATTCACTTCAGGTAGTATTAAAGGGTCTTTGCAGTCCCTTTGGTCCTAGGATACATTTTGTCATATTTTTCCTATTTTCCAGTAGGTCTCTTCTTGCTTAGTTACCCAACTTTTAACCTAATCTTGCTGTAATTTTCAACCTCCAGTATAGTACAGTATATAGACACACTTGCTCAGTTAGCTGGTATCCAGATCAAACATCTGTAGGCCAAATTTGGGAGCGGGGACCATTCAGCCAAACAGAAGCTTGCACATAGTATTGTGCATATGTTTAGGATTTGACTTTTTTTTCAGGAGTTGGTAGTTGAGATGGTGACATGGTGAACATTATGAATACTAATACTTCCAATACTTGAAATGAGTTTTTTTTTTTGGATATTAATGAAGTTTTTGGCTGTCTTGCATTATTTGGACACCAAAGTAGTACTTGAAGTAAATAAAACTAAAGCAAATGCTGAGCTTGTGTTTAACCAGCCTTAGGATGAGTGTTCTGATTGTAGTACAGTTATGAAAAGGAAAACAATCATGGGTTTTAAAATTAAATAAAAATTTTGCTCTGGCATATTTTGTTTATCTGATTCTTAATATTTCAATAAATTGCATAAATTTTAGTGCCCTGAAGCATACATACAAAATGTAACAAGCATTTATACAAAATGTTACAATTTGTTATTTTTTTTTTTGTCTTGCAGGTCATTTACCGTAGAAGGAGACAGCCTGATTGCCTTATTCATTAACAGTACATCAAAAACTTTAGTAGTACAGAACTAATGACTTTATGAACAGAATCATTAGATAACTTTAATTAATTTAACATAGCTGTGTACAAAACAGTTCTGCTTTTGTGTTTATTTTTAGAGAACCTTTTATTCTTTTAGCAAGATGTCCATATAAATAATTTTAAGATGGCTCCAGAAAAAAGAAAATTGGAATCTTTTATCCAGGATGAAAATAATGAGGGGACTTCTGAGGAAGTGACATTTAAAGTCCCTCGAAAATCTGATTCTCCCTCCATGAATAGTGATGATTACTGTAAGGATTTGCCAGTTGATGTTAGAATCAAGGAAGCAAAACTAAGGATAAAAGAAAAAGAAGACACCCTTCGAAAACTAAGACTTGTGAAGATGTACCGTACAAAGTGGGAAACCCAGGATCTAGATTCGGTTACAGCTCAGTGGCTTCGAGTCTGTCAAGAGGCTCTGGAAGACCTACGGTCTAAAGTTAAGGAAACCATGAACAGTGAGAGTGGCCAAGAATTGACCCTTGCAGTTTTGATTAAAAACTTAGGATTGGATCCTGAACTTTTAAAACTGGTTGAAGAGGAGGATTGCTTTGCTACTTAGAACAGCTAGTAAGTATTGATGCATTTAAAGTTAACATTTCTCTTAGAAATAAGTAGGAAAACAATTAAATTTAATGTTTGCCATATAAACAGAACAGATAAATGTATGGTAAATCATATTCCTAATTATAGAACTTGAATATTAGCAATGTAACTTTAGTAAACATGGTTTTTCATATTTATTAATAAAGTTTTAAAACTTTGTTGACTGGAAAGGAAATAAAAGGAAAGGTTTTCTGGAAAGTGGCCATGTGCTTGATATAAAAATGTATGTGTGGGGGGTTAGGGAGGGGTTGAACTCATGACAGTACTGCGTTCTGAGTGAACAGTGTAATGGGGTATCAGAGGATTTGCTAAGGATTAAATTTTTACAAGCATCAAGAGATTTTTGATAACCAAAGGATCATTTGGCAGATGGTTTTTTCCTCACTGCAGTAAATGTCAACACATGATGGCAACTTTTCACACACATCATGAATAGGTCAACATCATCATTCTATTCATAACAAGTGCCTCTTAGGATGATCCAGCATTTGCCATAGATCATTCTTCATTACAGTCGTTGACTTGTTTCAATCTGTTTATGATGTGTATGCAATAAGTTTTTGATGTATGTTTGTGACATGTTTTACTGTAGTTTAGATGCACCCATAGATGATGTACTACCTATCATATCTGTTACCTTTGGAATACCATGGACTGTAAAGCAGAGGGTGAAATGGAAAGAGATACCTATACCATTCTGAGTACATGGTAGGGTCATTTTACAAATAAAGTTGAAATGAGTGTGTGATATCCAGTGGCTGGCAAGTAGATTGAGAACTTGAAGTTAGAGTTGGCTGGACTATGATGAGAAGTATGAGGAATAACTAGTCAGAAATCTGTAGATATATAAGTAGCAGGACAAAGATCTGTAAGAAGTCATGGAATGCTGTGATCATTGCAGGTTTGTCAGATAAGCTGAAGAATCTCTCAGTAGTGTTGGTGAGCAGTAATACCACCATTGTGACCTACGTTTCAGGAAAAGGTGGGCAGTGTCTCATACTCTGTCATTTAGCAGTGCAGATGTTCGAATGGATGGTTTGCATGTCATTGGGTTGTTTGCAATATGCATTCTGTGCAAATTGGAATGCTATTTTAGATCAGCTCGGCCATGAGAGTTTGGTGCAGGGGCATAATGGTCCCTGTTCTGTATAATGGAGAATTTTTTTATTATTGGGCGTTCTCATACCTGATCGGTAGGGACCAGACTTCCAGAAACGTTCTAGTTTTCTGCTTTCCTTTTTTGGTCCTTTGAGCGGTGATAGAAGTAAGTTGCATCAGCTGTGGGTCACTACCCTGGTTGTCTTTGTTTTTCTCTTCCCAAACTACTTCAAGGGGTGATAACAGTTCCTCATTGGCTTCTTGCCAAGTGGTATCCCAATCTGCTGTTTTCCTGCTTGAGGTGCCATGAAAGCAGCCAAGCCGACCCTTCTTATCAGCTACACGTTTGCCAGTCCCAGTAGGCGATGCACTCCCTGCAACATTGACACTAGAAGTTCTCCAGAGGTTCCTGTAAAAGAGAGAGTGTGTCTTGCGGGGTAGCAAGGGATTTGGCAGTGAATCTTATAGCTCCCTTATCTAAGTCATGTTCCTTTCAGTTTCTAACTTAGGAGCTATTCCTTAAGCCTTTTGCAGACTTCCAGCTGATTGGGTTAGACTTCTCCTCTTTGGTGGAGTTGTTATGCTGGTGATTTTCAAACAGGCTTCTCCTCTTGGGTACTTTGGTCCCTGGTGGTATACAGTAATGTCTCGATTATCTGGATTAATAGAGCCAAGGTCCTATCAGATGAGGGCAAATAAAACTTGACAGGTGATAAACAGCAACTCTACACCCTTACTCCCCCTTCTTTGTCAGACACTACTAACAAACACTCAATATGCATATAAACAAAAACCATCATACTTTAAACTGGATTCTTTGAAAACTATGCAAAAGGCAATTATCTACCCCATTTTCCAATATTTAAAGCAAAATGTACTGTATAGTATACTGAAACCCATATTTATAACAAAATATACTGTACAGGCAGTCCCCGGTTAACGGCGACTCAGTCTTACGGGGCTTGTCTAGCGATGAAAATCAGTAATTTTTGGTGCTGAAAATCACCGATTTCCACTTATCAGCTCCAATAATTGTGTATTGGCGCCAATACCTAACAGAGGCGCCGCGGTTAACGGTGATTTTCAGTTATCATCACACCCTCAGAACAGAACCCCCAACAATAATCGGGGACTGCCTGTGTAGTATACTAAAAAAAAAAAAAAAAAGGCAAACTCCTTTTTCTCTCTCTTGTAAATGACAGACAGTTTGGTTGACAGGTAGCCTGCTTGTGTTTACCCACAGCCTGCCATGGTTTTATCACCATTAATGTATTATATTACACAGCAACTTTGTTATCAGTTACCATATTGTATTATATTTCATTTCTTACTTATAATTTGATAAGTTTGCCTTTTTTATTCATTGTGTTTCCTTACCCTGAATTGTGCCAAATATATTGTATTATTCATAATGTGCTGTAGACTGGGCTCTTTCAGTATATTTTTTGAAAGTTATTTAAAAAGTTATCATTAATCTTCGGTTTTATCATGGTCACAGATTTTTCATTTTGTCTTGTCATGGAAACTGTGTGCATAAAATACCCCCTGTATTTACATCTTTAGTACATCTGGCATTTCTTATTTTAAGAGCACTGTTAAAAATTAATCATTTTCTGTTTTATTTGAATTAATGAATATTTATTTGACTTTTTGTCATGAAAGTTTTAACTGTATGCCTGTGTGTGTGTGTTGGATCCCAGCCCATGTAGGCATTGAGGGTAATGAGAAAGCAGATAAAGCTGCTAAATTGGCTTGTACAACTACTACAAATGCCCTCATATTCAGACTGGCAAGCATCAGTTAAACCTTTAATTTATAGGGATTGGCAAAATGATTGGTCAAATACACCCCCTCTAAACAAACTAAGACAAATTAAGAATGAAGTTAAAAAGTGGCATTCTTCTACCCAAAAACAAAGAATTAATGAAGTAATTTTAACAAGGCTCAGAATAGGACATTCCAGACTCACACATGGTCATCTGATGTCAACTCCCCACGCAAATCCAATAACTTGTGAAAGATGTAACATCCCAATAACAGTCAAACATATCTTGACTTGACTGTCCCAGATGGCAACATGAAAGAAATACTTATTTACAAAAAAAATCAGTGAAGGATATTCTAGCAGAAGGTAATAACTTTTCAATTAATATCATTCTCTTTTTAAACAAAATTAAATTAAATAAAATATAATTTTTCCCCCCTCTTTTTTTCTCCCTTTTTTCCTCTTTTCCCCTCAATTTTTTATTTTATTTGAATTTTTTCCCCTTTTTTATTAATTTTTTATGTATTCTTCCCCCCCCCCTTTTTTTTCCCAGCCCAAGGAGAACCCTAAAAGGGTTCAGAGGTCTGGTTAAACAAATCATTTATAACTAACCAACTAAATACAGTACAGTGCTGCTTTTCCACCCCCTCTCCCACCTGGGGAAACTCCTTCCCCGGCCACCCATCTTCCAAAGCAACCCTTTCTCTGGCTGAATCTTCCTGAAAGTAGCCATACTGCTGCTCCCCTCCTGTAGTGTTCAGCCTGTTCAGCCTTCTGACCCCCCTCCAACATGGATAACTTTCCTGGCCTCCCACACTGGAGGCCCCCAAACCATCGCTCAGTCTGTTTTTGAGTGTAAGCAGTGTTATCAACCTTTCCTTAGAGTGCACAGCATTGCCAACCATGGAGAGTGATTTTTTCACATTTTTTAAAGTTTTATATTTATATGTATATATCTTTGTTCCGTGTGGTCCGGTTGTGTCCAGATGAAGTGCATACAGATGATCAAGAGCGTACTGCATGACCTTGTTGCTTTTTAAGCATTGCCAGGATCTAGACACATTTCAAGCTTGTATCTGGAGATGGATAGCGTCTTTATGCTTAAACTGTTCTAATCTTGCCTCAGCTTATATTTTGGGAAGTCCTTTGGCCAGCTGTATCTTGTTCAGCCTTTGGTAGGGCAGGAATCGCTCTTGTTATCCTTTGTTCCTGAGTAGCAACAGAATCTAAGGACTCAAATTTATTTGGCAAGACTTTTAGAGTTTCTTCATTCTTTTTCTCCAATTCTGTGGTGGAAATCCAGATGAGCTACTTTTTTTGACTGGCTTGTACATTTTAGTACTATTTGAAAATATCTACTCACAGGTTAGCACAAGAATGAGTTGTCTAGAGACTTTCTTTTGGCTTCATGTAGGATCCAAATGGAGCATTGCTACCTACCTCTGAGGGGAAGGCTTGTTCCCTTCTTATGGGAGGGCTCATGAAGTCTGTTGCTCACTGTTCATTTTGGTTTCCAGGTAATAATGAGGGCCAGTGTCTGGCATTTCAAACTACCTATTCCTTATTCTGCCTAAGGGATGTTGGTCACAAGTCCCAGGACACTGTCCTTTGGGACCTGTGGTGGATGCCCTTTAGTTGAGTAGACACTAGAGCTCCATTATGGACAAGGTCAGTATCTTGTCCAATGCACCTAAAGCTTTGTGTAAGTCTGGAGATGAAAAATTAAATGACTGGGTTTCATCCCATCATTATCCTTATTTGAAAGCAGCATCTGGGCCAAAGTACACACTGGACTAGGGCAGGGTACAGGTGAATATTTAGGGCATCCTATCCCTGTTGGTGACAGGGAGGTTTCTCTCTGGTCCTCTTCTTATAACAGGGGAGAGGGAACTAGGTAGAGTTTCATTAGACACCCAGTACTGGGCCATTAGTCTCTTGTAGGAGACATCATGGTTCTTCGAATGTTTTCTCTCTTACAGGTACTCATTATCTTTGGGGTGGTTACTTAGGCCTACCATTTCACCAGTTCAGTAGTAGGTTACAGGAATCATGACTTCCCCTGTTTGCGAGGCAACCATGATCATGGTATTTCTGTGGTGGCTTTTAACTCAGTTACTTACTACTAAGGAGTAAGTGTCCTAACTACAAAGCGATGGTTTGTATTCCTGTTGGAACAAATAACAAACTTTTAAATAAGTTTATATTTTTCCTAGGTATAGGAGCCAAAGCCTTTTATAGCCTTTCCCACCTCAGCCGCCCAGCTCAGTCCCTGCAGCTGAAAGAAATTGAGTGTGATGGTTGGCGAGTGAGGGATTTTTCCCACTCCCCTCCATCTCCACCTGTTAACCACCTGGTTACCAAGTTTCAACTGGTTTCCAGCTCTTGCTGGAGTACTCATATATAAAAGCTCTGGTTTGTATATCTAGGAAAGATACAAATTTTTATTCAAAATTTATATTTTTACACAGAATTGCCAGGAGTTAAGATTATCAAAAACATTACATCAAAAATTTGTTGCTAGTGATCAGAAGTGATTTAGCTGCCTTCCAAAATTATCCTAAAAATCCCTTATTTCAACAAAGTTAATTTTTATTTCACAAATTATATAAAGTCAATATAGATGATGAAATATGTTGGGTTCATGTATATGTAGGAATTAAAGAGAATGATGAGTTACCATAACTAGATCAAATAAACATGATCTTGTCAGTAATTTGTTATATCTCCAAAGCCCATCCTTTGTAAATGATTGACAGTTAATGGAAATGGATTAAAGAGACTGTTTGATTGTGGTGTTCATTTAAAAAAGGGGAGCATTGATGTTATCCCATTTTCAGATTGGTCACACTAATCTGAACTGTGGGTATTTGATGAATAACCCACATGACTCAGTCCCAGAATGTGGGGTGCAAACAATTGCTGTCAAACATAGCTTTAGTATTTGTCCTATTTTCAAACAATATTGCATATCAAGTATTAGAAACAAAGCCTTGAAAGAAACTTAATGAGAGACCTCAAAATTTCAGTTTATCCAAGTACAATGTAGAATTTTTAAGGGGGTGCAATTTATTAATAGGATTTTATATATTCTTGAAAAAATAAACCCTTTTGGTCAGTCCTAAAGGGTTAGGGGAGTGCCTATTTAGACATTGAGACTCCTGAAACTGTCGTAAGATCCACAAAATACTCTCCTCAGGTTGTGGATCAGCTGGTAGTTACAGCAGCAGCAGCTACTTCTTACATCTCCCACTCCTCACAAGAGGAGTGTAACTGAGTAGGAACCAAACACAAGTTGTAATTTAGTTTGGAAGTGTTGTTGATCTCCCGGCGAATCAGGCAGAACAACGGAAAGTTGCAAGCACAAAACTTGAATCATGGGTGTGAAACCAAACTTGTCTGTCATACATCCATCATCCTTGAGTGTGTCTGGTTGACCACTGTGCTGAGGCTGCATTAGCATGGAAGTCTCCTGACCCGTCTCCCAAAACTTCCATAGGCAAAGCTATAGAAGAGTGGAAGGGGGTAAAATATTCCAAAGGTGACGTAGCAAGTGGAAGATATGGCAAAGAGGAGGCAGAACAAGACTCAGCATGTGATGCACCCATCAAAGGAGGGAACCCCTTCCAAGATGGAGCCACTGACTTCCTCTTATGCTGCCTCTTCTTGGCAAAAGCCCCCCACTGCTCAGGAGGCCAAGAATGACACTCAGGGCATGGATTAGTGATACTGTATTACAATCCTTAGCTCTACATCGGCTACACGTAGAATTGGGATCGGTCTCAGCCGATGCCGAAAAACAGGAGCAAGGGTAGCCATCAATGCCAGGGCACTTCCTCTGACACTTGGAAGGGCTGGCAGAAACTGGAGGCTGGGATGATTCTTGAGGATGCATGGTCAACACAAAAGCACACATCACATGAAAACATAGAATCACCCACGAATGCAAGCAAACACAAGCACAAACAAAGTGAACAAAAAACACTGGCTTCAGAGAGACGAGCGAAAGCGTGTCTTCCTACGAGGGCAGTAAAGAAGAAACTGAGGCATCATTCCTTCGCTGCATACGCGAAGGAACTTGACAGTTGCCACCTAGGCCTATCAGCCTACCTCGTTGCCACCAATTCTTTGTTTGTTATTTTTATCCAGCTGGTGCTAGAAGAATTATCCATAAGTCAAGACCCAGGTTCGTTCTGCATTTGAACAAAATAATAATGAGAATAAAAATAATAATGAAAAACACAAACCCCTTATGTCAAGTCCATGGAGAGAATAAGTTTTAGCTCGGTCCTCTGGTCAAACTATTTATACTTTAACGAAGTAAACACTTCACAATTACATATGAACATTTTTACAGTGACTTCTGATTGATTCTGTTATCATCACTCCTACGCGGGGTACCATCTAGAGCATTGTGTGTGGCACAGTCCTTTGTAGAACCCCTTATGTTCCCAACTGCACTGTCTTCTACATTTATACCCCTTCTATTTAGTCTATTCCACCTGTTTTCCAAATTTTAAAATTTACCTGCTTCTGTTTTCACCATTTGAAGGATAATCCTTTGTGAGAGCATAGAAGTATTACATTATCTTTCAGAATGGATTTATAAATAAATTGCTGTCAGCACCAGGTCATCTGTATATAATAGCTCCCAGGGTCTTCCTCTCTACACCAATTGTAGCTTTATTCATGTACTTGATGGGCACCAACTGTTCTCCTGATTCTTCTGGTAAACTAGCCACATGAGTGTGTGTGTTATCATCATGATATTCAGTCAGAACCCCTCGGAAGATAGCCAGATAAGTTAGAATACCCTCCTATTTTTGCATGGTAATCTTGCAGTTGCCTCATTTTGCACTCTCTAATGTTGATTTTTCTCAAGTATGGAGCCAAATTGCCTTACAATTTTGTAATTTAAAAAATTATTGTGTATTTCCTCCAATGCTTTCTCCTGTACTTGGGTAATATAGGAATAATAGTGTATATGGGAACAGTTTTGAGTGTATGGGATCAGTAGAAATGCCAGAAGGAGAGATGTGAGCTCTCAGCTGACATTCCTGAAAGTGCAAGAATAGGCAATAAGACAGGCAGAAGAAATGTTGAAGAGGAAGGTTAAGAGTCCATATTTAACTTATGCTGAGGAAATCTTTGTTAAGCAAGAAGACATAGATGTAGGGACATACATTTCGTACCCAGAGTGCTTTTGATACTAGGCAGCATTGCAGAAGAGGAAGCATCACCAGATGAGACTGGAACCTTGACAATCATACGTGTAGTGTGGTGAGCCAAGGAAAAGGCACAAAAGTCTTTGAGTGTAGAGAAACCACTGATCCACAGTTCAGCCCATGCCTCTTGTTTGCTCATTTCAGCATCATCCTAGAATTGGAGCTTGAACATCATGTAACAAGCCATGAAAGAAGCATTCACTGAACAAAGGACTTCCACATTTTGCATCGACAAGTATCTTAATGCACCATATTCATAAGTCCTTTGTTTTTGTGCCAAATTCTACTTACTATTAATGCTTCTATGGTTGAATGTGTAGGTATGTTTTATTCATTTTCATTGTAAATGTATAGGGGACTACCAAGTGTGAATCTTTCTTTCACAGCACCACTGTAAAAAATTTTAAGATTGCTGTCATTGTTGTATGTAGCTAACAGTCTTATTAAAATTAATATTAATTTCTTTAGTCAAGTTTCAAGTGAACTCTTAGTGCCTTAGATATGTAACATTTGTTTCTTAAGTTACCGTAATCTTAATATTACCTTGAGTTTAATTATCATGAAGTAAATGTTGCAAAATTGAGGGTAAATAAAAAGCAGGCTTTCTCATAAATGTATAACTCATAACTATATACAGATAACATGAAAGGGCAACTTTTCACAAACACACACACACACACATAATGATTTAAAACATGATCATATGTCCAGAAACTTATTCTGTACATTCAGAGGGGACAGTTGACACAAGTTATTCCTGTACAAAAGTTACAAGTATAAAAAGAAAGTTATATTATTAGAGGTATTCAATTACACCTTAAATTTATGAAGATAAGTAACCCATTACAGGAGAAATAAACAGCTGTACAATTAAATGGGTTTTTGAATGAGCAGAAAAATGAACTGGTGAATTTTGTGAGCAATTTGATTTTTTATACATAAGAATCCTAAAACTTTTGCACCATCAAGAAAATTTTATAGGGCTTTCACTCAAGGATAATTTTCAAACCACTTGAAACGAAATGGTTACTGCTGCATGCATTATTAAGTTAATCAAACTTTTTAGTGCCACATCTAGCTGTGTAGAATTTAGCAGTTGTCCTAAACAATTTTGTTAATTATACTTTCTCACAAAATGATTCCATAATAAAATTTTAATCTTAAATAAAAGCTATTATCAACATTATTATAACATGACTGATGAAATCACGCTAGGAAAAAGTACAGTTGTTTGAGTATTTTTTTTGTTTATCAGAACACAATCATGCAGATGAATCCTTGGTGATTTGTGGAGTTAGACAAAATTCAAGACTATTTCCATAAATTTACCCTAAAAACTTCTAATAAGTTGAGAAAATTACCTTGTACATAGTTTCAGTTGTATGCAGAATATAACCATTAGGCTTACCAGGCTTGGGTGAGACCCAGGTCATCTAATTACTTTTCATGGATAAGTTTCTAAATCACTTTTTACATAAAGCAACATAAACCTTACAAGGATTGTATTTAAATATTGTAGCTAAATTTCACAAGTTAAAGTTACTTTCCTGTACAATTAATACCCACAAAACCTCATAATTTGGTCACTTTTATATGCATCATTATGCTAGATATTTGATACACAACTCTCATGCTGAGTTTTGCCTTTATTGATTTATATTTCATTTATATGTTGTGAGCAAAGGTTGGGGAGTAGCACTACAAGAAAATGACAGATTTGAACCTATCATAACTTGGTTAAGTGCAGGATGAAAAATTACTTAAAATTCTATTTATGAAAAAAGAAGTGTTCAGAGTATTTAGTCGAATTTCCATCTGTTTTGACCCATGAATTCACTGGAATTTTTTATATTATGCATTTGGAACTTTTTTACACCATAACATGAATTTTGCAATTTTTTGCTTATTAGCTTAACATGTTCACTTTCCCATACGTTGGTGGTCATGTGATTTATTTGAAATTCCTTATTGGAATGCACCTTCTGAAATACATTTTGCACTATACATTATATATAATTGTATTAAAGAAAACATACCATTAATTAGGTTTGCTGTAGTTTTTTAGATTAAAAATATCAGTTATATAAACACCTTACAGAAATAGCTTTGTAAAATATACAGGTTTGACTAGCTGTCGGGAAAAATTGAATATACAATATAATAAAACTTAGCATAACTCATTTGATTATCTACATAGTTCATATTCAAACAGCTTCACACAGTCTACTGTACAAGACAATTTATATTTTTAAGTACGATTTTATCTCTTCAGGGTTCTCATTTATTGTCATACTTTATTAAAGCAATTTATTTTCATACTTAATTAAAGCAACTTAAGTACTTTGAGTTAGACTTCCTGAGGTTGGCAAACATTCCACATACAGTAATAAAAAATTTCTCCAAATATATGTTGTTGGGCTCTCGTATCAACTGCCCTTCTAGAGAGTTCCACTGCAAATTTGTTGCCATAGAACTCTAGGATTCATATTGCACTTTTTTTCACATTGTTGTGTGCTCTTGCAATTATATAGTGCAGTATATCACACGTATTAGATACTCTAATAATGTAGCATAACATTAGGCCAACAGTCAACAGTACTTCAACATTTTTCATCTCACTATGGTTCTGAAACTGGCAATAAACTAGGTTTTTAATATAACCACCACCTGGTGTTTTGATGTGAATTGAGCTGTAATAGAACTGATGTGAAGGCTGAAGACAGTACAGCAAATATATTGACAATACTAATGCAATATTCCAGAAAATGTACTCGATTCAAGATTTCAGAGAACTTTTTCGAAATGGCTCACCACCTGGATGATGGCATTTCACTATGAATTCAGCATTAGGATTATCTTGGTAGATGGTCAGAAGTTTTGCATTAGGATCAAGTCGTCGATCACCTGTAAAAATATAAAAGATTTATCAGTATACTGTACATTTCTCCCAATTAGAGCAGTTTTTAAGATTTACTATAGAGCACAAGAAGGTTGAAGAAAAAAATTGGAAATCAAAGAGATTTAGGAAGACTTTGTACCTAAGATTCAAGGAAAAGATGTAGTTTTTTCAAATATTTACAATTAGTACTATACACTGAATGACCAAATTTTATATAATAAAACATGTTATATAACAAAAACGTGTGTATTTACTATTTCATGGAAAGAATGTTTCTTCAATTTCTTTTTGGTACTGCGCTCACACTCATTTACTTACTGGATAGTGTAGTCTTTAGATTGCAATTATAGAGACACTTTGAATATTGGTAGTAAATTTGGCTTTATTGCTAGTGTAACATCTTGATAGTATATGATTGGACTGTACTCTAATTTCTTATCTATCACTTATCTCAATTTTTTTTTTTAGTTATTATATTGAACTCTTGAATAAAAATATGTAACATTTAATCTTTTGAAAAATATATTTTATTGTTAATTGCAAACAAATTACCATGTTTATACTGATACTATAATTCCAAGTTGGGCAGAGACATTGTTGAACCATTGATAAAATCAAATGCTGAAGTTCAGATGAGCTGGATGAGTTTTGGCAGATCTTAATGAAGAGTGCTCTTTGCCCTTTCTTATGAACTGTTATTTCTCTTGAATGTAGAATGGTTTGGAGTTAATGTTTTATGGTTAATTTTAATTAATCACAAATTGTATGCAGATTTCGTGTTAATAATATGTATTATGTTTGTGGTTTGCATACATATATCACTGAACCAGGTTTTCTCACTACATTGTGACCTTGGTTTATGGACATGTTTCATAAGTAGTTAGCAGAGTATGTACTTTTATCATGCTCTTAAGAATTTCTCACTTTTGGCAGAAAGAGGCAGTTTAAAGGAGAATGTGGGCCTTCGCAGAGATGGAACGGATGGGTGTCTGTAAGAAAACATGAAGCCCGTGGGTGTCTCCCCTCCACATGGTAAAGAAGTCCGATGGTTAATGGAGGCCCTGCGGCGACTATTGACACATGTATTTACTGACAACACCAGACCACTACCCCCTCCCTAACATGCAAGACATGATGGGCGCCTTCCATGGCGGGAAGATTTTCTCCAAGATGGACCTGCTGAAGTCATACTCCCAAGTCCCTGTGCATCCCGATGATGTCCCAAAGACCGCCATCATCACACCCTTCGGGACTTATACATTTTCCTATTCCACCTTCAGTTTCAGGAATACAGGTGCCACATTCCAGCGCCTGATGGACACCATCTTTGGGGATCTGCCTTTCTGCATCTGCTACGTCGACGACATTCTCTCTAATCCAAGTGCCCAGAGGAACACCTTCGCCACGTCTGCGCTGTCCTGAAACATCTGCAGGACAGTGGACTAGTCATCAGGTTCAACAAATGCATTTTCGGGACAGAAAAGTAGACTTTCTCGGGCACAAGATTTCCCCAGCAGGAGTGCACCCCACAGCCTCTAAAGTAAAAGGTATAGAGAATTTCTCGAAACCACAAACCATCAAGCCCCCTCATGAGTTTCGCGGGTTGATGAACTACTGCCGACGTTTCATCCCAGACGTCGCCCACACTATGCACCCCCTGATCAATCCTGAAGGGCAAGCCAAAAACACTGACCTGGGAGGCTCTGCAGCAGCAGACATTCATAGAAACAAAGACAGCGCTCGCCAGTGCCACTACCTTGACTCAACACAACCCCGCAGCCGCCCTCAAACTGACAACGGACGCCAGCAAAATCGCCTGCGGCGCAGTACTCGAGCAACTAGTGAGCGGGGCCCCCCAACCCGTGGCCTTCTTCAGCCACAAGTCTTCGCCAGCAGAAACCCACTACAGCGCCTTCGACAGGGAGCTGCTGGCTATCTACTAGGCTGTGAGACACTTCAAGTACTTGCTGGAGGATACCGAATTCACTATCCTAACAGGTCACAAACCCTTGGTGCATGTATTTGCACAGCCGGGAGACGTGTTGTCTGCAAGGCAACAGCGACACGTGACTGCCATCTCCGAATTCGGGTGCAACATCAAATACGTCCCTGGCAGGAAGAACCCAGTAGCCGACGTGCTGTTGAGAGTAGAAATCGATTCCCTTCACCTCAGCATCGACTATGAAGACCTGGCAAAAGAACAAGCAGCAGACCCAGAGACAGCAGACTACAGAACAGCAGTGACGGCTCTTAAGTGGGTAGACGTGCCCTTAGGAAACTCGAACACAACTCTCCTCTGCGACACCAGCACAGGCCGCCCCTGCTCCCTAGTACCCGCCTCGAGGAAGGAGCAGGTGTTCGACAGTCCATGGTCTCTCCCATCCATCAGGGCGCACAACAGCATGCCTCATGACTGACAAGTTCGTCTGGTATGGCTTCAACAAGGATGTCCAACAGCGGGCAAGGAGCTGCATCCCATGTCAGGCGAGCAAAACATCCCGGCACACGGAATCCATGGTCGGCGACTGCCCCAGCCTCGTCGGCGCTTCGGCCACATCCACATCAACGTCATCGGGCCTCTTCCGCAGTTGGGAGGAGCCAGATACCTCCTGACAATCACAGACTGCTCCACCCGCTGGCCCGAGGCAACCCCCATGGAGGAGGCATCAACAGCGTCATGCACAGAGGCCCTCCTCTCCAGTTGGATCAGCCGTTTTGGAGTGCCAGACAGCATCACTACAGACAGGGGTCCAGCCTTACTGCCAGAGCTCTGGGTCTCCTTGGCACGCCTGATGGGTACAGCACAACGGCTTACAACCCTGCAGCGAACGGCATGGTCGAGAGGGCGCACCGCTCTCTTAAGGCAGCTCTCATGGCACATTGCACTGCTGGGTCTCCACACTGCACCGAAGGCAAATGGCGATGCCTCCCCTGCTGAGAAAGTCAGTGGGGAGACATTGGCTGTTCCTGGAGAATTCTTCCCGCCGTTGGCTGACAGCGCTGACAGCCCCCTCCTGAGGTTGAGGGAACTCGCGCAGAAGTTCACGCCCTGCCATAAGACCTTCACTGACAGAACCACCACCTACAGCCCACCCGCTTTAGACTCCTGTGCCTACATCTTCATCAGGGTGGATGCCCGTCGACCGCCTTTAACCAGGCTCTACAGGGGACCCCACCGAGTCATCAGGCAGGCCGCCAAGGCATACCTCCTTGACATCCATGAGCATGAAGACTGGATCACCATCGACAGACTGAAGCCGGCATTCCTGTTGGACAGCGAAGTACGCGAAGAGGCAGGCAGGCACCCCAGAGTTCCCCCTCAGTACCTCCATGCAGACACACCCACCCCACAACCAAAGCGGGGTCTGGGGCGGCCCAGGGGACACATCAAGCCAACCCCAGATGTCGGTTCCACCCCATGCCCACAGTTCTCCAGGAGTAGGGGCCCCCTCCAACTGCCTCAGCGATTGCGTGATTAATGTTGTTTCATCCAATAATTGCTCCTCTAATTATTGTCTTGCGGGGGAGTATTTGTAAGGGCGTCAAATCGCCTCTCCATTCTTGCTTTTTGCTACTCATATGTACATTAATCACATCATTTATGTTACTTGTTAAGTATTTCAGATTCTTTATGTATCTCATTGTATGCATCATCGTACCACGATGGCCTCTCCGCCGATATATATCTGCCTTTTACATGTTTTGTAATGCATTATATATGTTTTCTTATGCCTGTTAACAAACACAATTTCTGTATGGATGCAGCAGGGGGCGTCAGGTCGCCTGCTACCTTTCCGTCCGCTTTCCACATTATAAACACCTGTCAAGAATAATAAAGGATCAGTCTTTCACTTCTGACATTTCTTGAACCTCGCAGTACATTGTATATGTATGTGTAGTCAAGGGCACATTTATATAACCAGTAGTGATCTACCATTGATTGATTTGAAGAGGTGTGGCCAACTTTTATATAATATATTTGCTAATGCAGTATATATATTTTTTGGAGCAGGCAGTTTGTACACTCTTTAGTATTTAAGAACTTGTACATCAGGTGTTGGCAAATTATAGGCTAAGATGTCAGACCTGGAAGAATTAAAGAGGAAACGGGAGCATTTTATGTCTGTGATAACTAACTGGTCAAAAAAAGGTCTAAGGTAGGTGGGGTACAAGTTGGAACAGTCTCTTTGACAAATATCAGACGGAAATAAGACAACTAGGAAGTCGATCTTACCTACAGCCGCAATAATCCTAAAGGGTAAAAGAGGTCGCATTGTGCGAAAGAGAGGGTTGTTGGATACCTGTGCAGAGACATCATTTATAAAGAAATCTGCTCTTGAGGGACTCCACTATAGAAGCAAGGGAGTTGAAAATATATCACTGAGAGGTTACTTAACTTCTACACCAATTAAGGAATATGAAATGGTGAATATCGCTGTACCTCACCGGGGTAGATTAATAAATATGGATTATATAGTGGTAGACGAGCTACCAGAATATACAAAGAAATTCAACGTTGATAACTTAAGGTCGTACAGAACGAAAATCAGCTTGGCTGATAAAGATTTTTATCTACCCATGGAGAAACAATCGCCTATAGGATTGTTAATAGGGATTGGCGATGTGTACAACATTTTACATCCAGGGTTTAGGAAATTTGAAAATTTAGCATTGATACCAACCATATTTGGTTACCTGATAACCGGAACATGTAGTTCTCCTCCCACCAAGGAGACTCATGTTTCCATTTTAAAACTGGCAGTGGAAACTGACAACATAATTACGGCTGAAGGTGCTACTTATTTAAAGGATCCAAGGTCAGATCTTGAAACTTTTTGGAGTTTAGATAATTTAGGTACTGACTGCAGTGAAATAACAAAACAGGATCGGAAAGTATTGGAGACAAACTTATTCTGAAATTGACAAACAGTATGTTGTGGCATTGACTTGGAAAGGCAATAAAAGGAGATTATCTTCCAACTTTGGGTTGGCTTTGAATAGATTGTTGTAATGTGTCAAGTTTCAGAAGGACACTCAGTATCTAGAACACTAACAGAAAATCCTGAAGAATCAGGAGGATAAAAGATTCACAGGGAGAATGGAATATTTTAAAACAGAGGAAGACTCTCATTTCTTGGCACATCATGGTGTTAAAAAGGACAGTACAACAACCCCTATTAGGATAGTATTTGACCGTTCAGTCAGACAGGGGAAAAGTGGGTTAAGCCTGAATGATTGTTTGTGGATGGGACTACATATAACAGCTGACCTACTCAAAGTTCTACTGCAGTTTTAGGGCAAAGATACCTACAGAATTTGTGGAAGCAACAACTGGAGTGGGAAGAACAACTCCCAGACCCAGTGTAGAAATGGTGGGTTGAGTTATCCAAAGACTTGGAAAAATGTCTTGATATTTCCTTTCCTAGGAATACTAGCCTGGGAAAGGGGGACTCCTTACACATATTCTGCGATGCCAGTGAGTTAGCATATGGTTGTGTAGCCTTTAGAGTTAAGAACAAAAACTCTTATTTAATGGTGGCAAAGGCAAGAGTAGCACCCATTAAAGAATTAACTGTTCCAAAACTTGAGTTGATGGCATTGTTGCTAGCAGCAAGAATGGACAAATTTATTAAAGAATCCTTTGAGAAGGATGAGTTTGTAGAACTGTTTGTTTGGTTGGACAGTAAAGTTGCCCTAAGTTCGCTAGTATCAAAAAGTGTTCTCCCTGTATTTGTGAAAAATAGAGTACAGTAAATAAACTCTCTAACTCCAGAGGCGGTCTTGTCCTATGTGCCTACAGATGACAATCCCACTGACTGGTTGACACATGGGAAATGATCATGGATAGTTCTTTCTGGTTGGAGGGACCCCCTTGGTTAAAAAGTTCCTCTTGGCCAATAGATAGGTCATGGCTTGGTGGATCACTTGTGCAGGGTAGGGAGGAGAACATTTTGGTCAATACTGTAGGGGACAACCTGAATGGTAATACTGACTTGCTGCACTGGGAGAGATTCAGCAAGGTTAAAAAGGTCTGTAGGACCACAGCGTGGATCCTACGATTTTTTAATAATTGTAGGAGTTCAACCAATATGAAGAGGCATGGTGAACTGGCCTTAGAAGAACTCCAAGAGGCAAAGAATAAGACTATTGCCATCATACAAAGGGAATTTTTCCAAGGGAATACGAGAGTTTGATGAAGGGGGTAAGAAAACCAAAACTAGCTCTCGTACACCAGTTGAATCTTTACCTGGACAATGGGGTAATAAGGTGTAAGGGTAGACTAGAACACGCACAGTTACCTGAAGCTGCTAAGTTTCCTATACCATTGCCGAAGAGTTACTATGTTACTCAGGTAATTATTAAAGAACATCATGATGCTAATGCTCATATGGTTGTAAATACAACTGTGGCGAGTGTCAGACAGGAGTTCTGGATCCCACAGATAAGGTAACTAACTAAGAGCATATTACACCACTGTGTTATTTGAAAATGCAGATACCCCTGAATCAGAAGATTGTATAGGTTCAACTCTTCGCACTCCCACGGTAGAGCTAGAGTGAGGACCTAACTCACTGGTTGAGCATGCTTAGTCCAGAGTCCTCAAGCACACAGAGCGAACAGATTGCACTTGCTCTTCCCCAGAAAACTCCTTAGAGGTACAAGGAGTCATCATGTGCACTAGGCCTGCAGACCAAGCATACCCTGGGTAAGTGAGCCATTGAGAGGATGAGGAGGGAGCAATCCTCTCGTCTGAGTAAGGAAGAGTAAAGTGTGTGAGAAGTCCACTTGGGCTTCTGATGAAAGACTTAAACTTCCTTTTCTTTTTCTCTGGCCTACATAGCAGATGAGAGTCCAGTGGTGAGGAGGAGGAGGAGGACAAGTATGAAGATGACAGTAAAAAGGAAAAGGAGAAACAATGACTTATGTTTCCTCCCTCTCTTCTCACAAGCCAAACTTACCTTCTATACTGGTGGGTTGGTATAGGTTAGAAACAGAGATGATGACGAATCTAGTGGAAAACCAGGCACCAGAAGGATCCCCTTACTTTACAGCAGACACAGACATGAGAACTGCAGGCACAGTACTTGGTTTAATCTGTCTCTTTCAAGTGGTCAATAGACAACAACTTTTTGCTCTAGGAACACCATCATCATCAATATCAGAGAACAAAGAGACTGATGAAGTAACACTAACCCCAGAGTACCTTTATCTCCTGAGGAAAGGGCATGAACAAGCCTTTCTGGGGCAGGAAAGCAATCCTTCCTAAGTGAGAAAACTAGCATATGAAGTGGTAAAGAAATGGAAGCTGGCAGCAAGAAAGATCTAGAAAAATCATGTGTCCTCAGTTCACTATAGTCCCCATCAGCCCTGGAGAACTCCTTTTGTCCTTCTTCCTTTGTTTCCCAAACTTTTCCCCACTGAGGAGAACACCAGTCAGTCAGCACATTCCTCAAAATGGGAATAACACACTCTTCCAATACAAAAAGAATAATGCTTATGTGAGTCTACTGAGGTGAGAAACATGTAGAGACCATATGGGTGTCCCCATTTCTCCACACTTTTGCTGCTTGTGTTTCATTTCAATTGAGAAAACGAGGCAACAAGGGCACTATAGATGACAATAAAACAGAAAATACAGAATTCCAAAGGTGAAAATAAGAGGGCTACTCGTCCAATTCCAACAGTTGCACTTGGAAAAGAAGAGTGATGTGTCCAACCTCAATGCCAGCCAAATGAAAAGTAACCAGATACCACGGATGGAGTGGGAATATTTCCAACTCGCTCCCCATCACCATGGCATACCTTTGTTGCCAAGCTCAATCGCCAGTTCATGCATGCATGTGGAAGGCCCTCCACACAGGAACAGTGGCTTCTAACACCTTCAGGTTGGCAGACTTGACAGGGCAAGGACTATTTGAGGGAAATCTTTCCTATCTTCTTACCACTGTTTAATTAAGTTTTAATTCTAAATTCTCTCAAACTGAGAGATAATCAAAAGGAAACTCTATGAACACTACAAATTTGATGTAAGTTCAATGTCATCTCCCTTTCAAAGAATATTCATCAAAACCTTAATGCCAAGGTGCATGTTAAAGAGGTATTTATCATCCAATAATAAAAATATTGCTACTATATCCCAATACAACTGATACTGATGTAAACTGTATGGCTCTACCAATCAGGAGAATATGCTAAACACTCAACTGGGCTATGATGTAATGCCCCATCATTCAATAAAAAAAATCAAACTGGTAGTTAATTGTGAGGCAGTAAAGCAAAATACACAAGTACTGTAAAATAATAAGTTTGTTCAAGTATGAACACAAACTGGTGATTGTTTCTTTGTTTCATTCTCATTCTATTGCTTTTACTTGGCACAAAGTTTTGATTTTCATTCTCATTCTATTGCTTTTAAATAGCGCAAAGTTGTGAAGACTGACTGTAACATTGAGCATCACAAGGCATGAAAACTTGCAAAGTTTTCTGTATAAATATCTATGAAATAAACAAACTTTTTCAAAATTAAGTAACAGTGTTTGGAGACTCCTCCTATTTTTTGTCAAGAAAACTTTTCTATTCCATACTTTTAAATTCCTGTTAAGAGAATGGGGGAAATAGTATATGTACAGAACAATGCTAAATATTATCTCATGGTACAATAGGCTTTAATTAAAACACTTACCTATATTTCCTCCTCTTTCATGAAGTGCATGTTGTTTCAAAGCATTTTTCAGAGACCCACTCAAAAGGCATGCCAAATACTGAGGCATTGAAGCCAGTTGAGAAGAATTAGGAGGATTACTACTGCTTCCAACAGTTCCTCTTTTGTACTGTTGCTCTCTCCGACCTTCTACTCTTCGTGGATTTTCAGGCAAGAGTGTCAACTCCTCAATGAATCTGGGAACATAAGTGGTAATTGTGAAATAGTCATAGTATGACAACACTGTAATGTTTCTATCAGTTACATAACAATGTTTCTTATTAGTGGAAACTTTCATAAAAATGTTATTAGCTATACCATTTTGTAGGATAATCAAACTAAGACAAGTCTTTGCTGGTTTGAAGAGGTGTTTCATACTAAACAACCTGAATATAAAGTTCTGCAAAATTTTTTTCATTCTGAAACTATTGTTTGAGCAAAACAGATACCAGTGTAACACACTGAACCATTAAAGAATGGTTTGCATGTACTTTGTCTCTTTCCTGGAATGATGAGTACCTTTCCATATACAGTATCCTAATATCACTGAGAACTTGTTCTGGTTGCTCACTGCGTGTGTGTGTGTGTGTGTATGGTAATTTTAATATTATCGCTGCTGTTGCAACAACACTTTATGATAATTAATCAATGCGTTGGTTGCAGTTTCAGTTATTAAATGCATAAAAATTTATTTTTTACAGTGTGACTTTGAATTAATTGACTCTGAATTTGTCAGTAAAATGTAAAGATCAGAATTGGTAAAATAAGTATAGACTGACAAATCTTCAATATAATTTTTCAGTAAAATCAGTGCTGTCAAGTTGAACAAGTTCTTAATTAACGTTGTAGTTACCTGGTAAGAAGATCCCTTGCAGTCATTAGAGGATCCAGTTTAACTGGGCACTGGATTTTGTTGAACTGAGGTGCAGAAACCCTTAATACACCATCTTGGTAATCTACTTCATTTTCTATTGGCCGTTGTATCGTTTCTTTGCTCTTACGTGTCAATAATCTTCTCATCTGCGTAGTAGACAAAATTTTTTTATATATGATGCAGTTTATGTTTTTAGGTAATACTATATAGTATTTGCTCATAATTAGATATTTGTGATGTAAAAAAAACTGAAAATAATTAAAAGTATTTGTAAACCCTCTGCAATGTTCAAACAGCTCAGTGTAGATATTAAATTCAGTAAAGAAGCTTGTCAATAATATTTGCAGGCAACTTATAGTTTAATTAAGAAATTTAAACAGGCATGTCTGCAAGAGATTGATCTGTGTGTTCTGTAAACAGTATTACTTACAGGTGTATAATTTTGATGTTTCAGAGCCTCTGCTTGATAGAGACGGCGGATCTGAGATATCAAACGATGGGGAACAGTCCACAATATGTCACGATATTTTATTAGTGCCTGTGTCAGCTTGGTTGTGACATTGGCATAAGTCATCTAGAGGAAGACATTCAATACAAAGTTAGATATGCATTCATAATCTTACTTGCTTTAAATATTTAAGGCTGGTTTTCATTTCACTGTAACAGAGATCACTGTATAAAAATTCATACAGAAAAATCAAATGTATATATTACTATAATAAAAATGTAATTTTTATAGATTTTCATATTAAAGGTCACAGAAATCAAATTTAGAACTTTCCTTGCCTTTCCCTTACAAAGAATTACTTGAAGTGTTTAGTTTTGTGATAAGTCAGGTAATGTAAATGTTTTGAAATTAAATCATTCAGATATTCTATAGAACACCATTCTTTTTCAAGAACAGTTTGACCATTAGAAGCCAAAGCAAAATTTACCTTTGAAAATTCAAATAGTTTTGAATATGAATTGTAGAAATACTTTTGAATAAAGGAGAATTAAAAACCATTTTACCTCATGATTCAGCTGTTGTTCCTTATCTTCAGATCTAAGTTGAAGCTTAGAGCGAGGATTACTAGGTAGGAAAAGATTGGGAGCCATGATCATTGCCACATTATAAAGCGTCATTTTGTTTTCTTCTTCATATGATACAATCCGAGCACATAACTCTAAGACAGCATGAAGAGTATCTCGGTTTGGAATAGGAAGAAGAAGAATGAGCATTGTCAGGGCCAAAACTCTTTCACCTATGTTATCAATTCCTGTAAATATGAGAAAATTGTGATAAATTTCAACTTCTTTAAAAAAAATAAACTTACAAAATACACTAGGTATTAAAGCAGAACTCAGAGCTTTACAGTAAGTTTTTGGGAAAGAAATATCAAGTTTTTTGAAGAAAATTTTTGGGAAAGAAATATCAAGTTTTTTGAAGAAAAGAGTAAGATAACTGTTTTGATAGCAGCAGTTTGGACATGTAAAATTGATATTGTAATTCATAATTTTTCAGCCTCAGTTCCAGGTTTATCAATACTGTAGTTACGTTACTTTTCCATAACAACTGCAAATATTTTAATTCTTCACTTCTTCATTTAGCTGGTTTTATTGCTGTCCTAGCAATAACTGTTTGTAGTTTTTATATATTATAAAAGGTCAAAAACTAGGAAAACTAAAGGTACTGTAATGTGTTACAATATTCTCAAAAGAAGTTTTTTCTATAGAAACCCTTTACTCATAGTTAAGCTCAAATTTGTTTTCAGGAAATTTCCTAAAAACTTTGTTTCCATTCAATTATGTACTGGTGGCCAGCACTGCACATGACCTCACAGATCCACAGGTGCCAGCACAAAGGAGCCTCATGTTTTGTGTACTGTAATCAGATCAGCAGCTGTGAGGACGGATGCAAGATATTTAGGGCAAAAGCCCAGGCACTGGGACCAAGAAGGCCATTCAGCGCCGTAATGAAGAGAAAATAAATTTTTTAAGGTAAACGAATTTATGAATTAATGAAGGAAATGATCAATAAATAAAATGAGGTTGTGACCAATAAATAAAGATATGAAGTTCAATGAATAATATGATATACTGTATAAATAATAAAAAATTTAATGTCATTAAAATTTTGTGATGTAATAAATATATTGGGAAGAAAATTAAATATCGCTAAAAATTTTTATACACTTTAAAAAAGAGATGATAGCAGAAATATCTGCTTCATCTCCCAAAATATCAGAGAGGGATTTACCCTGGAAATATCTTTCTCTTTGGTTAAAATATCTGGGCCAGACCACCAGAATGTGCTCCACTGTTAGTGTCTCGTCACAGTAAGCACACACTGGAGGGCTGCTTCCTTCTAAAATAAACTGATGGGTTAAACGAGTGTGCCCAAGCAGCTGTGAGGGATCAGTGCAGTTGATGTGTAACTACTGGGTCATAATTTGCACAAGGCTTCTATATGCAGGTTTTAATAGTTTTATCCTCACTTCACAAATTAACTCATTTCATAATCCTGAGCTTAGCTCACAAATAGGAGTTTGACATTCAGAGTGAACTCACTTTAATAGACACTTTGGGATCTAGCTTGTCTGCTAGGTGTCAAAATCCATTAATTGGCAAAGGCCTACCCGGGTGTCCTAGGAATTTATCCTTCAGAGCACCAGACTTAATATTACCTACCATTTGCATTCACTTCAAGATATCATCTGGTATTCAACATTACTTAGATCATAGCCTAAAAGATAATGCCTCAAATCACTCAACCTTGGCCTTTCAAACACCAACTCACATTCCCATCCTAACCTAAACCAAATTTGAGAACTTTACCCATTATTTGAGCAATAAAGGAATGGTAAGCTAGAAGTTAACTTTTCACTTTGAGTCCACACTACTTAATGATCTGAGGAAGAGGAAGCTAAAATCATCTGTCAATACTGGCAGGATGGAGGTAGCAATGCAGACTCCACTGGAAAATTTTGCACTTCGGAGTTTTAGCTGCAAAACCATCAAATGTGAAGACTACATATCCAGGATTCTGTGGAATCAGTGAAGATGAGAGTGGCATACGCATTTTTTCCCATGGATGTCTCCTTTGATGACTTACTATCAGAGATTATATGTTGATAAACCAGTTTTAGCTTTGCCAAGGAACTGCAACTAGTCATTGGTAAAAACCATTAGGGGTCTGAATTTATCCAATACCAACCAGACTTTGTTGAAAGGTAGAAAGGCTTAGTCTTCCAGTACTCCAATACGGGCAAGAAAAAGGCTATTTTCCAGTCTGCATTCAAGAAAGTGGAGATGTAGGTAGAAGTAGGCTGTGATTTTGTCAAGAAAACCAAAAAAAAAATGTTCCACAGCCTCCAAGTACTTAGAGAGATATGAATGTAGTTGACATTTTAAGAAACAGCCTTGTTTCTTCTGTTGAGACTGACTTACTATGCTGCATCCTCCTGAAACAGATCCTAGGAGGGTTCCAGTGTTTTATTCTTTGTCCTGATGAAATTGTTGACTGCTAGGTGGCAAGGCACCCAACTCGTGTTTGTTCACGCTCCCACCAGAAGCTACTGCAATTAAACCATTGTCATAATCTTCCTGCTTGTAGGTGAGGGAAGTTCATTGTCAGATGAAATTCGATAGACTGATTGTACCTGTTTGGCCAAGTCTTAGTCTC
Organism: Macrobrachium rosenbergii; assembly: GCF_040412425.1. Classification (NCBI taxonomy): domain Eukaryota; kingdom Metazoa; phylum Arthropoda; class Malacostraca; order Decapoda; family Palaemonidae; genus Macrobrachium; species Macrobrachium rosenbergii. The sequence goes on along the minus strand of NC_089799.1, from coordinate 31,331,589 downwards.
CTGAGAATCAATCCAAGTTGATTTAATGAGCCAACTCTTCCATGGAGATGAAATGACTTATTAGAGATTGCATCATCTTGGAAGAGAGTGTATCTGTAGAAACTTCTGTATTAGAGAAAAGTCTGGCTTATACCCTCTGGACAACAGTGTGATTCAATGTTTCCATCCTTATGCCATTAACAGCCCTTGTAATCTGATTAGACTGATCTCTCACTAGCCTGGAGACAATCACTGGCAGTTGGAAAGCCCATGACAGTACTGATGAAATTTGTTGAAAATGATGACATCATAAGCTGGTTGACCAAGAACGAGAAACTTTATCCATTCTTGTGCCCAGAATGCTACAGGTTTGAAAGTGGGCAAAAGCTGTGGGATACTGAACAGACCAAAATAGAGTATTCCAAGTTGGGAAACTTTGCCTATCCAGATAAGCACAGAAATATCTGGAAGAGTATGTAGTGTATGTCTGAATCCTGGTTGTAAACTGTGAAGAAATGTTCTCGTCTCCTGTCTCCACAATTTCCTGAAGAATTGTCATTAGTTTGTTGTTTTTCTGGTCCAAAAGAATGATTATTGTCTCCTGGAGGTGTTGGTAAGAGCTGGAAAATATTCTGTATAGGGTATCCAAGGTTTCTGCTGATTTCTGGAGCAGGGAATGAATTCTGGTAAATAGTACTGGTCCATAATACAGGCTGGTTTGAAATCTAGAGGTTTGAGGAGACAATACTAAAGCATCTTCAGTGCTGCTTATCTTTCAAATTCTAATGTTAGTCTTCCTGTAAAGTCATATGACAAAACAGGATTGAGATTCATAGGGAAGCTGCCAAAATCTTGGCCTAGAAGAGAAATAGGCTTGTTAACAATAAGATTGCTAGTCATGCGCAAGCCATCTCCTGCCGTTTGCTAAATCAGAGGAAAAGGGTTAAGATGTGCAACATCTTGTCTCAAACCCTAGTATTCAAGGGTGTCATGCTCAAGTGAACAAGCAGCAACAGGAAATTTTTCAGTATCAAGAATGGAGGCATAAGCTTTATTGGAATCTTCACTGCCTTGCATTCCTGCTATCAGTAAACTTTCATGTGGTAGTGTTGGCCAACAAAGGTGAAAGTGACACGAGGTTTGTTTTGCTTGCCATTTGGCTTAAGCTACGCCTCCTGGTCTAAAATGCCATCATGATTAAAGGTCTCTATGAGATGGCACTACCTAGGTCCTTTCATATCTCAGTCATAACAAATTGATCATAATTTTTTTGTCTGCAAATTGTTCATGTCAGGGCTGTTTGTCCGAAGAAACCCAGGCTTCTCCAACTCAAGGCAAGGAGAGCATGCCTTTTGATCTACCTAAATGAATCAAACCTTTTCCGGGTGCTGTGAGGGGACAAACTTCATCCAAGGAGGAGGAAGGTGGAGGATGACTGTCAAGGCTTTGGCCTGAAGAAGGGTGATGTGCTTAAAACAAAGTTCCTTTTGTTTGATATGGAATTTGTCTCATACAAAGTAGAAGAGAGCATGAAGCTACTATGTCCTTCAAAACAATCATGTAAAGAAAATTGGGCAGTTCTTCAAATCTGGTTCAACACTGAACTTCCAGATATAGCTGCATTTTAGGCAGAAGAGTCAGCTCTGCACATAAAATGCAAGATTAGGAAATGCCATCTTGCCCCAACAGCGACTGCACCACTGGAACAATTTTCTGTTAAAACTCTAACACAGATAAATATTATGGTAAATGGCCCTCTAGGCAAACCAACTTAGCGCGTTACAGCATCTTTGAAATAAGTGTAACAAGGATACATAAATGCAAAGTATACAAAACATACTAATTATACAATATCTCATAACAAGAAACTGGTTCTTCTAAATATTGTAATCATTTAGTGATAGCAATTAAATAAAAGAACTGAAGGAATGATGGGATTGCTGGATATAATGAAATAGCAATAGTCCAAAGGCAAGAAGATTAATGTCTTTTTGCCTGCCTAGAACCTGATAACCTTTAAGATGAATGCACAATACTGTCAAAAAAATTTTCTATTTGAATCAAGAATGAGGTGTTGAGGAAAATTGATAATAATCAATGTCAGCTAATTTATAAATAACAGGTTGTTGAACAAATTTTTCCAAGATATTAGTTTATTCCTAACAGTCAACAGCAATATACCATTTGAAGAGAAAACTCTATGCACACTTTAGGCCCTAAATTGAAAACAGAATACATTTAACAATAGACAATACTTACTATGAGTTTTGTAAAATGCAGGCATATAAGTATGAGTGAGTAAAGGTTGAGGAAGCTCTCGAAGGAAGCTTTTGACTAGGGTAGCAACATCATTTGGTGCTGCACTCCTCAATGCTGACTCAGCCAAAGGAGGGGATGTGTAGAAATGAGAATCGAGGGTACGCCTCAGCTGCTCTGTTTGGGATCTAAAGACGAGATTGAATGTCTTATAAATATTGTAGACATATACACATTGTAAAAGCATTAAGCCTACAGTTCAGATTTTCTACAGATTTACCATTACCACTAAGATTTAACCCAATGCCAATACAATACCTGTACAGTACTGAGTTTTTATGTATGGAACTTCAGTATTAAGTTTAGTTTTCCGTATTTTAAATAACAAAACAAGAGCTCGTAAATTTTCAACAGTTTTAAAATAAACAGGAAGTATTGCAAATAGAAAAAAGGAAAATTGCCATAGTTTTACTTCCCATCAATCACTCAATCAAGCCCTAGATATAGGTTAAGTTAGGATCTGCAAGGTCAGTTTTAGTATTTTGTATTATAATGGTGAATTTGTAATTTTAATGATTTATGTAGGTATTCAAAATATTTTGAACAATATGAAGTTTTGACACATTATTTTGAGAAACCCTCCAAAGAGTGTGTTACAAATGTTAATCGCAAAGATTTTATGGAGAGCTATCTCAACTTTTGTTGGGCATAGATGGTACACAAAATTCTGAAGTTGTTACGACTGCATTTCATTATTATCCACAGTACTGGACGCCATTATAGCAAAATAAATCATATGCATTTTACAGTTCTAAATTACTTTTCTCTCTTGGTCAAAAAATCTTTTTCCTTCTCATCATAAACATCTAAAGTCCTGGAATGATCTAAGGATCCTTTTCCACATAAAACCAGATTTGCTGCTTTCTTGATTCTATGCAATGTTATAGCATAAACTAGGCAATAGATGTAAAATTTTTAGTGTATAAAAAATTATTGTATAGTTGCATTAACTGTTGACTGCTGAAAATTGACACCAACATTACAACAGGATTGCAAAACTCTTTTTACTTTGGTTATAATACAGCACTAATGCATTATTTTTTTAATATCCTTTCATTCAATCTATTTTTTGTTCATCCAGAAAGAAATTTTGTAATACTGTTTTATCATGCCATGCAAGTCATATTGGAAGCTCAAGTTTTATGTTATTGTTGTAGCAGAAATCACTATATTAAAATTTGTTTGTGAACATTTATGAAATAAAAATGTTACACTATATGATATGAAGGCAGTGCATTTCTTATAGTATTTATCAGATATAATTTTCATATATGCCCATTAAACGCTTTTTCCAAACATTGACTTTTTATTTATTTAGTCCTAGCAAAGTATAATTGCATCCAAAAGAAAGAAATGACGAATCATGGAATTAGGCTACAAAGCCTAGCACTGGGACACTTTCAAACATTCAGTGCTTAAGGCAGTGAAAAGAGAGGTTGAAGTGGCTGGACAGCAAGATAGAGATGCAGAAAATATATGTGATGACAAACAAGGATCTAAAGGTAAAACAGGGAGAAAACCCCACAGTTGCCCAAAGTACAATTCAGGTTGTTCAGCAAGATGGAAAAATACTGTAGAAGGATAAAAAGTGGGTGGAGCTAGAGGCCTAAGGAATAATGTAAATACCTCAGTAATGCTTACAGTGCACCATATGAGGTGCTAATGAGAGGAGGACGGATTTAATGTCAGTCATTTAATCTTTAATGGCTATAGTGTTTGATTTTTTTTTCTTTCGAAAGTTGAGATATTTTACTCAGTTGTCTGATTATGCAACTCTATCATCAAGTATACATACAGTTATTTGTAGTTCTATTAGTGTTATTTTTATTACATATTTATTTACAATACACACATTCATCTGCCACTGAACATTTCACTCTTGTCATCCTCTGAAAAACCTTGGATGTTATGTCTATTCTGTGTTATTTAACAAAGGTATATTTTCATAAATATAATGAATTACATTACTATAAGTTTTGTCCTATTGACAAGAATATGAAGTCATTTATACAGTAAAATCTGAAAGTTTATACGACTTGTTAAAAGAGTAAATATGCTAGATTCCACATTTCATATTTTTCTTCAATTTCACTGTAACAAATGTACTTTATATATATATATATATATATATATATATATATATATATATATATATATATATATATATATATATATATATATAATTATATAAATAATGTTTCATCATATGCTACAAGACATCAAAAGAATTTTTAAATCAAGACTATTCGAAATTTAACAAGCCTGAGAACCCGATGACACTCAAAGCAACTAAAATAAAATAAATGTACAATACTATACAATACATAATCAACAACAAAATTCTTAAAACTAAGGGATTGGTACAGGCTACCTTATAGTAGTATTACATGTTCTTTTAAACTTACAGTTTACATTATCTCAAGCCATAAAGAGACTGGGATAACATCAGTTAGAGCAAAAGTCTCATTATAGACATGTTTATATCAGGTGATTTACATTGCACAATAGGGTTTAAGAATACTTTTTTTTAAACAAGTGACTTGCATATGAACTAACCTGTGACCCGGAACTCGCATAATTCCTTCTTGTTGCATCCCTTGGCGCTCAAGTTGCATACCCAACTGCAAATAAAAGACATTTTTAGCACTCGTCAATGGTCGTCTGTTAATAAAACAATAATGAGTTTACAACGGAAGTATTTATCAATTTAAATTTAAAATATACCAGCAGCCGTAAAAATCAAAGTCCCTTGCTGTGCAATAGAAATGTACACTGTCATGTCAGTTTTAATACATTAAAAATGGTTAAATTTTTTTGAATTCGTATATCACAAGTACTTGGGGTGTAAAATATAAAAGTGACGTCGCGTCAAGAAACCCTTACCTTATAGAACACCACAGGAACACTTGTTTCTAGAGGAGAATCACTTAAATATGTTCTGTCTCGATCTAACAAACTTTCCAGCGGAACACCGAAGACACTGGTATCTATAAATAGTGAATGAAGAATTAAGAATTGGTATTTGGTGTTGTACTGTGAGGTACTGTATTTTTTTTTTTTTTTCAGATATGGTAAGTGGCATCTCAACTTAACTAACAGTTCGAGGGTCTGACGTCCCGGGAATCAACGAAATCTGTAACAATTATTCAAAGACCCGGTAGCATAGGCTACACGGCACCCGAGAACCGTGATGGTATGAATGTCTGTCTCCATTTTTCTTCTACCTTGTCATGCAGCATTATTTCATTCCAAATTTTGATTAGGGTCGTCGTGAAAAAATTGGATCCATTTTTTCTCGACAATCCTTCACAACGTTCAGGATAAGTGAGGGGGAGTAATAAGCAGGCGCCTGAGTTCGTGGTTCATATGTCTGATTATTATTTGTGTCCGGCGAATTGCCTGTGTTGTGTGTGTCAGGAATGACGGAGAAGCTCCTTTTTATACAATTCGAGTACCTCCTTTAGTAAAATAACCTATGTGTAAATTCTGAAAGGGAACCGAGGTGACTATACGAAGCATGCACTGCAGAGAAGCGATGTGCGTCTTTCACGAGGGTATCGCTCTCAGGCGAGGTACGCACCTTCCCGTCGTCACCTCCTCTGCCAAATTGTTCGTTTTAAAGTCAAGAGCCGGTTCCTTTAGTATGCTAAATGAATCTCTTCACATTTTTGGTATCCGGGGCCTGATTTAGATAATATTCATTTAAAGTGTAGCCTGATTGTACGGAAATAAGTTTTGTGCAAAATTGTAGCTTTTAGAGGCATGTTTTTTGGAGTTTCGGGGGTTTTGTATAGCTTTCAGAATTCTCTTGTATCCGACCGCGTGGTCCTTGTGTGTTAATGTATGTTAAATTTAATTGGTCTATTTTTTAAAATAAAATTGTAAAACCCTGCTTGATCCTGCTGGACCTTCGCTTCCATGTTTACTGGTAGAGCCCTTCAGGCCTGATCATCCCAGTTCCGTGCCATCAGGGACTTAGAACCTTCCCAGTCGTGTGGGAAAATCCGTGACAAGGGTATTGTTAGCTCTTAAATTCAGTACTGGATGTAACAATACAACAGTAATAAAAAAATTACAAAAAAGTTTATATAACCTGCACTTACTACTGTGAGTGTGTATGAATATTATTAGTCTGGTGATTTTAAACCGAGCAAGTGGCTACCGTTTTGCACTGATTTTGGTATAACCTCGTTAGAAATCTGATAAACCTTTCATCCAAATCTTCATGAGCGTGTGTGTCTGTTCAAGGCTATATATTACATCAGTATGGATATTCGGTATGGTATACGAAAGTTTACTAAATCCGTCGACATCCGAAGACATCTGGAGATTAAGTTAACCTTATGCTTCCTGACGCAGCCTATTAATCCATGTCATCCATTGGTCGAAACTTTTGGTAAATACCTGATGCAATATTTCCCAATACACACAATTAAATTTCCCATTTTAGTGAATGTTTTAACTATCAAAACTTAGTCAAATAATGGTTCAAAACCAAGAGAAAACGTGGGAGTAACCAATGACAGAATCGTACGATTGCTACTCGCTCTGTATAAAATCAGCAGACATATGCACATGCGCGCCTCACATGCAGTACATATGGAGTTTCATTTTTTTTTTATAATTACTACATGCCTGCACGCATTGTGGAATTCGTTACAGCTTGCAAAAACCTGGCAATAGCTTGAATACAGATCATTCATGCACGGGAGAAAATGTAGCACAGCAAAACACACCCGCAAAATAGTTCAGCAAAAACATACCCACTATGCAACAAATTGCACGAGACATAAAAGAAACCCATTTTGATATGAAGTGCAAGCTCATTATAAGACCGATAAACGCATTCTAAATGTTCCAATGAGTGGGAGAAAAGTATTGAAGTAAGGGAACACGAAGCCACCTTTTAAGGTTAGACAGGCAAATATTAGTCACGTTCATTTCAGCATGTACGGTGTCTATCGCGCTTACCAGATTATTCCGTTAAGTGCCAAATAAGATTATTTTTCCTTACTGGTTCACACCCGATGAGTAATGAAGTCTGATAGGATGAAGTCATTGAGTTGAGATGCCAGTGTATTTGTTTTTTCAAGTTCTTTTAAAGCTTCAATAACTATGATTATGTAAAATACCAGCAGACAGTGAAAAACACTAAAACTTACCCTCTTTATTGGGCTTTCTCTTTTTCAATTTTCTCCATCTGTGGTGGATATGGTGCTCTGTAAAAAGTATATCGAGTTCTAGCAATGCTAGTGAGACAAGCTTGCTAAGATCAGACTCGTCAAGCCAATCCATGCGAGTCTGTCCACAACGGCTTGTTTCCAACAATAGTTCCTGAAATAAGTAAATTAACGCATCAGTTATCATTTCATTTATACAAACTTCAACATGGTCACTATTATATTTTATACTACTTCTGTAAATTTCTATAATAATTTTTATGATATAGTTTTGCATTCATTCAACATCAGAATGATGTTAATTTTATTATCCATACTAGAAACATATTTGACAAAAGTCTTATTACAGCAAAGAATTACCTACATTCCAGTAAGTAATGAACAAACAATACCAAATAGCACTTACAGGAAATTCATCATCAGCATTCAGGTATCTGACTTTGAAACCCAGATCTGTAGAACTACCGGTTCTCCTATTTTCAATATTTTCTTGATTTTCTCGTATTTTTCCTCGATCCCGAATATCTCTTGAATGACTGACTGAATGTGTCTTACGGATTTCTACAGAAGGTCTGCGTGATTCCTGCAGAGAAACGGATCAGTTACCTCTTGTGAAAGGCAAAATTGAAAATGGCTTCAAAGACTGCCACCTTCAAATATATTTATGCAGTACAGTATTACCAAATAAAAATAATGTTCATAAACTGCACTGGAAAGTGGACAACCATATACAGTGCATATCGAGCAAAGAAGAATATCCCCCTATCCTAAACGGTGCAAGATCCCTTCAGGAGGGTTAACCTAACTTAAACATTTTCTTCAGTAGCTTCAGTCAACTTGTGTTGACATTCTCATACCAATTTTCTCATTTTTTGTCACTTTCCTGAAGCAGTGGTGCCCTTCTGTTTTCTGTTCCTCAGAGCAAGCTGCTGACCAGCCACTGGCTATGTGATAAAGTGCTGTTGACAAATTTTGTCATCAATAAAATTCATGTTACAGAAGTCGTTTTGGCAGCCTTTAAGCCTTCTTATGATCAGGTGGTTTTGCAGACGTAATTCCCATGTCAGAAAACTCGTATTCCATTGTTTTTTATTGTACTGTGTCTGTAAACATTCTTGAAGATATGAGCTTTGTACCATAACTTGCTGTCATGCTCACCGCAACTACGAATTATGGTAAGAAAATCCTTTCGTGTTAAATTTGTACTTCTTTTTTTCTTTCTGGCTACAGTCTCTCATGCCATTTTACTCTTTTTTGTGATTAGAGGCTGTTCTTTTTACAGTAAAGTTTTTCTTTATGCAGTACATTTTGATAGCGTTACTATTCACACTGCTCAAGGCCCCCGCCTTTTTTTTTTTTTTTACCCAAGAGAACCAGTTTTCAAAATTGGGATTTTGAGTTCAAAAAAATATATTTTTGAGGCAAACTTTATGAGCCGTTTCATTTGCAGGTTGTCTCCTCATTGCTTATTATTTTGTGTAAATTCAGTGATATTCTCATCCCTTCTGAGGGTTTCCTATATGGAGGAATACTACAGTACATCAGATACATTTGTTTCCTATGAGCTAAAAGGCTGTTCGTATAACAGTCCAGAAGTGATGAAGTTTTACATGATATTATGGGATCTTCTCAAAGAAGAGGCCATGCTGAGTGGTTGGCTCAGTATTCTTACTGTAATAATTTGTTTGAAACTTATGTGGTAGTTTGCGCTTATCCACTGCCGAAATTAATAACCCCTTTTATTTGCACTAACAGGTCCAAAGGTGTATGAACGCATCCAACGTGCAGTCGTAGGAAAACTGAGCGATTAAGTTCTCCTAGGCTGTGCTACCTCTAGCCTGCTCCAAAATCCTAGTCGAAACCAGGCTAGCCAATGAAAACATATTAAATTAAAAACTGAATAAAACGCAAATTAATACACATTATTCATGTGGTCTTTTTATAACATGTGTATATTATACAAAAAAACAGCCAAAACATATGAATTTTTGCGAGTAAAATGCCTCGCACAAGAACCTCAGCCCAGTAGCCTAGCATGTCCGTTACATTATGTATGCATGATCAGGTAACTATCATTAAAAACACAATATCCAAAGGTACTGCATTGTATGTGTGCACTTTATGTATAATGAATGCTGTGTATGCACGTGTAAAAACAAAATTTTAAAAAATACCGGATAATCAGTAATGTTGAACGATAGTGCCCAAAGTATGTGCATGCTACCACATTATAAGTTCGCTAGCTTCCCATGTTACACATATTTTCTATAAGTACAATTTATCCTACATTACTGATTAAAATCAATCACCTTTTCTTCCTCCCCGCCCCCCTCCTCGTCAATATACCAAACAGCACTTAACATTCTAATGAAGAAGAGCAGTGTACACACAATGCTCAGCTAGTCTGCCGGGCTACGCAGAGGTTTTTAACCCAGACCGTTTGATTTTCGTCGGTTCGCACTGAAAAAGGTGCGGTCATCACGGATATATACGAATTCTTTCAGGGTTTCCTAAAAATATTATTTAAAAAATACAGCCCACTATGATCTGAAATTCACGTTAGTACTCTTTTGAAAATATACAGTATATAACACTAGCGGATCCAGAAAAATTTTATGGGGGCACCAATTTTCATATTATACATACATATATACGTGTATGTGCATACACACACACACACACACACACACACACACACACACACATATATATACATATATATATATATATATATATATATATATATATATATATATATATATATATATATATATATATATATATATATATATATATATATATATATATATATATCGTTATCATCAAGATTATTGTTATTATTATTATTATTATTATTATTTTTTCTCAAAGTTTTATTGTTATTTCTCTATTAGATTTTTTCCCAATCTTTATATTTCTCATTTATGTTATTATCTAAACCTTCAATATTATTATTTTGTCATTATTTTTCATGGGAGGGGGCAACGTGCCCAGGTGCCCCCCATCCCCGATCCGCTAGTGGTATATAGTTGTGAATCATCACATTCAAATTTGAACTGCGTATTATCTGCACACTAAAACAACATAGTACTGTACTGTACAATACACAATAGCAACTTAACTACTATCCTTTCAATGAACTACCACACCAACGACAACAGCAATAACCACAAATACTATACTATAAAAATAAAATAATGTACATTGTTACTTACAGTAGAAGATTCTAGATCTTGACTACCATGAGAAGCGTTGGATTCTATGGATGGCCGTTTCTCCTTGCACTTTGCATGTGGGATGTGTACGGATCCAATGTACCGGTAACCCAAGACTTGAATATCTAGAAAAGGTGCCATTGAATTTTTAAGCTCTACAAAAAGTCATTATTTCACATCAGCAGATAAACTGTTCTAAAGAATTTGTATGACTCTCGAAGCCACAATACTTAACTGAAGCAACAATACTTAAACTTTCTTGATGAGCATCAAAACGCTTGGAAAGTGATTGCAATCATATTCAAATTACCATTAAAATGTACACTACATTAAATGATACTTTTCATTCAAATCTAAAAGATAGGTAACTGATTTTCTGTATTTGCTTCCACAGTCTGGCACCCAATCAGTCAGCTTCTTCAAAAAATCAATTGGATTAAAATCCCATAATAAGAAATAAAATAAAAATCTCAAGTTGCTACTTGTCATTTCTCCCTCAATATGGGGATCGTGATTCCACTTAATACCAACACCATTTCTCAAAGACAAAAATCCCTTAAGTACAGTTACAACACATTCTGTGTGAAGAAATAACGGAGGATCATTATCTCGTTCGTTCCTCAGAACAGAACTTACCATGTTCATCTTGCAGTGCTTTTGGATAAAACTCATAAAGGCCTTGTTTTGAATGGAAATTCTTTACATCCCTTGCCAAATCGCGAGCATACGAACGCTGACGACGCAGTTCCTTCCCTGAGCCTGGTACCCCTGAGGCAACTTTCGGGAGCATGTCCACAGAAGGAGCACGATACAAATGTACAGGGTGATCGTCCATCCATTGGCTTCTGCAAAGTTTTTGGTAAAATTTTATTAGCATTTAATGCTGCGAATAAGGAAAAAAAATGACAACCTACAATTATATTGCCTTCAGTGCTCCCGTTAATCTGAAACATGGAGAAACATTGGCACATTACATTTTTGGCAAATATTTAGAGTCAATGAACACTCTTGTGGTGAACTGTAAGCATTACTAAAAGGTGTTTGCAGAGCCCCTTCGACCACTAGCTTCACCCACCGTTTAGCCTTTAACTTTACATTCGTAACCGCTCCCACCTTCCACCTTGCTGTCCAACCTCTCTAACTATTAGTTCTTAGTGCAACTGTGGGGTTTTGTTCCAAAATCACCTTTGGATTCTTGTAATTCATTACAATTATTTTCTGGATCTTGTTCTCCTTTTCACTGAGTGGCTGACATTGCCCCAGTACTCAGCGTAAGCCTATAGATTAATTTCGTGATTCATCCATTCACTCAGAGTGCGGTAGAATCCTTTTTTTTTCAGAGCAATGTGGAATTGTTTTTACCTTAAAAGAAAAGGCTAACGTGCTGTATCTTATACAGTAGAATGCAGCACAGGATATTCGGCTTCCATCTTAAGCTCAATGATTTCTAATGCAATATACTGTTCCCAGGATCACATACGTTAGATTTTCGTATCTATATCATGAAATAAATACTGAATTTTGTTTTACGTCTCCTTTCTCTTCTTTTTAAAGTCAATGTTAAACGATGTGGATTTCATAAAATCCTGTTGTGGTTGTAAATACATGTACCTGTTGTTATTTTCAACTGGCGGCGAATGTCTCCTGACCCCAACAGCTAGGCTTCTGTTATGATGGTGGTGGTTACTGTGATCATTGATGGGTGAAAATGGGCCAGGAGAGGTGATGACAGAGGGCGATGTCACCAAGGAATGGTTCCCTGAATCTAAGGATCCTCGAGATCGACTTAAATATGGATCCACCCACGACTTTGGGTGAGGGTCGGGGGGTGTGCGGGGAGGAGACACCGAATCCAAAGAGTCTGGAGTGGCACTTCGGCTTCTAGTGCCTGTGCTAGAATTCTGAACAGAGAAATATAAGAAATTACTCTACTAGCAATGCAATACTGTGAGTCTAAACAATATTTAATACAGCGCTGTATATTCACTATTCATTCAAATAAACACTGCAACGTGTTTAAAATATGCAATATATAAAAATGATGTATTCAACAATTAAATCCCAGTCTGACTTACATCTGTGGTTGCGAAGAAATTACGAATGTCTGGTTTGTTCCTTTGCTTCTTCCTTCGTATGGTTGCATTAAGGGTTCGAACTCTTCGTTTCAGGGCTTCCTCCTAATTGGACGAAGAAGTTAAAAATATCAAGATATATTTCTCACAAGTATCAGAGAATGCAATCACGACACACGAACGAGCCTAAAAGCTGTATACTAAAATCCTACAGAAAAAAAAAAAAATCATGTTAGCTCTTGTACATGTTCAACATTTGACTGCAAATTAAGGAGTCAAATGCGTCTCTACACCTCACCTGTCTTGGATTGAGTGCACCCATGAACTTGCTATAAGTGATGTTATCTTCAGAGAGTTCGGAGTCTGGTTTAACAGGTATACCAAGTCCTTCCAGGAAATGTTCATCTGATTCGCCATCATCTGCAATGTCCGTGCAAATAACACAAAATCATTAAGTTTGCTTTATTTGTAATGTGATTAAACAACTCACAGTTACTTTTAATTATATCACGATTTACCTGAAAGCCTATGGATTATTTTCCCTGCAATTTTCCCAATTTCTTTTTCAAGTAATCTAAAAGGCAAAGTCCATGCTAAAAGGAACCAAGTGTTTTTTGCAGTGCAAATGTGGTATTTCCCAAAGAATGCAGATGATTAAGTTCTTCAAAGGCAAGCAACTCGCACTCTTTCTTGGAGCTCTATTAAAAGAGCGCTTATGCAAGATGGCTGCACATGAAAGCTTGGAGTGATGGTCACACGGTGTTACCTGCTCTAGTTTGTACTGCTGATGGAACAAGATAGAATAAGAGCAGAAGTTATGGGTCAACAGAAGAAAAATAAGGATAAGTATAAAAAGGGTGGCGCAAACACTGATACCTTTATTCACTCAAGGCTTATCGTATCTTTAATTTTTTTGTGATTCACAAGTTATCACTGGAGCAGTGATACAAAGGGTGAAATATTCAATTTACTATATAACAATCTTGATTTACCCTTGATAATAATCATTTACTGAATAAATTTCTCGCGAAGTAAGAAAAAATCCAGAGATTTAATCTCAATGTCACCATGACACCATCCAGAGTTGCAGCTGAGCCTCATACTGGGAAAACTGTAGGCAGTTTAGTGTGTGAAAGCCCTATTTAGATAATGAACCACCCATGGACTACTTGGCATGGTTGTGCTTTGGGGAATCTCGACCTACCACTTCCAAAGGTAAGGAATGAATTTAATAAAGGTCAGGGGGTAGGGGTTATGGTAGCATAATAGATGAGGTTAGAATTATCATCGCAGGCGAAGTTGGATTAGCTTTGGATGCATTCGTCAGGACGCAGCATCCTTGATGGAGTTAGAATAGGATACAGAATAGTAGTGAAGGTCACGACTGGGCAAAGCACCCTTGTGAAAAAGACCAAATCACCATCGCTGCAGGCAGCACTAATCCATTATTACCCACTGAAAAACAAAAACCCTGATTTCCAATTCAGGTTCTTGTGGGGAGAAGAAAGTGTGGCAGAACTACTGGATGACATAACCAAATGGTTAACGCAGGGGTAACAAAAAGACAAACCAAAAATGACATGTTAACGCAAGAATAATCACAATCACCATTATTATCCGAATATTTGTATCTCTTCACTATATAATAGACGACATGACTTTCTTCCATAAAAAGTGTCTCCTATATCAATTATGTAGTTTCAGAATTTCCACAAACTCATCACAAAATTTTTCCATTTATAATTTTATAAGTAATATTTTGTTGAAATTCCAAATCTTTCCATAAACTTGCTCATATTTGGCCTTGATAGAGCATAGCATAATATCGTCGGCTGAACAGCTTCGAGTATGTGAAAACTTGCCGAGAATGAAGGAATTTGACTGACTGATTAGTTTTTTTTTTTAATGGCGTTACAGAGAATGGGGAACAAAAAAAAATATCATGGCAGACCTACTTGGTATATGTGGCCCCTCAAGGTTTAAATTTCATACTAAAGCTCGTAACTCTACTCCTTACCATCATGGCTACGAGCTTCCTCTTCAGAGTGAGAATTAGAGTGCGACGAAGTCCTTCTCTGGCCTATGGTGCGGACCTCATTCCAGTAGTCCTGCATTTCAACAGATGCGTAGCTCTCCATGGCGACAAGATGGGGCCACGTAGATGTAAAAGCCTTCAGTCTCTTAGCTACAGTTCTCCATCGTAATTCTGATAATAGAAAAGAAAAAACTTTCTGTAAAGGTTTCTGCTGTTGTCAGGTGATTTAAACTAATGAAAAAACTTCAGTGAGGAGAAAATCTTGATAATTGTACGTTAGTTTCCAAGCGTTACATGTCATATATCTATTAGTTGCACACTGAAGGTATATCGATACTTAGATAATAACATCTGTATCTATTTCAGGGAATTTTAGACTGCTATTACCAAACAAGAATTTTGTGGACAGGATTACATCATTTGAATTGGGGCCATTATTTTATAAAATCTATTTCATGATGTTGCCAGTTCAGTCAAGGAAGACTGTCCGTGGCAATGATAAAGTAAATGTTTTAGCAAACACACAGAAGCATCTATCATTTGAACATCAGCAATAAATTCTTGGCAAAGTTCTGAACACTCAAGAGAATTCATGAGGCCCTACTCACAAATAAAAAGAAAACCTTGTTTTTTAACTGTCACACTGATGGGAGAAAAGCACGTTAATTCCAAATGTTACCATTCACAGTTTGCGGCACAAATTCTATCAATTTAACTATGTTTGCACACAAAATGCAGTATGTATATAAAAATACATTGGCTAAAGCAAAGAGATGATGTCAAAATATCCTTAAATGTAAAAATGAATATTCTCTCTCTCCCTCTCTCTCGTTCAATATCCACTCCCCATCCATTCTTATCTTCTATCAAAATGTACCGTAAGTGGCTTTCAGGACTTGATGGCTTTAGTATTTTAAGCCTAAAACGTCATCACACACGCACAAGTAGTGTTAGTCATATCTGTTACAAAGACTGTTACAAAGAAAATTTAAAAATGACAACAAAATTACTTTAAAATACATGGATAATCCATACATTAAGTAAACAATCCATGAACTGTTATACGGCAATGAAAAAGATATTGGTTCAGGTTTGGGGAATTACAGGTGAAAAGAATTCAGTCCACTACCTTTACGGTTTATCTATGGTGCATCACATATTTACGGTTTATGTTGTCAAAAATAATCAAATACCATTCAAATTGATCATGAGGTAGGATATCTAGATGAATTCAAATTTTATTTTCAAAATCAAGCATAAAAACATTAGAGGAAAGACACAAAGACGAGTTTATTAGATTCGTGCAATAGGCCAATAAGCCACAGAAATAACAGGGCAGATCTTTAATAGTCCAATAAGACAAAATGACAATAGCAAAGTATTGCCAATAGTAGAAGTAATAGTAAAAAACTGCAAGATCCACAGGGAAATAAATCGGAAATCGCATTACACTTTACACTTCGCACAAGTGTTATCATTATTGCCTGCATTTTTGGCTCGCGTGCAACGCAGGTGGCCAAAACAGGATAAGATCCCCATCTCGTGACGACAGCAGCAACAATTTTAATTTACATTTCCATTTATAAGAATTTCACGCACAAAGATACTGTCTTTATATACAGTATACACTTTTATTTTTACCATGAGGAAAACACCATGGCATCTCTCTGAATGCTTAGGTACAGAAATCCCGTGATAAAAAGATGTGCAAACTTTCCTGAAAGCCATCAGAATATGTACATCCTTCTACTGCTGTGGGATTCAATACATCATCTTCATCATTATTATTATTATTATATTATTATTATTATTATTATTATTATTATTATTATTATTATTATTATTATTATTATTATTATTATTATTGGAGAAACAAATCCACAGTTATGCATGAGTAACTACGTTTAAAAACAAATCTCTACAGAGAGCTTTTGGGAATCTGCTCGATTCCCCTTTTCAAGGACAGATTCCCGAAAACTCTCTGTAGAGATTTATTTTTAAATATACTTATACCATACATAACTGTGGATTTGTTTCTCATTTTCAAGACTCATGCTACTATGAGCACTGTATTATTATTATTATTATGATTATTATAATTATTATTATTATTATTATTATTATTATTATTATTATCTAAATATAATTGGTAATCATAATGACGTAAGTACTGACAGGA